>NC_134279.1:72284299-72588417 GCF_949628215.1 Phalacrocorax aristotelis | reverse complement strand
CATCACTAACCAAGGAAACTCAGAGTCACTTATACCTGACCCAAGTGCAGCAGCCTTGTGCACTTAACAAGGCAGCAAGTCCTATGCTTTATTAAAATGCAGAAGAAAGCCAGGTTACTCTATGTTGTGTCCATGTTTTTGTTGTTTTGTGAAGATGCTGGTGAGCGCACAGAACCCTTATGAAGTCAGGCCATTTAGCTTTGGTTCATAAATATTAATTCAGCATTCACAAATATTAATTCAAGGCACCCAACCGCAAACATTTGGAAGTCTTGCCTCCTTTTTATAATTATTAATTGCACAATGATATTTTAATTAGAAATAGATAATTACCAGTATATTAATTCTGTTCTACTGTTTCGGAATCAATATGAGTTTATCTGCACAAAAAGAAGGACTGCAAGTGTTTGGCACTATCTTAAGACTGGCAAATGTCTCACTATATTGCACGTAAACCTTATGCAAAATACATATTTTACATCTAGATGCCTACTATATGATATAGAGAGGTATCCTTAGGGCTTGGCCTGTAAGAGTAATTGAATTTTCCCCATCCACAGCCTTTTATAGAATCAGAGTAAGGCAGAAGCTCTAATTAGTTTCAAATGAGAATGAAAAGTCTGTCAGGCTTGACAAAAGCATTTTGCAGAAACCTAATGAAATCTGAAGGTGACTGATAATATGCTAACAACATACTGTTTCAGTGGGATCACTTGAATTTTGAAGGGTCAAATTACCCCTGTAAGAAAGCCCAGTTTGACAAAACCAAAGCAGAAAAACCAACAAAAAGTTGAGTAGCTTCTAGCAGGGACTCCCTACTGAACCGTTCTTCCAAGACCTGCAGTGTCAGGAATTAGTAATGCCTGGTGTGTTTCTCAGGGTACCCAAATGCTTGCCAAAGCAGTGGGTCTAAGATCGCTGCCCTGCAACAGTGATCTCATTGGCATTGTTTCAGGCTTTGTCCCTAAGTGGAAGGAAATTTATCTTATTTTTTTCTCTCTGAACAGTGTTACCCTTCTGAACTTCCCCTACCCTAAAACTTTCAGGTTTTTTTTACCCTCCTTTTATTTTAAATGCATATTATTTGTAACTGGTAAGCAGAGAGAGCAACAGCTTCAAGAAGAGGAATAAGTTATTCCCCCCACCCAGTGCTGAGCTCTTTATCCTCTAATAAATGCCTTTTTCCTTTTGAAAGTGGTTATAAAACATTTCAATATTCAGTGGGCCAAGGAATACAGCAGCTATGGCTGATTCGTTCTCCTGATACTCTCCAGCAAGTTCCTGGTGTTACTGTAGTGAATAGTGAATTATCCGTACAAGAGGAGCAGCCTCTGGAGGGACAATCAGGAGAAAGACACTGAACTCCCTTGTCCCAGATGATTAAGATGGTGTCCTGAGAGACAGAGAATAATCACTCCAAATCTTTGCGGCAGGACTAATGAAGACTGATTTCTTTCAGCTACAGTACAATTCCCCAGCTCTGCACCCATCCCTCCCTCCTCCCCTGCTGTAACCTCAGCTCCCCTCCACGTCCTCAGCTGCCTCTGCAGGGCTGGCGACGGCACACACTGCATGCCCCTGGAGCTGGAGGTGTGCTGGTCAGCCAGCCCGCCGCTGCCAACAACTCTGGTGAGCATGCGACCAACAGCCTCATGGCTGCACGGGGGAGGCATTATCGGGGAGGCCTGGAATCCCCAAATCTTTGGCATCCCCACCTTTCTATCAGATTTGATTGGAACTAATCAATGAGTTGGGTGTATTACTGCTGAAGGAGGCAGACATTTCTGAGACAGCACATGGGTAATTTTACTTCCCATACAAAAGTCAAGGAGGGGAAAAAACCCAACCTTTTTGTCACAACCTTAATAAAAAGGCAGGGTTTTGGAAGCTAGAAGAACCGGGATGTCTGTATAGCATTTCTGAGCAAAAGTTCAGGCATCAATCTGCTAGCACGGCTGCTCTGTTCCTCAACCTTATTCTCCCTCTGCTGTAGTAATTTCTAGTAAAGGGTTTACAGGTCTTAATGCTGCCGAGTTCCGCACAAGCTACACTTCAAACCTTGGACTCTTGCTCAGATTAGAAAAACATACGTTTCAGCAGGTCATTCACATATGGCAAAGAGGCATCAAAAATCTATTCAGGCAGCGAATTAATCATGTACTGAGGTATTTCTTCCAGAGATGCAGCCATTGCTTTCATAACAAGTCAGACTCGATGCAAGTAAAGACGTGGACAAAATATACTTCCAGTCTCATTTCTAATTCCAAGTTCTCCTCTGTTTTTACAATGAAAAAAAGTAGAAAAATCCAAAGAAGCCTGGAAGCAGAGCTGTACTGTAACTTCACACATGGAAAGAAAAAGCATTTGGCTGCATTCAAAAGTTCTTTTACAGCTGACACATGGACTATAACTTTTTTAGTCAAATAGAGATGTTTAAACGTACACTTCAGGCAAAGCATTAAGGCTTTGGGTTTAGTAATGAATGTATAAAGGGACTGTGTTTCAGAGCAGCACCCTAAGAAAGTGCAACTTGGGACATCTAGTTTGCTCCCCCTTTGATGGCCCTGATGCACTGTGAGGGGAGGCTTTGAGAAGTGCCAGGATCCCAGTTTGTAAGCAGGGAGCCGCCGAAGTCTGGGTGCCATTCATAGTACCAGGAGGGGACCCTGCAGGGAAGCAGGCAGGGGTGAGGTCAGAAAGACCTCGTGGTCAGAGGCAGAACTCGGCTGGTAAAACCCTGTGTTTCAAGGCTTTCCTGGTACCCCTCACCAGCCCTGCAGTTACCCAGCAGTCCTGGTCACAGGCAAACCCAATGTTATCATAAGCGTGCTTTAAAGCAACCTCATGCCACCCGGATAACAAATCACACAGATTTCCAGCTATAGAGTTTACCTCTCAGTAACAGGTCTCATATTTAGTCCTGAAAGTTCCTGATCTAGTAAATACTTATTTGGCCAATGACTCATCAGTAAGATCCACTAACTAAACTGTAAAAAAGCCCACTGGACTAAATTACATGTTAATGTAGAAATGGCCCAGGACCTCTGGAGTCAGCCCTGGAGTCAGCGATTTCAAACCCTAGCCAAGCAGAAGTGAGGTGCAACGCAGGTGGGGTGGAACAGAGCTGCTCTTCTGGGTGTTAAGGAAACACAAAAACAGGTATGAAACAACTTATAGGCTGAGTTTTAAGATGAAAAAAAATCTGCTTAAATAAATTAAGGAGATTTACTTACTGCTATTTTGTGGCTCATAACGCAGTCCCAAGGCTTAAAATTGAATCTTAACTTACAAAAGTAGTCTTGAAACGCATATTTTTAAAAAAGTGTATTCAAGTCCTGACAAATTCTCAGGAGTTTAACAGTTTGGAAAGCTGGCCTTGCTTCTGCACTAGGAACTCTTTGTCATTTGTCTAGACTAGTTAATAAGATTCCTTTAAAATACCTAAAACTAATTTTTAAATTAATGAGTGCGAATAACTTCACAAAGCATTATAAATTAATTAAAGTATTAAATGCAACTTCTTTACAGATTACCAAGCTATTAAAGTTCCCATTTGTGAATATTAAAAAATGTATACAAAAATCTCCTTTTCTATTTAGTTTTAGAAGGAGATTTAAGCTTTCCAATTAAATGATCTTCATGTGAATTCTTGTGAGGAAAAAGAGAAGATTCTCCTAATACTAATTTTCAGATGAGGGAAAAGATAAGCTATTTTATATGCAAATATAACTGATTTCATTTAATTGTTCCTGAGGGAAGCAGAAGATTTGTATGCAAACTTCTTGCCAACTGGTAGCGACTTCAACCTCCTAATTTTTTTTCCTCTTAAAACTTTAGTTAATAACTGCACCTTCCTATTAGAAGGGAGTGCAGTCTTACAGGGCACTGTACTGAACACCTCCATTCCCCAGAGATGTCAGCAGAAGCTGAGGGTGGTGGGACTTAGCTGTGGAAGTTCCTCACTGCTGCACTGCAGAGAGAAGTGCTTGGCACCTCAGAAGTCCAGCAAAGCAAAAGCAAATTTCCCCCAAAATAGTGCTGTAAAAAGTATTTCTGAGCCTACCATTAGAAAACTCATTTTAAACAGGGACGTGGGGACCAAAATGATCATGCCAATATATCTAAGTGAAACATCCTTTGCTGATATGCAAGTTCTGTGCTGTTCCCATGGCAAGTGGTAGAAACACATAACTCACCGGCACAGCCAGGCACTCAGGCAAGACAAATAATCCGTCATCAGGAAGCTTAAATTTCATCTTTCATTTACCTTTCACCCTGTGGGAAAAATCTACAGGGTGTCTGGTAGGGGAAGGCATTTTAAAATTACATTGTCACAAACACAAAACCCATACCATCTATTTGCAAAGAGACTGGTCTCAAGCTAGCACACAGCTGGGTTTTACGCTGCATCAGAAAGACCTTTTTTGGTGTTCTCTCATCCTGTTGAGCATATCTGTGAATCTCTCCAAGCAACAGATCCTTGTCTCTGCTCAGTTAATTTATCAATTTTAAAATTTATATACAAATCCACATTGATTTAGCTAATCGCTTCATGCGGTCTAAACACTTTATAACCCCCCTAAAAAGGCAGATTTACAGTATACTCTTACATAAGCCTTAACCATTAGTTTAGAAAAGGGAGACGTCTAAGTAGGCTAGCATAGTCAAAGCTAGGGACACCCACTCAGCATTTTGACCCATTTGCCACAGAGCTTTGCAGTGGTTTGCTGTGTCACACACCTTCACATCAGCAGGTATGTAGAGACAGCAAATAGTTGGGGCTTTTTCTCTCTCCTGAATCTGCACTACTGCTTCCAGATCTCAACACAAAGAATTTAAGGAGCGTGTTACTCTCACCAGTCCTGTGGCTTTATCGACCTGTTCCTCTTCGGTGCAAATTATGCTCTTTGGAAGAGGAGATTTCATTTGCATTCAGCTGATCACATGCCCACCCCAGGCACATGCAGGGTCTCACCTCTTCCCGCACAACCTTCAACCACCTCTCACACTATGTTTTCTTGCAAGGCAACGGGGTTCAAGTACGACTCACAGCCTAATGGAGTAATTCTACCTTCAAGAAAACCCCAATGTGTGTTTGGGGGTGTGATGAATTTAATACTAAAAAAACCAAAGTAGTACTCCAGCTGCCAAGTCCACCCCTCCAACTGCTGACAATCATGCAAACATATCCTTTTTGGTATGTTTCAGTCCAGCCTTCTGTCTGGAGTGAAGCGCTAGTACATGTACCAGGGTGTACAAAATGTTATTCAATACCATGTTATAAACTCAAGATTAGTTTTAAAATAAACATTCCCTAAAGAGACCACAACAGAAAGGCTGATTAAGAGACTTAATTTTTTTCTTTTAGATTGTTACCCATAGTTGCTGAGAAAGACTGGTCACTTCCCAGCTCCCATTAGCATCACATCATTGGTTTGAGCTCTTTTCTCCTGCTTTTTTCCCATTAGTGACCAGGGCAGTACTCTAGATACAGAGTCTATGATTATTATTTTGGCATTACCCTTAAAGTTAGAATTCTGCAAGTATAGCAGTACTGTAAAGAAGCTAAAGGTAGCCTACACAATTTTTACCCAATTCCTTAATGCAAACCATTTCTGAAGAAAAAGTTAAATCAACTTCTGCTGTCCCAGTGCAAGCTCTTCATGTTATTCCACAGCAGATGCTGTTTCATGCTGAATAACGTCATGCTGCATTTGCCTGTAGGGAGGCAGGGTTAAAAAAATAGAAATAGAATATTTGTGCATGAGAAAGTGTTCTTGAGCCTGGTCTAGCAAGACTGTTTGAGGTGGAAAGGCATTCAGCAGTGACACTGCAGAGCTCCTGGCCGCTGCCGGCTTCCCTTCCACTGCTACACAGGGGCATGCAGGTGTCTCCAGCACTGACAACAGAAGCACAAGCTAAAATGAAAGCGGTTTGTTCCAAAGCACTGTTCAAATTTGGCCATAGGAATCTTAGAGTTTGTTTCCCCAGATGACTTAAGACTTTGATTTCATGATTGCACTTTTTCTACTCAAAGCAGTTGTGTAAATTGTTTAGATGAACAAAGCTAGTATTTTTGTTCATAGGTAAATATAAACTGTTGAAAAATAGTATCTGCTGCAGATGCTGTGCATGCAATATTTAGCTCCAAGTATAGCTGGAACATTAGCTGCACCAACGATTGAATACAGGAATTGTGTTATATTATCTATTGTTCGAAATGATATAAAGATATGATTAATGATTCAAAATTTTGTAGCCATTACAAAGTCTGGTACATCAGATCCACAACAATTATCTCAAGCTCCTTCTTTATGACTTGAAGACCGTCACATTGCTGTTCTCAGAAAAACCCAAAAGAGTGTAATACTCTGTTCATTAATCTATGGATTAAAGCCTTTGTCAACAAAAGCCAGTATCATGTCATTAAATATGTTGCTGAGTAAGAAATGGAAGTTGTTATTCAGCTGGAAGTGGGAGAAGCAAAACACCTGCATGGCTGTCTCAGGCTTTATCACTGATTTTAGGAGTGATTTTTGCATGGTTTGTCAGCTTTCCCATCTATATGCAGAGGGTTTGGAAATTGGCTGAAGCCCTTAAATAAGTATAAAATTCCCATGAATGGAACTGAGCATGCAAGAAGTACTGCTGCAATGAAGCCATGGAAATTATGTTAGTTAATTTTCAGCAAAACAGATTAAGGAACAAAAATGTAGCAATTAAGTAGGTAAAATTTGAAGAAAGAGTTAAATCCTAGAGCTACCAAAATACCTATGTGTAACATCAGCCTTCTGCTTGAAGCCTCTTTCCTGACTCCTTGGCCTTCTTCTAAAACCGTAGCTGTCAGAACATCATCACCTGAAGAAGGTACTTGCTAATTAGACAGTAATTATAACCCACTCACATTCTAGAGCTGTCCAGTTTAATGTACCAGGTTACATTTCATTTTAATTCCTATACACTAACTCAAAACAACAAGTTCCTCAAAATGGCTTTATATGTTTTAATTTGCACAGTGTTGCCAGTCTGTTGGCTCAGGCTAGTTAAAAACAATAAATATAACCTAAAACCACACATGATCTGACTACTGAGCCAATGCAAAAAAAATATCTTGAAACAGACAAGTGAACTTGATCTGAAAACTGACAATTATACAGACCAACTCATGTAATTTTGTGGCATTTATAGGAATGAATTATCACTAGTGTGAAACATGAATTGCTTGTAAAGCATTTTAGAAGTCAATAAAACATTCATGTACTCAATAGATATGAGTTTTTTCTAACTGTTCTTTCAGAGGTAGCTTATGAAAAATGCTACAAGTCTTGCAACTGAGTCTAAGCACTTTGATATTGTTAGATCAATATCAAATAAGTCCCTCTTAGTCTGAGCCCCCTACATTTAAAAAGTGGTTTTGATCTAGCAGTTCAAAGTAATCAATGGATTTTTGTCATGGATTCCACTATAAGTAATTGAAATGTAATCTGATATTTTACTTACACATGGATTCAGTTTTTAGCAACTGCAAGCTCATTTCTGATGCTTAGTTGTACCCCATTAGTTGTACTTGCTCAGTTATTTGACTTCCCACAGCTTCTACGTCATCACTGCTGAGAGAGGAGTTGCAGCCAGCAGGGATTTTGTCCAGAGGATTAGAGTCTCTGTGGGATATTCAGGAGCAGCATGAGATGGGGCTGGAGACAAGGCTACAATGCAGGTCTAAGGGCCATCTAGGACATAGGGCCAAAAAGCAGGACTAAAGAGTAGCACACGACATAACTCAGGTTAGGGCCAGGTCTGAGCTTAAATGAGGTTCCTGGACCCATGGTCAGGGGCTGAGGAGAGGTCCCAGGAGAGGCTGGTCAGGGCCATTAAGGCCCATCTGTGCTCTCAGGGCACTAGCAATGAGAAATGAGAGGATGAGGAGTCAGACTGGCTGCAGAGCTCAGGGGTTTATGGAGAATTTGATGTAGCTGGATAGTAAACCTAGGATGAAAAGTAAGTCATAACATGTGGAGATCTCAAATAAGAAACTAGGACTGGAATCCAGGTAGCAGAGGTGCCAAAATCCATGAAAGAAAGATGTTGTATTGGCAATTAATAGGAGTTTAAAAAATCCAACAGTAGAGTTGAAAGAAATGGAGTTCGACATGCAAACTTCCCCAAGGGGGGGGAAGTAGGACTGATGGTGCAACGCAATGCAGAGATAAAGTTGAAATACTCAGTAGACACTCAGGCAGAAATAAGTCTGGGCTGTGAAACCATGCTCTTCCCCAAAGTCTGCAGGTTTCTTATCTCTTTTCTTTCTGTTGTTGGGTGACTAGTAGTGTGTCATATTCTCTCTCCAGAGATGGTCCCCAGATAAGCTATCAAATCACAGTCAGGTGATAGAGGGCAGAGAAATAATTGCACAGACTCCACTTTCTGATGACTGAGGTGAAGGGCAACATCACTTCATATTTCTAGATTTTCACATTTTAAAATTTTTTTTAGAACAAACACCACCCTCTATCAAAATAGAAGAATGCAAAGGATTCAATGGTTATGAAATTACAAAACTTGAGTTGCTGTGACACTTATTCTGCTTATGTTCATCCCATGAGTTCATGCTTTATGATACATGTATAATTAACATGATGACACAGAACATCTTTTTACCCACATCATGCTCCGTCAAGCACACAGATGGGCCTTTTCTGCTGATGCCTCTGCATTGCTCCACTCATTTGATAGATGATGGAAGGTGTATGGTGAAAAACATGAGAGGAAAGTTATTCTTTTGACCAAAATGCTGCTAAGGGAAAGCCAGGAAAGTGAATTTGTCCACTGTGGTAGTTTTCATACATACACTGAGCATGTCAATCACACATATCTTTACCTTAAGGTTGCCCTTACATTTTGCGCTTAAGTTCCCTCTCTGTAAAATGGGAAATAAGGGGATGATATTATTGCAGATGTGCAAGCAAATAATGGTTTTCCAAAACACTTCTTTTACTTCACAATGCAGATTCAGTCATTAATAATGAGGAAAAATTGAAGCTTACTGACTGAGTACTACCTGTCTTCTGCCCGGATTCAAGCAGCACCCTGGGGGAAAAGCATTTTTATGTATCGTATGTGGCTAAAGAACATAAAAGAAAGCCTTTTCACCAAGACCTGAATTGAGCTTGCACTACACAGGCAATTTTCTTAGCGTTTTCTACTACTGGGTATTTGACTCCACTATCTGCATAATGTTCCTTTGACCATTTCTTTAAGTGTATGATGTACCTAAAGTTAATGTGCTCTTCTGGATACTTACAGCAGGATTAATGTAACTCCAGCTGAGGCTGGTGAGCCCTTCCAATATGCTTATTAAAGTTAACAAGATGACTTATTTGAATAAAAGGTTTATGAACAAGGGGCTTTTATTTAGACCTCGCATTATATGACAGTTACCCTCTTAAAAATACTTTTAGAAATGTACCTAACTGTGGAACATTTTTAGAGTACCTTGCCACTTCTAAGAACATTAAGAATGTTTTAGAATTTGTAAATGGAGTTTGAATTCAACAAACCAGCTCATTTTAAAAGATTCAGTAAGAAATACAAGTCTACAGGACTGAGAGCTAAATTCTACTTTTTGCCTTGCAAAGACTTCCCATCGACTTCTGATGAGTCTGAATAGTCTATCAAATTAATATACACTTTCTATGTAGGCTTCATTAATCTACATGGAATATGTTGTCCATCAATATTAAAAGTACCTTAACAAGGACAGAGGCCAGACACTGAGAAGGGCTGTGAATCATCAATTGCTGTGCAGCAGGTCAACATCAATAAATGATTATGGCATGGAACAGACCATTTGTACAGTAAGGCTGTTCCTAAACCCATTAATTTAGGGGCTAAGAATGAAATGCAGTTTTTATATTACTTGTCTGTATCTCTACTCGGTTTAATTTTACCTTCCTCCCTCCATCTATTTTCCTCTGCTCTCCTCAGCGGTTGTCATTTCTGACTGGAAATCCATATCTGCAGGTGATTCAGCTTTTGTCATTCTCCTCTCTCTTTCGTTCCTCCTTTTCCCCTTCCCTTTTTAATACCTTTCAGGTTTCCTTTTTTGTTCAGATTTTTTTCCCCTCCTTTCCATATTCCTCCCTCCCATATGTATTTTTCCCTTCTCAAACTCAATTTCTGCTAAAATAACTGCTTTATTCTTGTAAAATACAGATGATTTAATTTTATTTTTAAACTACCTGATTGATTTATAAATTCTGGTTTAGTTTTAGGTATGACAAGTCACCAAATCTTTTGATTACATTGGAATTCTCTAAGTTGACATTTTTCTGCTGGGCCTGTCCAGATCTGTCCAGAATTGTCCAGAAAAAGTGTACTAGATTTTAGTACAAATTTAACATTCTTTGGCCAATGTTGCTCTTGGCTGAACATCTGCAGAAGGAAAAATATTTTGTTTCTGCATAGTGAGTAACTGTACAGATGAAATTATCCCAGCTCTGGGTATCCTGAAATGGAAATGTAACATGATAAATCTTGCATCAAAACCAGTTTTTTCTGCAGAAAGAGTTGTGAATCCACAAAGACTTAGAAAGGGGAGAGAAAAGTGGCAGCATGTTACAGACATCCCTGTACACCTGCATGTTAATTCACCAGTGTTAATTAAAAGCAACTTTTTATTCCTGAGAGCTGTCATCAGAAGGGAAGAAAAAAAACAACTTCATGGGTATTTGTGCTTTTTCTTCTCAGTAATTGCCCTGAAACTTTCACAGGGCAAAACTGGGCCTCCTGAAACCAAATGATAGAGGTATGCACCCAGCCGCTGAACGTGGCAGGGGAAGAGTGTGATTACTGCCCTGCTGGTTTGAAAGTACTTGAGATAATGAAAAAGGAGGGGAGGGGGGAAGGAAAGTAAGGTTTCTGAGGACAGGGTGCTCCTAATAATTCAATTTTTTATTATTTTCATAATGAAGTTCTCTTCCTGCTATCCAAATGGGGAAGGTAAGGGCTGGCTCTCCTAGCAAACCAGCAACCAAGTTATCTAATGAATAACACATTTGAAAAACAAGCATTTTTCACTCTGTTTATTTCACTTTATTTCTGGCACAAAGGAGAATTGATTGGGTGGTTTTGAGTTCACAGAGTGCACATATATATTTATAGTGTATCTGTACCTGAAGAATATAATCCAAAGAGCTTCAATTCTCATCCAACTGCAGCAGCAAACTATAGCACTACTGTGTGCCCATGTATGTGGAAGGAAAGGTATTGTTGCAGTGGTGGTTTATTAGAAGATATGGGGTGTGTTCTTCAACTTAGACAATATGAAAATCTTCCACAGCTACATATCATTACTTATACAAAAACAGTAAATTTTCGTTTTTAGTTTTTGTTACCAAAGGTAGACTCTGCAGATGTTATTTGCTGAGATCCATTTTAAAGAAAGCTTTTTGTATATCCCATTTCTATGCATAATGAATTGTACTGAGCTGGGTAACAACTCAGGCTCCCTGCCTTCTACACACACTGTCACCACAGACGGGTGGGTGATAGGACCTCTCCAGAGTAGACTGTGTCCTCCCTTATGGTGTAGCTGTTGTAGTCACTTTGACCCGAGTGGGCAGGAAGCATTTGGGGCCTTTCAGGGGTGTTTCTATCACAAAATCATACTGATGACGCAATTCATATTTTAGATGTAATCTTATTTGTTTACAAAGCATGCATGTATATATTCTTCTAGTTCCCTGAACACAAGAGTGAAACACAAGGTTTCCTCCCTCACAGTTTTCTTGTGATCATTCTGAGGGCAAAGAGATGCAGGAAGGAAGCAGGGGAGAAGGAGAGGAGAGGAGGGAAAGGCTGTTGGTCTTGCTTTGGGCAAGCTTCATCAGTAAGATAGCAACCTACAGCCACTCATAACCTACAGCCTCATAACCTGCTGCAACACTGTCAGCTCCCCCAGGGTAGTCTGAACTTCTGCCCTGACAGCAGCAAATGGCCAAACTGCACATTGCTCCATAGAAGTTAAGCTTTGTGCCCCCTTAGACTTTTCACAGAGTCACAGACTGGTAGGGGTTGGCAGGGACCTATGGAGACCATCTCCTCCAACCGCCCTGCTTGAGCAGGGACACCCAGAGCAGGGGGCACAGGAACGCATCCAGATGTCCCAGGGAAGGAGACTTTTGCAAATAACCTACCATGCATCATTTCATATGTGTGGTGAAATGTGGCCAGCTAAGTGTGTCCAGATGGGCCCTGCTCCTTTGATGAAAAAGTCATTAAAATGTGGCAATTTGTGGGAGAGTAGGCTAAGAATAAGCTCTCACATGGAGTGTTAGTGCAAGGCAAAAAGTTGAAAAAATTGTTCTCCACACTTGTAACTGAAGTGGAGGAAAAAGCCCTTGAAAAGATTATGTAATCATTTAAGTTGCTACTTCACCGATCTTGAATATAGGGCACTTAAAACTCTGTGAAAACAAGGAGTGTTGTGGCTTTTCAGCCTATATTCTAGGCTAATATGTAAAATGCTTCCAACATACCCAAGTTCTCCTTTCAGCTGACTTTTTAGGAAATATTTTTGAACAAATATTCTACCTGATGTTACCCGCTTAACATTTTCAGGCTAGACTACCGAGGGATCATACACTTGTTACTTTGGTTTCCCTCCTGACAGTTCTGAAATGTTTCCCAAATCCAGATGACTGCACAGGTTTTAGGGAAAATATTATTTTCCATGGGAATACACACTAGTCACTATCTCCATTCTTAGAGGAGATGACAGACTTCCTAAATACAGCTAAGAAAAATTAAGTCTGACAGGCTGTTTGGGGCTGTGTGGGGTGATCTGTCATCTCCTCACGTTCTTGTAAATTGGTGTAGGTCAAGATCAGGGTGAAAAAATCAAATTTGTCAAAAGTAGCCAGTGACTTCCTACCTTGTAAGAAGTGGCTTACATAGAGGCTTAAGCTGTTGAGTCCTGTAATCACCTTTGCAATATTTTCCTAGTCTAGCTTCCTTCAATGGAGAGGACTCAAAAGTAAAAAAGTGCCTAACTTTGGCCACAGTGCTTTGCTGAAGTGTTGTCTGTGAGGAGTAAGATTTGGAAGTGACTTGCTGAACCAAGGAGGTTGGCAGGAACAGTAATGGGTAAATGCTTTGACCTTCATAATACAAGTGATTATGTTCGAAAGTAAGCGTGGAGGGAAAATGCTCTTGTCTCAAGAAAGAAACAGTGAACAATTGAATTATTTTTCTTTCTTCCAGAATGGGTGGTAGAAACAGGAATTTCCTCAAGCAGTTCCATCACAGCAGATTAGGATTTTATATTAAATTTTCCTGCCCAGGCTGCAAACCAAACCTCATTCCTCTTGCCCTTATTTGATATGGTGGTCATCAAAAATTCATTTTAAAAAAATAAATATTCAGTCAATTTCTTGCCCTTCATCTGTGACACAAGGCTGTATGTGGGTGGAAGGACAAAGATATAATACATCAAAACATGTGGTATGTCAGCTCCAAGATACGAGCATCACAATTCATCAGAGTCACAGAAATACCACGAAGACCCTACACGGATGGTGATTTCTGCATGGGAGCAAAGGTGATAACATTGACCGAGCCAAGTTTGTGATACATACAGACACCCACTGCAGTTACTCGCACCAGCACAAGCCCTGAGTCACAGGTAAGTCAGGTGGCTACGTCTTGGCAGGTGGTCCCCACTTCATACTGCAGGTAATCTGCACTGGCTTCTAGGAGGTTACTGCATCTGCGTCAGGCACTTCTATTGGTGCAATGTCTGATTCAGACTTTCCCTGAACACCACGGAAACTCACCAGCTGGTGCCAGGAAGTTTGTCTGTGTGAAGTTTTGAAAAAAGATGGTTAGATTTCTAAAAAATATAAAAATAAAATGAAAAGAGAAGTAACACTGAGTAATCTGGGAGATGTCTTTCTAACTGGGATTTATTAATGATAACTTCCTGCTGTGGTTATTTGCACACATTTCCTGAGCAGAGCAGAGCTCTCTTCCTTGCTCTGGTTTGTCTTACAATACTTCAAAGTATAGAATTCTCACTCGTGCTTGCCAGGGATGAAACATTGGTGTAATGTAATTTAACTATAGGCAAGGTGGCTTAATTAATGCTTATGGTTTATCTTTAATAGGTGGGTTTAGGATAAGCATTTTTTCTTCTGAAATAACTGCCGATTTTTCTTTTACACCTTTCCTTTTCCACTGTAGCAGTAATTGTTCATGTGCTTTTTACCATGGTGTGCTGGTTTTGGCTGGGGTGGAGTTAATTTTCTTTATAGTAGCTAGTACAGGGCTATGTTTTGGATTTGTGCTGGAAACAGTGTTGATAATAAAGGCATTTTTTCTTAGTGCCAAGCAGTGCTTGCACAGAGTCAAGACCTTTTCTGCTCCTCACCCCACCCCACCAGCGAGTGGGCTGGGGGTGCACAAGGAGCTGGGAGGGGGCACAGCTGGGACAGCTGATCCCAACTGACTAAAGGGGTATTCCATGCCATATGGCATCATGGTCAACGCATAAAGTTGGGGGAAGAAGGAGGAAGAGTGGGACATTCGGAGTGATGACGTTTGTCTTCCCAAGTAACTGTTACGCGTGATGGAGCCCTGCTTTCCTGGGGAGGGCTGAGCCCCTGCCTGCCCATGGGAAGGAGTGACTGAATTCTGTGTTTTGCCTTGCTTGTGTTTTGGCTTTTATTTTACCTGTTCAACTGTCTTTACCGCAACCCATGGGTTTTCTCACTTTTACTCTTCTGATTCTCTCCCCCATCCCACTAGGGTGGGGAGTGAGGAAGCGGCTGTGTGGGGCTTGGTTGCCAGCTGGGGCTAAACCACAACACATGGCCATGAAGCTCCACAGAGGGACAGGGAAAGCTCTGTTCAAAAAGCGTCAATGTGTTTGGGACAGGACTCAGTGAATTAACTGGGAGCTTGTTTTTCTAAGGCTGATTTATGCCAACAGGGATATCCTTTTGTCAGCACTGTGCTGACCTCCGCAGAGTTACTTTATTTGATGGGGGCTAAAAATCTGGTCCCAAGTGTGTGAGTGTCTCCCCTTGTGCTGACGCAATTATCACCACTGTGCCTAGGGAAGGAAGGTTTTGCCTCTGTCTCCTGCTCTACTCTCTTTACAACCTGGCAACCCTACAAAGCACTGTTTATCTCTTTGCTTTTGTTGAAGGTTATCCATACTGATGTGGCAAGCTGGATTTGTGACTGGGTGTTGCTACCTGTATGAGCTTGGGTGCCACGGGCTTGGTGGCAGCAAAAGCACAGCAGCGCTGGCATGGCTGCAGTCTGGCTGCCTGCACTGGGCCCCAGGTCTCACCCAGTTTGCCCATTTCAGCCCACACTGCCATCTCACGTACTGCTGGCACCTAGGCTCGGAGCACCTCCACAACTGGGTTTGCCTCTGTATACCGAGAGTGGTGTTTTCTCCCCACAGCATGGCACACTGAGAAGGTAGGAGTTACTCTGAGTTGTGTTTCCTGGCCAGCAGTGGCTTATCATGCTATGTTTCTTCGTAGGGCCGCAGGAAAAACCCATCCCCGTGCTGCTGTTCCTGCTTAGTTTATCATTTTAATATACATGGTCCATTTGACTAGCACTCCTTCTGTGTTTGAGGATAAACACAGCTCCCTCTGGGTCAGCTTTATATCTTCAGCTGTAAATGTAGGTTAGCTAGCTGTCATGCAGTATGTTCCTTACCCTTTGAAGCACAGATCCTCACATGCAGCTTCACAGTACCTTGCATTTTTTCTTCTTTTAAAAAAGCTCATTTTACTAGAGCAGCAAGTAGTTCAGCTGCTCATGACATTAGCAGTCCTACCAGCATGGCAGCAAAAGATTTTTCAGTTTAGATATTGCACAGTCATAAAGAGGGTGTTTTCCACTGTTTCTGCTGATTTTCCTGCCAGTTGTCTGGTAAGGAGACACTGATCTCAGCCCTATCAATGAAATTATTTATTATTGGGTGTGACGGTTGATGTCCATAAATCAAGTGACTCCTTCAGCTCTTCTGTTGTGCTCAGAGTCTGTCTATTCTGATGCTAAACATAAGATTTGTTTATTCCTTCATCCTCAAGAGCCCATCAGCAGTTTGAAGCTTACATGTGAAAGGGATTCTCACAAGCTCCGCGCAGGGAGACAGTTGGGTTCTGCTACTCTGCTGAAGGACCTGCTGTTTCCTTTATCATATACATTTGCTACATTGCTCAAATAAGGCAGAAAATGGTTTACAGCTGCTTGCAGACTTTAATCTTAGATATGATGCTTAATATGCAGGGAATTTTTCTTAGTCCCAATTCTTAAGAAACTGAGGCTTATGCAATCCTGGTGTAAAAGGTAAAGTCCCAAAAGGTTTTCCCAAAAAGTCAGCACAAACCAGCCAATGGATTCACAAATCAGAAAATTTATTTTAAGATAAGTTTTGCACAGTGAGTGAGTTTTGCATGGTGCGTGGTATGGAGCTCCTTTTGTACATGGCTGCTGGGACCCTCCAGCTGCCTGTAGGATCATGACAGGGTACAGAGAGGGTGAGTGCTGCAGAGCTTTATTTAGCCAAGGTTATGCATCTTTCCATAGTCATTAGGTAAATGTTCACATAGAAAGTCATTACACTCTCCAGCTTAGTGGCAGATGAGGAGGGAACAGGACTGTACCAAGAATTCCTTTTATTCTAGTCAAGGGCTGAGGCTGAAATAAACAGAAGAATCAACAGACGCAGCATCCAAACCCGCATAGCCATGGGCCGCTTCCCTGCACGGGGCTCCCTCAGCATCACACCAAGGCTGTCCATCTCTCATCTCTCTGACAGCCAGGAGACACCCATCCTGGGCCCACCATGTCACCAACCTTAATGTGACTGGGGCCACCACCAGTGCTCTGCCTGCTGTGACATGGCCAGTACCTTGCAAGGGCTGTTGCCAGGAGCTCATGTGGCATGCAGCCCTTGGGAACCCAGGGAAAAAGGCTGTGGAGTTCCCATTCTCCAGGGATCTTCAGGGACCTTCCATCTCCCAGTGAGACCATGATGGTATAGGCTGGGTCTAGCTTATCTGTCCTGTAGCCCACTGACAGTTGTCTGTCTGAGGGGTTAAGGAGGGAGAGCACAGGTAATGTCCCTCTCCGTGTCCATCTATAATAGGAGAATCAACAGAAAGAGCAGCCTACCTTGTCATCATAAGCAGCCCCTGCCTCCCTGCATGGGGCTCCCACAGCCGCATCCCAAGGCTGTGGATTCCATGTCTCCCTGACAGCCAAGAGACACTCATCCTGGGACAACCATGTCACCAACCCCACTGTGGCTTGGGCCACCACCAGTTGTCTGCCTGTGGTGCCATTGTGGCCACTGCATCACAAGGGCTGTTGCCAGTAATTCATGTGGCACCCAGCCACCAGCTACCATCTTTGCTCTGTGCACTATGATAAGACCAGTATGTCATGAGGGATCATAGCTGGAGCTCCTTTATGGGACCCAGCCCCCTGCTACCTAGGGAAAAAAAGGGTGTGGAGCTCCGTTTGTCCAGGGCTGGGGCTCCTTCCATCTCCCCATGAGACTGTGACAGGGTATACATTGGGGTTATCTTATCTGTCCTGTAGCAGGTACACAGCTCTCCAGCTGAGTTCTCAAGGACAGAGGTGATAGGAGCGTGCTGTAGTTTGGTCAAATGCGTATCCAGTTATCTGTTGAAGGAAGAAAAGAGGCCCTCTCCCTCAGCCCTTGCTCAGGTCTCCTGTGCACCTACCTGCCAGACTGGGCTCGTGCAGCCCTTTTATACCCCTCCTGGGCTGCCTATGTCAATGACTCCTCTGCTACATGGCCACTACCAACACTGTGACTGCTATGACTCATCCACGACATCACCAGGGCTGGTTACCAGAGTTACTGCTGCATCACAGCGACATGGCTGTTATCTTCCACCATTCCAGCAAAAAGAAACAATTAAATAAAAATTAATTTAAAAAAAACCCCAACTAATCATAATGCTGGGGCGGGAAATAAGGTAGCTGTGGCAGCAATTTAAATAACATCAGCTCAGGAAATGTTAAAGGAGAGTTAAAAACAGCAGGTCCCAACCACTGCCCAATTTTAAATATTTGTGAGAAGTGCTGAAATTTGTTGGTTTGAGGGCTAAATTTGTGAAGAAAAATACTTGTTGAGTTGACTGATGGTAATATTTCACACCTTTGGAATTAAAGACGTGTCCAATGCCAAACCCTGCATCCACGAGTGGCTGACAGTGCTGAGGATGAGTCAGCGTCAGCTGCAAGGCTCACGTCTTTCTTTTCCTGAAATGAACGGAAGATTTTGTGAGAGATTGTCCTGTGCTACATGCTTCTTTTGGACACTAGGATGAAATATATTATTAGCTTCCATCCACTTGACTCAGTGCAGCTATTCCATCCCCTAAGGACCAGAGGCAACAGGCACAAACAGAGGTTCCCTCTGAATATCAGGAAGTAATTTTTTACCGTGAGGGTGGGTGACCAAGCACGGGCACAGGTTGCCCAGAGAGGTCATGGAGTCTCTGTCCTTGGAGATACTCAAAAGCCACCTGGACATGGTCCTGGGCAACCAGCTGTAGGTGGCCCAGCCTGAGCAGGGCGTTGGACCACATGACCTCCAGAGGTCCCTTCCAACCTGAACCACTTTGTGATTCTGAGAGAGCTGATGTACAAACGATGCTTCTAGAAGCAGGCAGACATTTAAGCAGAGTGACTAAGGAAATGGCAACATATAGAAGGTTTTTCCAAGTGACTTAGTAACCAGTTTTCATGGCATAAGCTGTGGCCATTATTGTGGTAATTATTGAAATTACCCAAACTGTTCTCCTGAGATCTTTATCTCTTACTGTGAGCAAGATTTCAGCACTGAAAACCTCTAAATACTTCACAGATGGGATACAACTTGAATTCAAAGAGAAATAGTGTTGGGTTTTATCTCTGGCCACTGAAAATATGCACATTAACACCATTCATTAGGGTTTGGGGCTAAATTCTAGTAAGAAAACAATGTCAGTTAGCAACAGAAGTCAGTTAGCAACAAAGCCACGTATAAAACAACAGCTCATCTCTGAGGATCAAAAAATATGGATGACAAAAATGCTTAGAGTGTATATATTTATCATGAAAGCAAATATGGAGCTATGGAAGACACTGCAAATAATAAATCATACTAATAGCCAAGGCCACCCTTTCACCATTCAGAACCGAAAAGAAAGAAGCTCTGGAGACAAGGAATTACCAGAACTGGCTACTGCAAATATCATTCTCTGAAAACCCTTAGTCAGGATGTAGACAAATGAAAACTAGTAGACTAGCTGGTGTACTGGTCTGACCCAACATGTTAGTATTTAGTCATTGTAAGGAGTAAGTTATACCTTTTTAAACTACTATTTCTTTTTTTTCTGTTTCTCCCTATAGACTTTAATCCATTAGTAACTATTTGAACTGGAGAAGACAGCAGTCTGATGACTTAGACTGAGTGATACCTTTGTGAAATCCATAGTTTACCTAGAGGCTGGAGAATATCTTTCAGAAAGAGACAATTGTAAAGTTATAGGGAGAGGCAAAACCTGAAGTGAGTTTTTTCAAAGCTTAACTGCTCTCCTGATTAAAAGTGCATACGTTATTTCTAGTCTGAATGTATTTAGCTTCGGCTCGATCTGGCTGTCAGATACTGTTATACCTTTTCTTCTAAAATAGAAAGGGTTATTGTATCAGAAATCTTTTTTTTCTCTCTGGATAATTCTAGGCTGTGATCGTATTAATCTTCCTTCTGCTAAACTGTTGCCTGAGCTCTTGTAGCTTCTCACTGCAAGGTAGGTGAGACTCACTCCTCAAACACCGGTATGGACCTACCCTGGAATACTTACAGAAAGTTTTACAAATGGCAAAGCATTTATAAGAAGTAAGTTGGATTTTTTTTTTCTTTTAGTGGTTTTCTTTTCCTCCTGCACTATCCACATGTCCAATTCGTGTATTCTGGTTGCCCAGGCAACCTCTGCTGGCTGAGCCCTGGGTGGAGTGCTGGGTTTTCAGTTCTCCATCACAGAAGGAGGCTGATATGAAAGATAGAGGAACAGGTAATGAGCTTAAGCGGGTTAGGAAAGCCCAATTAGGTGACTGACAGCAGTAATGGGAGTTTTATTTAAAGGTTAACAGTGCTAATAAATGCATTTATGCAGATAATTAAAAAAATCCTATGACTTGCAGGAAATAGTAGGAGGAGATTTTACATCAGTGCATTTCTAATATCAGCTGAAGTGTAATAGCTGAAAGTAATATGAAGACTTGAGTGACATTTGCTAAGCATGTTACTTAAACTGAAACTGATACAGCTCATGCTTCTTTATGTATGCATGTCCTTGCATTTGCAAAGTATGAGCAGAAACAACCACCCAGGCAAAATAAGAGCATTTAAGATTTTCTGAAAGAACATTATATTAAGGCTTGACTTTTAAATGAAAAAATCATTAACCTTCTCTACCAAAACCACTTCAGGTAAATAATAGAGATTCATTTGTTATACAGAACTTCTGTTTTTCATTAACAATCAGTAGATGTGTTGCTTTACAGCTAAGACACATTTGTTTGCTCTTATAAAGGTGGTGGGTCTGGGCAGGCAACTCATTCCACAGAGGGAAAGTTTTAACATTTCAAAAGCCCTAAAAGATGTTCTCACACTAGAATTTTCCTCTAATGAGGATTTCAATGTTTCTTAAGCAGGTAGCTTTCTTTTGGTTCAACAAGGAGTTGAACTGCATGCAAACAGCTCATTTCCAAGTAGTTAGACTTGAGCTGGATCCAAATGGGGATTCAATCAGTTTGCACCAGTTTATCACTGTCCCCAGGGAACAATAATGGTGGCAATCCCTGTGAGCTTCTAGGTGTTGCAGGCTCTTGGTATGTAGGTAAAGTGTAGTCTTTGAATTACAAGTTTCAAAAGCTTTTAAGCTTTTGAAAGCTTTTGACATTTGGCACCTACCACTGATTGATGTGGGCATGGTACTTCAAAGATCTCTTGGCTTATTGATTGTTGTCATTTGTTAGTACAACAGGTGACTTATTCTAACATAGCCACCTAGAAAAACAATAAATCTCAAAGAAGTTAAAGTAATTTAAAAATTATTTAAAAATATACAAGAAAACAATCACATTCTTGAAAGCAAGCTATACTGAATGTCATTTTTAATATAATATGAAAAAAATATAATCATCACTCAAAGCAGAGAGAAAAAGGGAACCTGCACATGGGACCTTACAATCACTTGAATCAACACATTCCTCCTACGGAACAGTTTGGTTTTCTCAGTACAAATTAATCAATGCTACTTCCAGTTGTCTTGAAGGAGCTTACAGACTCAGAAGGTTTTGAGGCATAAAGCAGTAGGAAGGTTCCAGCCAAGGTTCAGGAAAACAACAGTCTTCAGGCAGCTGGGTTTTTATGTAGAGCTGAACCTCTAAAATGCCTAACCACCAAAACAATGCTCTGCAGTTATTCCCTGTTTTCTGGAAATGTTACTGTACCATTACAGCTACCACTGCCAAATCATACAGTGGTAAGGATTTCTGCTACAGTGAATGACACAGACTATATGTAGAGTTATAAGCAGGAATTATGAGAGGAAATGTTCAGGAGGAAAGGAAGTAGATGAAGAATGACATAGGGCAAGTGAAAATGCAGAAGATGTTAAAACAAACCGTGGAAGACAGTTACAGACATCATTGCAGCTTTGTCAGCCCTAGGGGTACGTGAACTGGGAGAGACCAAAGTCAAAAATTGTCTCCCTTTTCACCCAAATGAGTAGATTCTACAGGGGCAATAAAGACAAAGCAGCAGTGGGGTCAAAAATGCAGCAAAAGAGAGTTGTCAATTAATACTCTTATTTCAGCCACCCCAGGCTTAAAGCACAGACAGCTTCAGGCTTTCTTCAAAGAGAGAGAGGAGAAGGTGCTGTCATGCCCAAGGCTGGTTTAGGGACCACTCCTGGGAGACCCCACCCCACTTCCAGCTCCCCCAGCCACTCTCCCACTCATCCTCCCCAGCCTCTGTGCTCGGCAAACCTCCAGAGTGACTTTGTCTCCAAAGAACAGACCTGAGGGTCACTGAAGACACTCTCAAAGGCTAACCTCTGCCTGGAAAGGCTGCTCAGGTTCCTGTTGCAGCTGCTGAAAAGCTGGAGAATCTTTTCCTCAAGGGCCCTAACTGAAAGTGCTCTGAATTGCTCCCACTGTATGGAGAATTGTTCACGCCTCCCAGGACAACAGAGACACCAGCTTCTGTTACAGAGACACCAGCTTCTGTCCAAACGTATCAAGTCCTGGCCCTGGTCCTACACGTCCACACCTCTGCCTTGCACCCTGCGCTCACAGCGATGCCGCCGACCCAGGTCAGACTCTCTCCTCTATTTCCACTGCATGTTTTTTTCAATACCACATCTGGAAGAAATATGATGGGGCATCTTTTGTGAACCTTTCCCCAGGGACAACTCTCCCATAGGAATGCTGTTTAGAGGAACAAGGAGGACTTTTTCAAAATTAATCTTTCACTGCTAGATTCTTTTGGTTAAAAATGTGACAAAAGAGCTTTTACTGGAGTTCTCAGAAGACAGCACAATTTCATACTATCCTGACTTCTATGAGCAAATGAGCTTCGGGAAGTTTCAATTTAAACTAATTAATAATAAAAAAAAAAAAGCTAAAATTAAATTAGAAATTGTCATTAATATGTGATTTGTGAAATTAAACTGTTACATGGATCCCTGTTTTGCTCAAACATGATGAACAAAATAAAAATTAACTGAATTGTTTACACCTTGCTATAGCTACTTAGACTAATAAATAACTTGAAAAAAGTCATGATTTTAAATCAACTTAGTGATTCAATTAAAAAAAAATTTGTAGTTTTCATCAATAAACTTTCTGTCCCTGCAGGGAGGAAAGGTTTTTTCTTTCCACTCTTCTGTTTCTCTTTCAACTACCTTCATTGTAGCAGGGAAATTTAAAAGGTTAATCAGAGAAAGGACAGGGGAAAACAAAATTTTAAATGAAACCTGGAGACTTAAATCTTCTGTGTTTTGGTTTAAATGTTAATTCGTGAATTTAAAATTCATTTTAAGTGGAATGAGTTGCATGAATTTCTAAAGCATTTTAAATGTTTTATATAAAATTCTAATCCTTTGATTTTTCTCCGATTAGCAAGTGTTAACAGCATGGTTTGGACTGTATATTTACTTAATCCTTAACTGCTGATTGTCCCTTTCTAAATTTTCAATATCTGTTTGTTGATGACAGTCTTCTAAGACTTCAGAATGTTAATTACTTTATTGATTAGTTGATTAAAAGTGGATTCTACAATATTCCTTTACTAATTCTTTAATTACACTGTAAAATTACTCAGACCATAAACAAGGCATGCATTTCCCCAAACCTGCCCTTTATCAGAGTGGTTTCCAAACTTTGCTGATCTGCAGCTCCTCTAAACTTTCCAGTATAGATTAAAGGGGTCCCTCTGTGTTTATTTGGTAGTTAAGCATTTTCCAATAAGTTTTGAATGATTCTTCCTTTCAGTGCAAACATTCATTCCAGAATCCAAGGAGGCAAATAATCAAGACTACCATTCAACACAGTACTTACACGTATGACTGTTGTTTCTCTGTTAACTTGGAATAGTGTGAAAATGAGCTACTCGAAAGTTGAGGGGTACAGTCAGTCATGTGAGAGGTCACGGGCAGAGGTGGGTTTTTTCAGTCTCAAAACATGAAAGGTGAAAAGGGGATGTGATCTTCCTCTGTAAATATAAGAGGAGAAGAGCTGTTTCTGTTAAAGGGTAACACCAGCAGAGGAACAAACAGACAAACAGATACTATAGGTAAATTGTGAATTAATTTAGGGTGGAAATAAGATGAAATTTCCTAAGTGTTAGAGGATGGAGAGTCTTGTCTGATCAGTGCAAAAGGAACAAGATCCAAACTAATTTTAGGACAAAATAGGTGCAGTGTAATCCCTGGCATGTTGGAAATATGCCTGTAGCACAACATACACACAAATGCCTAAGAGGCATTATATGATATGACTGTGGGAATGGAGCTGGCAATCAGATTCCCTTTTCCTGGGTCTGGTGCAATTCCAGTCAAAAAAAAACCACCTTCAGAAGCACCTTAATCCATGTGACTTACTTAGGGTCTGCCTGTAAGAATTTTCCAGACCCAGAAGAAAATATGTTTCTTTTAAAAATGGTGGAAATCCATGATGCCTTTCTCATCATGAGCAGCTACAGCTCCTGTTACTCTCTAGTTGTTGAACTTTATTTTTGGTGGTTACAGAAGTGCTCTCTACAAAGCAACCAATATCTGGGTTTTCCGTGTAGGTCCTCCTCTCTGCTCCCAAGCTTTGTCCAGTTGGAAGAACAGGAAAAGCTCTCCTGGCCTCCCAAGCAGTTGGAGGTCTGGTGGGAGAAGTCCCTCTGCCGCTGCAGGATAGTGCATGTCTGGGGAGCCTCAAGGAATGGCCTCAGACGTGGGATTCATGTACTCACTGCATGTTGCATGCCCAGAAAGACATATTTGTGCAAAAGCCAGTCAGAAACATGAGCCTTAAACCTCTGGAATTGCGCAGGTGGGAGGAGAGAGAACAAGTAGTGTGGTGGGGAAGGGACTGGGAAAAAAGAGAGTACAAACAAGACTTCTATTTAAATTTCTGTTTTGGGGCTACCTGAAAGTTTTTGAGGAGTTTTAAGATACTAGAAGCAGCCCTGGTTGGTGGGCAGAGTGTGGGTGATGGGGTCAAGCCTCAAGGCAGTTATCGCACAGCTATCAGGAGCACATGGTAAATACGTACTTGCCAGTATAGAAACAGTGGTATTTCCATGTAATAAAATGCAATAAGTGTATTCTTATCAAACAGCTCCAGTAATAACCTTTCCTAGCCACCATTGTGCTCATGATTTTATTTTTTTTCTTTCATGAATTTTTATATGACTTTAAATGTTTTGTCCTATGGTTTGTAAAGGAAAATTGACAGCTATACAGTTATAAACTGGGGAAAGCAGCTCTGAATTTCCATCTTGAAAGAGAAAGAGGATATCTAGAGAAACCTCAAGACATGTTCCTGTGGAGACGTTATTTAAAGACGCAAATTTTTATCCTCTCATCTCAAGATAGATCCTCTCTTATACAGAGTTAAAGCACACCAGATATTTCTATGACAACTCTTGGTCAGGGTTAACAAAAATAGTGAAATACTGTGTTAATCTAGATTCTTTCCTCTCCCCTTTATAATAATATATTTTGTCTTTTATTTTCATTAAATATTCTTTTTTTTCCCTTCCAGCAGACAAAACAGTAACACATTCCCCAGACAAAGCGTGTAGGTGTGTTGCCAAGGACAACAGTTTCAGACATAAATTACTTTTGAACCGCAAACCCTTTTATTGCTCTTTATTGAAGGCCATCTGTATGTTGTTATGTTAATTTAAGGCTTTCAACTAACCCTTCTGAACATAGCAATTTGGTGTGTTAGCAAACGTCCATATTACAGCTGTTTTTCACGAGGCGGTGACATTAAGTTACAGAATGCAAACAGGTATGCCCTAGCACAGGAGCGAGCAAGCTGAGGCTTAACACAAATTTATAGGTTTAACACACATTTATAAAGTAGAGGGAAACATTCTTGAAAGAATAATTCCTAAAATGTAACTAAAAGGGAATTAAAGCAACCCGATAAAAAATTTACAACTTATAATTCCACCTTATTGATTAAATGTATACAAGAGGAATAAAGCACAGTGCATTACCCAAGATCACCCACTTTCCAAATTACATTTTCATAGCGGTTGCCTAGACTCGATCCTTCATAACTATCAATTCGAGCATGGCTTTTTCCTACTGAAGCTGGTGGAGCTTTAATGAGCTTCATATTTGCTGAAATGCGGACTAATATTTTACCAGAAGAAATTTGCCCAACAGTACAAAAATTTCAGTTAATTAGAAAGAAAACTTTTCAAGCCAAGAAGTTCTTTTTGCTTTGGTATCAGCTTCACTCCTTGACATTGACTGAGGGTAAAAACGAGTCAGGTTCTCAGGGAAAGGGTATAATTGATGGTTTTATGAAATTGCACTGACTGATGCCAGCCAAAGACCTGGCTGTTGCTCTTTGTTTTGCTTTTTTTAATAGTCCATAGGTGTACTCTGTGTCTGGCTGGATCTGATTATAAACTTTCAGGTACATAAACCACTTGGCTTTTGCTCCCTGTATGTTGCCAAAGATGCTGCTGTTGATGCTGAGTCAATTATAAGCATTGAAACATTAGTGGGTTAGTTGCAGAATGCTGCAGTTTTGAATGCTACCATCTTAAAGGGGTCATTAAATCATTTCAGTCCATAAGGGTCTTCTGAGGTACTATTTCTTGAGGAAAAAAAAAGTTTAAATAGCTGATAGCAACCCTATGCATATAGAAATATTCAATATTCATAGAAGACTAGCCCTCCAAAAAGAAAACCTTAAAAGGTGGCAGCAGAGAGGAGATGGCAAAGAGCACAGTTCTTGCATCTGCCACTAAATTTTATGTTTTATACGAAGTCCATGTAGTCAGTTTGGAGCTTGGATGTCCCTGCTCTCCTAAACATCTGTGAAAATTCAGACCAGAGATCCAAGTTGCTCTGTCATCAGATAATAACCCATACCAGTGTGTAAGTACAGTCCTCACTTGCTATCTGGATGAGAGCACCGGCCTGGATATAGATACATACCTGCCGTATATTGCTGATGACAGCCCCTTTCACAAAGAATCCAGTTCTCTGAAAGTAAGAACTATGACTAAAAATATCCCAGAGAAGCAGACCCTCTCTGAAAGTGACCCTGTCTATTTTTCCCTTGTATTTGCCATGATCCTGAGAAGCTATAGGATTGGTCTTCAGGTATCTCCCTTTGAGGTGAGGCTTGAGCAGAAACTCTGCTAAAGCACATCAGCAGATGTCTGATGTGGCACTTAGAGTCAGACTGTCCTCAACAAAAATTTTGTTATTATCTTCTTTCGTTGTTGTTGAAACAGAGCAACAGAGCCAGGTAAATATGTCCTAAAAATATTTAAAATATGTGTAGAAGAACCATTGCATCTCTGAGAGCAACAAATAACAGGACAAAGACTCCTTTCTTACCTTGCAGGACTTTTCCAGACCAGAGACTGGAGAGTGTATACATGGCCCTGCTGATCTCTCTGCCCTGCAGGATTTGGACCTTGAGCCCCTGGAGCTCATATACCCCAAAAGTGTTACGGGCAGTGCTTGGAAAGCCCTATGCTTTCCATCACTCTTCATGAAGTTACCTGTTACTAAAGGGCCAAATGCTCTGCAGTGTGAGGTACGGAGACTCCCAAAGCCTTAATTTTTCAGCCTGGGAACGAAGTGCCCCGTGGGTTAAGTTCCTGGCCAGACACAAAGTCTGCTTTAACATGAATTTGAACCCATCTGCCTCAAGAGCTCATTCAGGGCTCTAGTTATTGGGTTCTGTACTGGTTCCTCTGTCTCTCTACCTTCTTAGATCAAAACTCAGGGAATCCCAATGCTCAACTACCTACTCCCCACTCTCCCACCAGGGTACGCAGTACAACAGGTAATAGAAGTTAATAAAAGTTAAGCCAAAGAAAAATACCTCATACTTAGCAGATAAGGAAAAATGACTGTAACAGAAAGGATAGAAAATAAGGAAAGGAGAAAATGACAACATAACATTAAGATTTTCACTGTCAGCAATAAGAAAAGGTGATGGACAAGTAGACTGTCAGCAGTGTGTGTGCATCCCAATGTCTGTGGAAGTCAGTTTATGTGTCAAACGGTGATTGAGAACATAAGGGAGAGAAATGATGGTGTCCAAAAGGGGTAGAAAGGTAAAATACATGCACTGACAGAGAGTTGAAAATTACAGAATATACCTCTGTTGGGTAATATGATTAGTGGGGAAAGACTTGTAGAAAGATCATTTGGAAAGTACTCAGAAGGAATAAAAAATATTACAAAAGATATTCAAAGTTACTTTGTGTTTGTGGAGTATTTTGCATAAACTCTTAGATGAAATACAATTATAATAAGTCAGCCTTGTGTAACTTTTCATGTGGGTATTGTCTGGACAGACAATACCTTTCATATGCACATAGAGAAATGCTACATTTCAAATTATGAGTTGTTTGAAAAGGAATTTTGAAATATTAAGAAAGAAAAATGTTAGAATTTAACTTGGCAGAGATGAAATCTGAGGGAGCTGAGGGATTTCTCTAATTCATACCGTTGAAGAGGATCACCTGCTGAACAACCTTATCTCTGCTTGATAAAGCAGAACTCCCTAAATAAATGGCTCTGCAAACTAGGCTGGGTAAGACTTACACTATTTAAACAAAGGAGATGAATCATTGGTGATACAAAAAGTAACAGAAGAAAGAAAACATAGAGATGACTTTTAAGAAAAAAGTCATGGGGACATAGGGATTACTCAGTCTGTCAGTCTCCCAAGGGAAGCAAAGAATGTTCAGTAAAAATTAGACTATACAGTCCAATAAATGGTACTAAAGTGAAGGAGAGCATTTCTTCATCGGCAAAGGGTACAACAGAGAAGCAGTCTCTTCTCCAGCTCTGATGCTGTAGCTCTTATTCTTCACTTGCCAGTTTTCTTCAGCAAACTGATCACTTTTGACAGCTAACACACATCTTGTGTGTCCACACAATTTGTACTAGAACCATGGCTTTCTTTTTTTAAAATCTGTTAAAACCTGTATTATTTTTTCTCTTTCCAAGTCTTGTATCTCTGTAGTGCTCGCCACAGTAAAATTTAATTCCTCCTAAAGTGAATTAAGTCTATATTACATGAGCTTTTTAATATTTCCAACTAAAAAATCACTGTGGTATTTTCATAAATATCCCTTTTTCAGCCATCCCAGATATTGAAGAAAAAAATGAGATGGTTAGGAATAATTCATTTTTTGCATCACCAACTAAACAAAAAAAATTAAAATCAGAAATTTTTTTTTCAGCAAAACAACTACAAATTTTTTTCCAGTCCACTAAAACATCTAATGGAGATTAAAACTAAATGTTTTAATCTCATTTACTTGGGGCTTATTCTTCTTCTAATTTACTTTAGGGAAATGTGAAAACAAATGTAATTTGGAAATGTATGGACTTACTCAAAGTGTTCAGTTTAATATTTTCCTGCAACCTACCTCTGCCTAACCAAATCAATGTCAACTTTAACTAAGTTCATTTTCCTCTTTTATGATTCCACTTTCACAACACGATGCAAATAACCCAGATTTTCCCCCAGGAAAGGAGGCAACCCACAGACTCCCACGTAAGAATTTCCCAGTTTCTCGCCCTGGCCCAGTGTCAGGCTCCACCCCATGAGTCAGAAGTTCTTCAGAAATTGAATTGTTTGGCAGTTGCCTGAATAAAGACAGTTAAAAAAAAGTCAGGACTTTAGAATGACAATGGGAACAAAATTCCCTTCTTGAGCCCTCTGCCAGGAGAGTTTGTGATTGATATTCCCTGGAGCTGCTATTTAGCATTTTGGGGACTTCTAACTAGAGTTGAATCGAAACCTTTTACATGGCAGAGACTTCGTACCTCTAAAAGGAAGTTTAGCATCTGGCCCTCATTTCGGCCTCTTCAGGGACCTGCTTGGAAGCACCCCATGGTATACAGTCCTGGAGGGAAGATAGGTCAAGGTTTGGTTTGTGCTGCCATTCAAAGGCACCTCAATGTGTTGGAGAAATGAGCCAACAGGAATCTTGTGAAATTTAATAATGAGAAATATAAAATCCTCTACCTGGGGAGAAATAATTCCATGCACCAGTACAGGCTGGAGGCCAGCCAGCCGGAAAGCAGCTCTGCAGAGAAGGACCTGGGGAGGGGCTGGTGGGCACCAAGTTGACCATGAGCCAGCAAAGCATCCTTGCCCTTCCAGCCTCAGCCATTCTGTAATTTTGTTGTCCTTGACAGGTTTTTATGTCTTCATGAAATATTTTCATGTCACATTTTCCTCAATCTTAGTGAAAATGTATCAGCCTAGCTCACAGAAGGGACTTTCACCCACCCTCCTTCACCTGTTTTTAACTCAGTTGGTCTCATGCAAATCTGTGATGCTTCCACTCTGGTTACTCTGTAATGCAGATCCTAAGCACCACGAGCATACGAATCAGAACATTTGTAAGTAAAATAAGCCTGGCAGAGAAGTTATAATGCTGCAAACTGATCAAAAGATGTCTTTCATTGTGCAGCTGAGAACACTGCAATTCAAGAGAAATTAAAGTCTTCAAAGTTGTGGCTGTGCAGCTTAACAGATGGGCTTCTTCAAAGATTCATTATTAGTCTAACAGAAACTATAAATACCAGAGTGTGAATTGAACAACCAAAACACACACCTGCCAGATTAAATCCATCAGAAATATGGTCAGCTCTCTGCAGCAAAGGCAATGGAAAAAACCCTCCCTGCTGGCTAAAGAAAGCAACATTAAGCACCTTGTCTTGATAGGTGAGACACAACAGTTGTTTCACAATATAAACTATTAGAGCAAATGGGATGTAATTCAATTTCATAACATTTTCAGAAAAAGAAACACCAATGCAAACACATTTTTATACAGAGGTTGTCATTCTGGGGAACAAGGAATCTTTAAGACCTGGGATTATCCTACAGGAGAGAATTGCAGACTCTTTCCAGTATTGCTCTTCATCCTCCCTTCCCTGCCCAATTCATGTCTCTGCTTCTGGTGTGCAAATTACTTGTAGTCTGAGACCCACTAGACAGTGGCTGTTTGTTTTGGGACTGAAAATGCAAAGTGGCAAAGGGAAATGTACAGAAAGCATATGTAACAGTTTGGCACCCCTAGATATACTGAGGGCAGCCAGGCGCCAACTGAAAGGAAACCTGAACACCATGGGGTTCTTTGAAATCGCCTCCTACGTCGGGCTCAGAAGAGCCCATGCTGACAGCCATGCTGCTGTGGTTGCGCAGCTGTCAATACCCTCACCACCTAAATTAGCACTAACTGAAGCATTTGCATGTGTTGAAATCTCACCATCAATTGTGGTAGCAATATAACCCTGCAAAATGGGAAGACCTATACTTAAGAAGACAAAGAGTAAAAGGAGGGGAACAGCCATGTAGCTTATTTATACTGGACCTTCCTGTGCATGGGTGAGGAAGCTTTTGACAAAGAACAGTCTCAGTGCTAATGGATGGGAGCATAGTTTCTGCCAGACTGCTCCCACAGCAAGGGACAGTGATGTTAAGTCCCTGCTGGGCTCTTTGCAACTTCCCTGGGCAACACAGTGAGGGTCTGTTCCTCATCCTGCCAGAGAGCATCCATTGGCAGAGACCACTGCTGAATGAGAAAGATGGTTTTTAGAAACTACATCATGCCCCTTGCACAGTCTTGAGTTACCTCCACAGAAGGTGGGGTCCTTGCTGCCTGGTTGCCTGCATACGGTTACATGCGGCAATAACCTCCATCTTGGGCAGCAAATACAGAGGAAAAAATGCTTTCACTTCTGCTCAGCCCTCACCCCACATGTCTGTTTTCAACTGCTGTGTTATATCATTTCCTTCGATACAGTTCTTCTGTGTGGTGATTTGCTGTCTTTCATTTCTTGGTAGCATGTTGGGGCTTATACTTAAATATTTTAGCTGAGGTTTCGTTCACTTCACTTTGCTTTCTCCTCACCACTTTTCATCTTCTGCTGTTCTTCCTTTCCTTCCTAAGGCCTTGGTATACCATTGATTGTTAAGCCTCACTCTCCTTTGAAACCAAAAGAGAGTTTGCCCAGAAAAAGATGGCTTTCCTTGCCCAACATGAGTCGTCTCTCTTACTCCTAAAAAATATAATCTGCAAAATGTAGATTTCCACCCCTCTCAGAGATGTATTTCATGCCAAGAGGTCCAGCATCAGTGCCTTCTTTATATAGCACAGTAGCCCTGAGAGTCCCCTGGTGACACCTGGATCCCCTGTGTTTGCAGCACACAGGTGAGACTGTCCCAGCTCGACACTATGTATGTTTTAGACTGTAGGAGACACAGACGGTGGATTATGGAGATGCAGTCACAGCTGCTCCATATGATTCCGGCTACTTTCACGACTGGGGTCTGGAGGAGCCTGGGATTACAGTTTCCAATAAATAAACATTAGTCAGACATTTTTAGCTGAGGGTTTAATTAATTTTTGTTGGGAGCAGCTTTGTCACAGTTTCCTATACTCATGCAGGGGTTTATGGTGTGAATTTTGGAGTTGTCCTGTGCAGGGAAAGGAGCCAGACTTGATGATCCTTGTGGGTCCCTTCCAACTCAGGACATTCTATGATTCTGTGATTCCTTATTAAGGTTATCACAAGTGTGGGGAAAAAAAAGAAAGGAAGCTTTGTGCAAACAGTGTAGGCGGAGAATGCAAATGAAATCAGCTATTTGAACTCAAAGCTGCTCATTCCCTTCGGAAGAGAAGAAAAAAAAAAAGAAAAAAAAAGAAAAAAAAAGAGGCACATGAAGAAAAAGCCCAGAAGTTCCTGAAGAATGCTGTGTACCTATATCCTCCACAGTTTTCTACAGCACATGGTCATATTTGGAAGTTGAGCACATGATGGTTTCACAGGAGAAGAAAGGCAACAAGAGATATGAATAAATTAGCAACCTCCTGAAGTTAATTGCTTTTATAGAATAAGAAAGATATAGTCCTTTGTTCCACATAAAGGTAGACCTAGGAACCTGAAGAAATCTAGTCTTCTACCTAAACCACTTGAGCTCTGGTAGGTCAAAAGCCGTCACAGTGACCATTTGAAGCAGTGTTATTCTAGCAGTGCACTATGTATATTCTTTACGTTTTCTTTGGCCATCAGGTTTTTCCACACAGTATATACAGTTTCCAGAAACAACGCAGACATAGTTTTAAGATAAGCTGAAATAAATGCTGCTTTCTTCCTATCATCTTTTAGCAATTTTATTTAATAAAATAGTTGTGATATTTTTAAGGCACTTCATATATTCTGATGATACCATTCTCAGAACAAGAAGGGAAAAAATGTCTGGTTTCTTTGGGAAGATGTATATATCGGTAGGGTTCCTTGTTAATTTTCATTGAGAAGTGAAGAGAAGGTTTGTTGACAAGATTAAGAGCCCTCAGTGGCTCTTGGAGATGTGAAAGTACATCCCAAGCATAACCAGTAATCTCTGGAGGTCACGCTCAGTCAGTAATACTTGTCTGAACACCGTGCACACAATTTGCTGAACGAGGTAGAGGGGCCACTTTAATTTCAGAATCCCTGGAGAACCCATAAAAACCCATCTAAAGTTCATCATGCCTCAGGCTCCATGTTCTTCACAACATTCAACAACTGTGTATCCTATAAATCAGTAAGTCTTTATATGATTTGAAAAGCCCTGTCTGGATATTTTAAGAGCCGGCTGTGGTTTTTTGGCGCTCATCCCTGTTTCCAGATGGTAACATGCATTTAAAGACATTGCATACATTTCCACCCAAAACATAAACAAATAAACAAAACCTGTGCTAAAAATGTTCTGACATTTGCAAAATCAAGCACCAGAAATGCGAGAATGCAGGGTCACCGTGCAGCCAATTCACAGAATATACAGAAATTAGGAAATTGAAATTAGAGTTTTAAACAGTTTTTGACCCTCTTCTCTGAATGTCTTATGCATGACTGATTAAATTTGTATGCAGGTTTCACAAGGACCTACAATACCTCTGATTTCTATTCCTAATGGACATTTTTTTTTGCTGAGCCAACCCCAGCTTTCACACAGCAACTGCACAACAGGAGCTCTCAATCAAGCTCAGCCAAAAATACATCTGTGTCTTCGTGTTTCCAGTAGATGATTGCTGCAGAAATCTCATTGCCTGCCCAGGATATCGCACACCCCATGAAGGAATGCAAGCCCCTTCTCACCTCCCCAGCCTGACAAGCCACCCTATTTTTTGGTGTATACCCAAGTCGACCTCTGTGCAGGTTTTGCCCATAGTTTTGCTTCAGCTGCACAAAGCCAGCCCAGGTCAGCCCTAAGCATTAGAAGCTCAAGGGACTTCTTTCTCACTAAGCTGATACCACCTATTACCAGCTTTCCCTGGGGCGGATCCTTGCCAATCTGTTATTACTTATACATTAAACACTTATCCCTATTCTGTCCTCTCGCAGCCATACTCAGAGCAGCCTCAGGGCAGGTCTGGACAGATTGAGTACACGCATTTGTAGAACTACTTTCTTTCATAATTCCTCACTTTTGGAAATTTGGGCTAATCTGCAGCATACACATATACAAACATTTGCTTCCTGAAATTCTTATACAGAAATACCCTCCCATGTTATACGGTTTAGCTTTTGTTTATGCTGAACACAAATTTTCATAGTAGCATTGATATATCACTGTCTATAAGTCATTACCATGACTGAGTTATTTATGCCCCTAAATATTTACGTATTCCATTTCAACCAGGAGCTATTTATCAAACAAAAGCAATCACTGTGAAACAAAGTCAGCCTTTTGCCTGTGAAGAATGATCCAAATATAAGCACTCTCTTCCTTCTGACTACACATTAATCTTCTATGAAATAAAAAGTCTGTCCCTTCTTCCAAGCCACGAGCAGCAAAATGATTTCAGACTGCATTTTTGAAGTACTCTGTAGAAAATTGTTCTTTTGAGAAATCCTGGTCAACATATTTAGTGCTGTATGTATATTTCATAGCATGACAGATCAGTATTAAATGTACATTAACAGCAGCATGAGAAATATAGTATCAAAATAGCAGTAGTCATTTATTTGGTAACAATCTTCCCTTCAAAAATCATTCTATTTCATTGTCCAACTTAATTTTTTTTATTTACTAAAGGAATGAAAACTTCATCAAGAGCTTTGCAAAGGACCTGAGACTGAGTTCACTGGAGCAGGGCCCAGCTTTTCTTCTGGCTGAATACATTCTGCAGTCATCCTGCAGATCCTAAGCCCAACTTCACCCTCCAGGCTGGTTTTACTACTAATAATTTCAACATGGATTGCTTGGACCACCACATCCAGGCTCTCCATTATTTGACCTATTGTATACAAGTCTCCCCTCTGCAGAAAGACTCCCAGAAAATAGAGACCTCCTGAATCCATCCCTCTGTGCTGAGGTGAGATTATCCATACCTCCAGCACTCCCCACCACCTTTTATCTAGCCAGTTCTTAAAAATCTTGGTAATAGAAGTCCCATCAACCATAACACCAGTAATAACACACTTGTCTTATTAGCAGCAGTGTTAAAATTTGCATTTATAATAGGTGCTGTAGTCATGTTGATAGAAGTTAAGCATTTAATACTTTAAAAGTAACTTAAAACTTAAATGAGGCACATTATTCTAGACTTATTTCAAAAAGCAATCTTGGCATATGAATGTTAATTTAGCAATTGCTGGTATTTCAGCATGTCTTTTTGGCAATTAAGTCTGGTCCTCCAGATACATCTATCTGCTCCTAAAAGTAACACTTATCCTTTCATGAAAAGAATGCATGCTACCGGTGTCTCTAGTAAAAATCACAATAATTGAGAATATTAAACATGCAAACAGTCCTGCACTATTCACAGCAGTTCATAGTCAGATGAATCTCTGAGTTGTTGTTTATCCACATAAAAGCCTTTTATTGATATATATTTCTGTATTTTATTGTCATCATCTGTTTACTGGCAACTGGGAAACATAAAAGAGCTAAATTCAATTAATAAATTATTTGCTGTCAACAGTCCACCAAGAACTCATTTTCTGCTAAAACTAAAATACCATTGGTTAGCTTCAAAGGAATTCTTTTTGTCTATTTTTTTTTTCTTCTGAATGGATGGAATTTCAAGAATAAATCAGCTGAGGAGGAAAAATAAAAGAGGGGGGAGCATAGAAATAATTTTCTACAGCGTTTTGGGTGAAACAATATGTGTCAGCCTAAAAGTAGCCATTGCTGGGGATGTTCCTTTGCCAGGTCCTGCCGTGAGCCAGCTGCTCTGGCTTGCAGCAGGCTCCTCCCTGTAGACCCCTGTTAAATTGCACAAAGCACCAGCAAGGCCCAGGTTCTCCCATACTGACATCTCACGCAACAGAAAATTGAAAACAAGACAGCCTTTTCCGAACAACTGACATCAGTCCCCAGAGAGCTTCAGAAGTACAAAGCAGCAGATAAAATGAAACCAAGAAGTCAATGGGCTTTGAAATCCTGGGAGATGCTGCTGCTGCTGCTGCTGCCTCATGAACACAGGATGATGTGTGTTTGTGGTGGGAAGTCACGGGTTATGGTACGGAGCTGGAAGAAACGCTACACATCAGCATGTCCTTAGAGGTAGTGTTTCTTCCAGTTCTGTATGTCTGCCATGCTCTATACACACGACTCCTAAGAAATAGGTTGTACCTTCTACTGCCCCAAGAAGATAGTGCAACAAGTTGGTTTTTTTGTCCAAGATGTCCTTAGAAAGGCAAGAACCCGGCAGGCAGTGGTGGATGAGGTATGGGATGCAACCCAACAAGAAATAATAGCTTTTCCCCAGATTCAGAAAGCCATGTCACCACCAAAGCATCTTAGGGCTCGGCTATGTAAACTGTGCCAGTTAGTTTTTAAGACACAGCCACACAGTCATAGTCAAATGAGCTTTTAATTACGACCCAGATCTATTAATGGATCATTTAATTGCTCTTCGTCTCTTGCAGTGCACAGGTGGCTGAGCTAATCCAAACTATTTTGGGGCTATTTTATCTGGGCTGTCTTTGCAGAGAAGTAGGTGAGGAAAAATTACATGACCAATCCACTCAGGATAATTGCTCCTAGAAACAAGCAACTAAGGACAGTTTTCCTTAAACTGTTCACATTAGTCCTGTAAGAGAACCCCTCTCTTCATCCCACATTAGCAGACTGATAGGGAACATCTGAAAAATTAGATTATGTGAATGCTGCTTGTTAGCTTTTTTCCCTAAATTTGGCTGGAAAAGGCATAGTTGGGAAGCCACGTGGGCAAGAGAGATGCACAGGCAGTCTGGAGCCATGCCATGCAATGCAGACATGTGGTATGCCATCCTGAGTGGCCACACACCAAACCGAAAGGTCTTGGCTCTGAGTAATCAATTAACAGTTAGTGCTAACGAATAGCTGTACTGGGTCTGGCTGAGAGGGAGTTAATTTGCCCCACAGCAGCCCTCACAGTGCTGTGCTTTGTACTGGTAGCTAGGAAGGTACTGATAACACACCAGTGTTTTGGCTACTGCTGAGCGGTGCTGGCGCAGCATCGGGGCTGGCTCTCCAACACCGGTCAGCCGGGGGCGGGCAAGATCTTGGGAGGGGCACAGCCGGGACAGCTGACCCAAACTGACCAAAGGGATATTCCATACCGTATGACATCTGCCCAGCAATAAAAGCTAAGAAGAAGGAGGAGGAAGTGGGAGCATTCATTTGTCTTCCAGAGCATCCGCTACATGTACTGAAGCCCTGCTTCCCAGGAAGTAGCTGGACATCACCTGCTGATGGGAAGTAGAGAATAAATATTTTGTTTTCTTTTTGTTTCCACATGCAGCCTTTGCTTTTGCTTTTATTAAACTGCCTTTACCTTGACCCACAAGTGTTTTTTTATCTATCTTATTTTCTGCGCCCCATTCTGCTGAGGAGGGGACTGATGGAGCGGCTTGGTGGCACTCGGCATCCAGCCAAGGTCAACCCACCACAATACCACAGCTTTATAATAATGTAGGCAGGTCCCATCTCTCTCATAGTAATATAAGTTTAATGCAGATTCCTAATTTGTCCTAAATCTACTCTTCAGGGGCTAAAAAACCCTACATTCTTTTTCAAGCTCACAAACTAATTTTGCTTGCTCTGGTAAAAGAGCAAATGATGAAGCAGGCTTATCTGTAAACAATTTCTTTTTCTTTTATCAGTTCTGCATTTTTCACAGATTGCTTGTCACAATATCAGAAAGGCACCACTTAAAAAAAAAGAGAAAAGAAACCTGACTCATGTATTGGACCGCTGAGATAACACCGCAGAAATGGGTTGAAGGAAAAAAAAAGCAAGATAATGTATCAGAAGTTCAGCTTGCTGAGGGTGCAGCTTATATTATTTTGTGGTCCTACAGTTTAGATACCTTATAATTAAAAAACAACAGCCACAAAGCCAACCAGACTGTAATATTGGCAAAAAAAGAGCGGTCCATCCCAGAAGCTGTGAATATTGACTTTCTGATTATCTCTTGCCCCTTAATTCAAATATTAAAAAACAAACTGTCAGTGTAATTCTCTAAAGCATGTGAGTATATATGCGTAAATGAAATGCTTTTAACAACCCGTCAGAAATCTCAGCGCAGAAACACTAATGTAGCCCCTGCTCAGCTCTTTTGCTAACACGTTCAGTGCTCTCCGTGCGAGCGAACGACCCCGCGCAGAGCGAGCGGCGAGCGCTGGGGGCTGCCCGAGATGCCCAGCCTGTTCCTGTAGATGACAGCACCGGGCAGGCAGTGGCTCTGGTGGCAGAAGTAGGGCAGGTATACACTAAATGCAATTAATTAGCCCAGCTGGTAAAGCTAACATGCGCTGCTTGCAGTGCCAGACAGAGCTGGTTTCCCTGACTTCCCATACACACATCAAACGTGCCCTTCATCAAGATTTTAAAAACACGGTTTAGTTGTACATTATACTGGCAGTCATAGCCCGTTGCCTCTGTAGTACAGACAACATGAGACTCCGCTAGAGCAGAGGTTTTTTGAGAAGCAGAGAAAGTTTTCTGGTTTTGTTAATCAGAATTAGTAACTTACATACAACTAATATTATGATTCTACTAATTTTTAATGGAAATGCATTTAAATGTGTTTTTTACATTTTCAATACAACTGTCATAGTTGTTCAAGAGTAGCATGAAATATTTTAGAAACATTACTGGGGCAGCATCTTCCTTTTACTGCCATTTTTTAAATGTGGCTTTCCTAGGTAGCATAAAGAATGTTTGCAAGCAAAATTGGAAATTGAAATGCTTTTAGTTTTTTTTTACCTAATGAGTACATCTGAAATTTACTTCTTACCTGCATGTTAAGGTAACATATACCACCTCCTCTTCGGATAGTTTTCTCTAAAAAATGAGGCAAAAATTATTACTTAAAATAATGATTTAAAATTATTAATTCACAGCAGTTCATGTTGACTCTTTAATGGAATTATGATGAAAGGGGAAATAAAAATTCACCCCTTCAAGGCTAATACTAGTACTTGGAAGCAATGGTTTCAGTTTACACATTGATGGAATTAATTTTCTTCTATAAAATTAAAAAATAATTTTAAAGCTTTAAATTAAAAAGTAGAATATGTTTAACCTATATTATACAGTTATGTTATAAATAGATACAATATCATATTAAATAGTATTTTTATATTTTAAAATACTGAGGTACTGAGGCTTAAAAACTTAAAAAATGAAGCAAGTATGTTCCCATCCTCATAAATTCATGCTGAATTTAGGTTCCAGCATGGTTCAGTAGGTTCAAAAGCAGTAAATCAGCCCTAGAAAAAACTGTGAGACCGACTTAGAACAAGAGAAGAGACTATATGAACAAGCCTCTTACTGACTTTTGACTTTCTGTGATTTGTATTGCTCTCGGTCTGCTTGAGTGGATTACAGCTACTGCAGTTTAGCCCTTGACGTGCTATAGCCTTTTCATGATGACGGAGCGAAACAGCCACCAACAAGGAGAAAACATGGAAGCCTCCAGTGCTGGTGGATGACAATCGGCACTGAGCAGGGCAGGAGCATTCATGAGCTAACTGAAGTAAACACAGAGAGAAGAGGACTCTAGCTGAAAGCCTGCGCAGCATTTGTTTTGAGATGGTGAGCAAAAAAAGATAATTTTTCCAACCATTCCCAGAGACACACTGATACAGAAATCCTTGGTTCTGTTAAATTCACACTGAATAACCAGTTTTCCTGTGCTGAAATGTGAGCATTTCCTGCTAAATCTGTATTTTTCTCTCCCTCCCTTCTTCCCAGCTTCTAATCTGTCTTTTTTTTTTTTTTTTAATTTTATGCTGAAGGGTTTCTTTCCACCCTGCCCTAGCTGGAGCTCAGCTGGGTCAAAAGGTTACATGCCCCAGTTCAGCAGTAGCTTCTCACCACCACCTCCCTGGGAAAAACTGGCACCCTTTCAAATCACCTGCCGTAAACTGCTCAGCTGACAGTTCCCTAACCTGATTCAGTCAAATCCATCAGGTTCAGCTAAAACATGTTAATATTTGCTTAAGCAAAGTGCCCGCCCGGTGCTGATCCAGGCCATGGAGTTGTCAACCCCAGCCCCTTTCCCTCTCCATCACCACTCTAACCCTACCTTCCTACCAGAGATCAGCACCTCCTCAGATCTGCCACTTTATATCTGGGGTTTTTTAATACCAATTATTTCAGAGTTTTGGGTCTGAAGTACAGCTAAAGAAAGAAACTGGCCCAAAATACAGATGAGGGGAGGAGGATGGCTTCTGGCCAAGGGTTGGAACCAGCATCCTTGTAGGTGAGGGCAGGTGGCAGCTGGAGCCACTTCAGCCGGGCCTGATATGGCTTCAGCAGAGTTGCAGTTCATCTTCTAACCCAGACTGCCCTGAGCGGGCCTTGCTGTGGCTTTGTGTCAGGGTAACAGGCTTTTCAATATCCTGAACTGCCCAAACACAGCCCTCTCAGGAAGAAATGTGAAACGTTTTAGTCGCCTCCACAGAAGCAACATAACCCTTCTCTTGTGTTTATCCAGCACAATTGTAACTGGATTTTAATGATCACAGAACTCAGCCTTCAGAGCAAGCAGCTTCTTTTAAGATGACTTTGCATATGTATATTTTTAACAGAACAGCCACCTTCATTGTTAAATTATTTAAGGGCTCTTGGATGAACCTATCAGGACGACATTTTCTTGGGAAAAAGAAAACCGTAAGAGCTAGTAATACTGACTGACAGACTTGATGCAGCCCTGTTGCCCAGTAAATGCCCTATTGCCATTGCTGGCAACAGGCCACAGACATCACACTGACTTTGCAAGGTCACAGGAGTGACGCTTGCCGGGCTTTGCCGGAGCTTGGCTTTGCCTGCCTGGCGCTTTGTTTTAACTTGTTTAGCTGTAAGAGCATTTTTTGGCTAATGACCATGTCCCAACTTGTTTGAATAACTTGTTTGTATATTCATTGAGTATAACCATAATTTTTATATGAGTAGGAGTAATAAGTAGCTATCTGGTGTAGAGTGAAATATTCATGACCCCAACCCGATGATGTTGTGTAGAGAAATGTGGCATGGTGTGATCGGAGTGGGACCCAGGGTGGGGTGCAGAGCAGCACAGGCAGGAGATGACAACGGAGTGGGCGCAGGCTGGCACTGGAGATTGCAGGCTATGAGCCATCACGGTGGTCTGTTAAACAGGGGAAGGATTGGGAACTGCAAAACAGGTTTCAGCTCTAACAAAGTGAATAGATCGCAAGTATCAAACACTGCATGATAGTCAACAGGGATACTGACATGCAACACGAAATTGCAGCCAGCGAAGACAGAAAAAGGGGTTAAGCATGCTAGAAGATGTATAAAGATGTTCTTAAAGATAATCCTGTGTGGGCTCTGGAGTGAGGCAGAAAAAAACACCAATATTTTGTTCCTGCTGGCAAAGCGGAGGAAGAAATCCCCACCACCAGTGTCACAATGTCCCCAGAAAGGACCTGGGACGTGATAACTCAGCACAGCACCACCAACTTCTTGGGCTGAAGCCATCAACCTCAAAGCCAGAGGGAGCGCAGCCGCAAGTGTAGCAGCAGAGAAGGGGTAGAGACCAGGAAGTGTGAGTATAACAATTTCATCTTTAATATTATTTAGACTTTTTCTGTAATACGATTCATCCCTATATTTTCTCACTCAACCTATAACGATTAGATCTGGGTTAGTAATAACTCTTTGATTAGACTGTTCAGATTTAAAGTACACTAATAATAAATTCTTTCCATGCAAGGTTTTTTTCTCTTCACCCATAAAAAGGGATTTTAGTCTAACTCTGAAGATGCTGTAGCTATTTATAAGATAGCCAGGTCAGAACTGCAACAGCTATTTCTGTCTACAAGGTAACTGGTATGTTGAGGTGGTAAAGAAGGAAAGGACTATAGTTAATTACACAATCACAGAGAAAAGGGATTTGGGGAAAGGAATGAATTATTTCCCTGGAGTTCAAGGGCAAAGTAAGATATCCCTAAATCTTTAGAAGTGAAAGCTATTTAAGAATAGCTATGACTTTGTACTTGTCCCTGTTTCTGTGGTCCCTGTCAATAGTTATATTTTATTTAGTGAGACATATTTTTTAATTTGTATTTTGTGTGTTTGCAGACTGATCTGATATTGTATCTCCACAAAAAAAGCCAACACAACCAAAGGTCCAACAGCTGTCCTCCCACTACTACCCAATAAACCCTGTTCAGTCTGAACTACTTTCTCTGTATCTTACAGATCCATTTTAGCACCTCCACTTCTGACAGTAACTCCTCACTATCTTCAGGCTAGGCTGTAGTTATCCAGCTGCTTGCCCCAGAAAAGAGGAATCCACTTAAATCTTGCAATTTAAAACAAAATACCAAAGCGGTATGCTTTTCTAATTAAGACATTAATTTTAACAGGCAAACAGAGGCGACTTTCTGTTTTATGTTGTAAAATAGCTCTAAAAAATAGCAAATGCTTAGTTGTGTGATCCATGTTCTGTGCTTGACAGCCAAAAGGGAATTGCTGTCATACTTGCCATTCCATTCCTAAGCTATTTGTTATTGCTAACTTTTGCAGAGTTTTTTTTCTTCTGCTGAAACCACAATACGGTAGAGCAAAAAACAAGCTAGGCTGCCAGCACTGAGCAGGCAGAACACATATCATTGAAAAAAAAATCCTGAAAAATATAGTTAAAACAAGAAATATTTACAAATCTTGATCCACACAGAATAAATACATGGAGGTATTTCACTAGAGGACCTGGTTCTCTAGATAGCTATCCTGGAACAACCCCTAGTGCAGACATCATGGCTTCATCTACACCATCTAGGAAAAGCAGGCTCGCAGTCAGGTTCGCAAGCTGTCACAAACACACAAATCTCAGCCTGCTCTCAGTTTCTAAAATACATCTTGATGTACCTTGGCAGTTTCTAACTAGCTTAAAACTCCAACCTCCTCCATCCTTAACGCCAGTGTTAAATGTTTACCAACAAACTAATTCACCCACTCCCTCGTGTATCTCTCCCAGTTGTATTAAGGCCCCAACTCTGCTCCATGAAGTTTTCCAGACTTTGACTGTTTCTTTGGCAAAGCAGAGGAAGAAATTCCTTCCTTCTTATTTGGAGGAAGTTACTAGCGATAGAATGAGTGGAAATGGCTTCAAGCTGTGTCAGGGGAGGTTTATATTGGGTATTAGGAAAAATTTATTTACTGAGAGAGTGGTCAGGCACTGGAACAGGCTGCCCAGAGAGGTGGTGGAGTCGCCATCCCTGGGGGTATTTAAAAGACATGTAGATGTGGCACTTCAGGGCATGGTTTAGGAGGCAGGGGGGTGTTGGGTTGACGGTTAGACTTGATGATCCTAGAGGTCTTTTCCAACCTTATGATTCTATGATTTTCAGTTTCTTTGTTATACCCCCGGCGGCAACGGCTTTATTCTCCACTAACTATACCAGGCAGAAACTAAAAAGGAAAGACTTCCCATGTCAAAATCTGTCCCTGGAAGATCAGTACTTAGACCCACTTATCCACCCACTGAGACCTACCAGGAACAGTCTGCCCACCCAGCAAACCTCTCAGCTCTCTCCTGTAAGCACATTTCCATTCATTTTAAAGAGCACATGATGAAAACTTGTAATGTACATAGGGAGGAGAAAGAAGAGGGGATGCATGTTCAGAATGTCATCAGGATTTATTGTGAGAAGTTATGTAGAAAGCTAAAGAAGTGGAAAAGCTATACAGATTGTTTCCTGCTTCTCAGCAGAGGCACTTGTTGGCTGGAGTACTACAGCAACATTAACAAAGTACGTAATCACTACAAACTCTGGGGAAAAAAATCACTTGTAATGCAGACATAATGCATTTTAGATGAAAGACTGAAGATAAATTTAACATGTGTGGAAGCTGGAAATGAACACAAGAACTGGTATGTAGACCTAACAATTATTTTTTACCTCGTGGGAGAGTCCACAAGCATTTTCTCGTAGTGCAGCCTGAGGTCCCTCCTGGCAGGAGAGTGGCTCTGCCCACTACGAAAGCAGGCAGGTTTCAGAGCAACTGGTTCAGGCTTACAAAGGCAATGAGACTACATGGGACAGCTCTTCAGACTGCACCCAGCTTCAGGTCACTCCTGGAGCAACCATCTCGGTACAGTAGAGACCATCTGAAACAACCTTTTATTTTTTTAATTTATCCAAATGAGAGGAATCACACTACCTCTATGAGTATTAAGAAATTTCAAATATATATACACTAGATCCTGCAGAAACTATGACCTCGTAATGTAAAGGAACTTCACTAGGAAGTCCAAAATCAAAGTGACTCGTGGAAATTTGTAAGGGCTGAAGAGACTGGTTCTTACATGATTTAATAGCACTTTGTACAGAAAAGAGTAAAAATGTTGGGTAAAGTGAGATGGCCATCAAGGGCTCCAGTAAAGGAGCAGCAGCTCAGAGCATGGTTTCTTTTGTTTAATTAGGGCACTCAGAATAGTTCTTGAGTCGAAGGACGTCCCCTTTCTCCTGAGCCAATGAATCCATTAGGAGCCAACGTTTTGAGTTGGGCTGTAGTTTTGCTGAAGATATTTTCTGAGGCCTGAAGAGACGTGAGCTTGGAAGAGGCAGGCAGGTTTCCGAAGGCCATGTGGGTAGGTACCACCAAGAAGTGCTTTAAGTGCTCTGTTTCTAGAAGCTGTAGCTGTATGATATGAAAGCAACTAGGGCTGCAAAAAGATATACTGTTTCTTTTTACATGGCTACTATTTTGCACCATTTACCCAACAGCACCTGTGTTTCTCCCTGGTATGATATAAATCTATTCTTTCATCTACCAGCAAATTGAATTTAAACTGGTTAAAGTACATGGTTTCTTTTCCTTCATGGAAAAAAAAGAGAAAACAAATTTTCTTCAGAAAGTAGAAAATTCTAGCTGAAAAAGAAAAGCAAAACAAACATTTACAACAAATTTTACATGTGCCTCTGTTATGAAGACTGTCCCGCCGTGAGTCTCACTGCAGCATCAAAACCTGCACTTGCATTTAGAGATCCCACAAATACAGCCCTTATCACCATTTTGGTTCTCCTTCCAGGCAGTGGAAGGCATTCTGAGCATTTCCTTCCCCTGACTCAGTAAAGACCATCTCAGAATCGCTAAAAAGAGCATCTAGGAGACCGCCACAAGAGCAGAAAGTATAATAAATCACATACCTAATCAAAGGGAAAAATGTTTGCCTCCTCTTGCATGCAGCAACAAACAAGAAAACATGATACTTTTGGAAAAGTAGTCCTTGTCCATCCCATGTCTGGCCCTGGTCTGCCTTCTTTCTGCTGAAAATATGCATCTCTGGTGCATAAAGAGGGAATTTTAAAGCTTCTTAACCAAATTTGTCTTGCAGTCCTTGATGCTGTTGTAATAAAAAAAATATGAGAAACGTACCAGCTAAATCTTTTAAAGTAGAAGGAAATATCCCCTTTGTTGCAGTAAAATGTCAGGCTGATGTGTGACTGAAAAAGTTGAGACTAACAATGCTTATTGCCAAACCACAAAAATGACTGAAATTGTGGTTTGTAGCTAGCATCTCCACAGACATTTACTTTAGTTTTATAGTGAATAAATGAAAAATTAGGGCAAAAGCTATAGTTCTCCAATGCTAAATAAAATATTTTGTTGGTATATCTAATGCATTAAGGTTCTGTTTAATGTAAATAAATATATCAAAATTTGGCTGTTGCCAATAGCAGCAACAACATATGAAGGGAAAGCTCACACTCCCTGTCACTTTGCTGCTGCACTAGAATTATTCCTAATTAAGACAGGTGTGACTGAGAAGAAAATTAGGCCTCCTCTTTAGTGTGGATCTAAACATATTGCTGGTGCTTAACATATAAGTGTAGTTAAAAGAAATGAATTTTCTTCATCTATACAACCACTCTTGCTAAATACATCCTTCTAAATGTCAGGCTCCCTGATGAAGTAAACAGTGTGAGTCATAAGCTTCTTTAAATGCAAAGCCACTACACTGAAGAAACTGGAAATGACTCTTAATTTTCTCTTTAATGATACTGAAGAGCACATATCTATAAGATGACCGAGTCTGACACCTGAGGCAGAAGCACAGATGCAGTTTCTTATTGTCTGTAAATCATCACCCATTCGGTATTTCTTATTCTAGTACCTCGCCTTAGATTTTTTTCTCTCAGAATTCAATAAATCATATCATGAGATTTAATCATAGCCTTCTGTATGAGTTATGAAATAATCATTGTCTGCTACATTATTTCTCCTTGATAACTTTGTTGCATAGTGAAACTCCATACAATGTCCTTTGCTTCAAATAGCTAATTCTTTATTAAGAGAGAAACAACAGCAGCAGCCCATAATAATCCTTTTCATTATGCTCCAACACCCCACAAAGTCCTTGGTGTTTCCTGTATTGTGAGACTCAGATACACAAGACGGAGACCTCTCATGAGATTGCCAAGAAGAGAAGAAGGGGAGGGGAGGCAGAAAAGGAGGCATTTACTGCTGCAGATTAAACTTGAAATTTAGCATCATGGAGAACAAAAATTATTCTCATCCTGGGACTGATTTCTAGAGCTGATGCAAAGCACAAAGGCCTCTGTAGGTGAACAGGAAGACCAGGTTACACCAGTGCTGCTTGTTCGCCTTTATCACCTTCCAGGAAGAAGTGCAATCTCAGAGCTTGCTCCTCTCCCTGGCTGGAGTCTCACCACCTCCAAAACTTCCCAGACTCCTCAAAACAACATAGGTGAAATAGAGATGTTTGAGTCCAACCACACTACAAGCCGGTCTACTGACGAGAATAAAACAGAGGGGAAGTTAGCTCTAGCATTTACGGGCTCCTTGAATGCACAGTCCCTGTAACGGGCAGTGGAAGGCCCTGAGCAGCTGCAAAACTCTGGACTTGAATTTCGCATGGGATGTCTATGTTTTGTGCTAGATAAATATACTAACTGACAAGGACCCAGCATTATTCAGTGAATCTAGTAAAAGTGTTACTGAGGAAAGAAAGACAAGAACAGACCACTAAATCTTACTTACAAACACTCTCCTAAAATTCATCTGATTTTCGAGTCATTTACAACTTTGCTGATGTCCTATCTGGCTCTCCAGCTTTGTTTCTGGAGGATGTTTTGGCCTCAGTTGTGTTTGCTAAAGATCCTCTTGGCTTATGCTGACTTATTCTACTTTCATTGTTGCTGTTGCCATCTTTGTCAGCTTCCCAGTGTTCTGTGTATTTTTGACCATTTGCCAGCGGATAAGTATGTTCTGTGCAAGTCAGGTGCTTTATAACACAAGAATCTTCTGAAAAATACTTGTGTTTGTTTCCCCAGATATATCTGGGAAGCTCAAACTATACACAGTCCTGTTCTAAGTAAGAGATGGGAAGCTTGAAATATCAAAAGACTATTTAAGGGAACACCAAAATTAGTTGGTTCATGGAAATAGTCTTCAGTTACATATGGACAGGACAACTGGATGGATTATCTCCTTTCTCCATTGCATCTCTCAAACAAAGCATGAAATCTACTTTTTGGCATTCATTTCCCTCCCTCACCAATCACATTGATTTTATTTTCTGCTGCTTAAACTCCATTACCTTTAACTAAGGTAGCACTGAATTACCCTGCATGGGAGAGGAGGATCCACAGAGGGGATGAATTTGTCTCTAGTTTTAGCAGAAGGCATCACCATTGATCTCATTTTGCAGTGACATCACAAGCCAACCCCTTTCATGTCATCATGAAATTAAAATACTTTGATGTTTGGTAATAAAAGACATAACTTCAGCAGATGCCCTTTCAAAAATCTGTCTACTAGAGAGGCTTGAAAGTCTTTCCTGCATCACCTTAAAACCTTGAAAGAATAGGGTGCCTCTTTATTTCACAGCTACCATGAGACATATGGGGAATCACATAAAAAGTGACCATGACATACAGCAACATTAAGCTCCAGTAGTAAAATAAGGACTTGAAGAGTGCTTATATTTAAAAATATTTTTTTTTTTAAGTTTTGCTAAAGAAGTGCATATTTGCAAACTGAATTTTCATGGTTACACCACCCTTACATCAAATTTGCCAGCGCAGCATTTTATACAAGGGCAGCAAGGAAACATGCATGTACTTTAATCTGGGAGGCAGACGGGGCTTCTGCTATGCTGAAAAAGGAGCCGGTAGTTTAAGTGTTGTCAGTAGACCTGGGTGCCAGCTCCCATGCTCTCTTTCGGGACTGCTTCTCTCCAAATTCAGCTTCCAAGCTATCCTGGGCTCCCTCAGTGATAGTGCAGACAGAGGTGTGAACACAGAAATTCGAGGGGAGCTGTATTTTCCTGGGACAGCTTGTCCCTTTCAACTAGTATCTGACTGACAGTTTCTTGTTAGGCAAATAACCAACCCGAGGTATTTGAAACAACATTTTCCTATGAAGAAAACAAACAAATGAACAGACAATGAGTGTGATAAGATTGAAAGTTCATTTATTTTGGAACAGTAAAGAAAGTCAGTCCAAATTAGCAAAGGCTATCGACACACAGGTGAGATGCAAGGGGGAGAGGTTGTGAATTTAGAGCTTAACTTTAACAACTTTGCAGCTGTGTTCATGCATCCTCTTGCCACCCAGAAAATGAAAGTTAATTTACCCCTTTTATACAGTGTTTAATTCTTAGGGTGTGCACACAGGCAGTTACCTCTTCTTAGTACTGCTTTGCAAATTCATGTTAAACTTTTATGAATTTTGTAAATGGCATCACTTAACTACTGAAACCAGATAGCAACCTCTATGAAACATCCCGATTTTACCAGAAGAACTGTGAAAAATTAAATGATACTGAAATGAAATGAAATTGTTCTCCCACAGTTACTTAAAAGCATTCCTCCCTTATCTGCACGCAGCCAGGGAAATGGGCTTTGGTGTTGGTCTCTAGTGCAGCTGGCATTTTTGGAAGCACATAGGTACTTTAGAAGCAATAGCATAATTGAAAACATTTGCCCTGGTGGCTTCTCAAATTATATAAATACTACTGAAGAGTCCACCCTTCAGAAAGACAGATTCAGTTCTTCAATTCAAGGATGTCTGGAAAGCCATCTGCTCAGCAGACTTGCACTATGTATAGTCAGATACCAAGATACAGAAACCTTTATAAAATCGCAATTTCCCTTCAGGGTGACTTAAGTTAAGTGACAGTTAAGCCTGTGCCAGGGCACACACGCCTTGGTGAAACCACCAGCTGTTCCTCAGAAGATTGCTATGGCAGGGTACAGAAGATATCTATAGTAAGCAGTTCGGTGCATGCTGTCATTACTATCATTGCCTGGGGATTTTCTAACAAAACAGTTTTGGCTTGAAAGAAGCCCGCCTGTCAAATGCCAAGATACCGACTGAAACATAAACACCAGTTTAAACAAGAATGGCATAATCAAGAGATATTTCCTTCACTCTGGCATGACTCATGAACAGCCCTGTGACACGAACACCCATCTCAGATCTGAACATACCAAGCTTTTCCCTGCTCTTCTGAGGTTCTGCCTTGATTGGCAGCATGATCCTCACTGGTAGCGGTGGTAGAAATGAGTTTTATCCTAGCTCCAGCATTGTTGGATGGAGGTTCCTGCCCTGGTGTGCTCAGCGCTGCTCTGCCACTTGAGGAAACTGCCTGCTCACCTCTGCCAGCTGAGCCAATTGTGTGATGGGGTCACTCAAAAAACTACTCAATGTTCTTCTTTTTCATTAAATTTAAAAGGCAGCAACCGCACAAATATCTTGGGCGAGAGACCTCAGGGACCAGCAGCATACTGCCAAGGGTTACTGGCAAAACCCAAGACCACCTACCCAGCCTGAAGCAAAGCTGCCACCTCCTGGGTTCAATGATGCAACCCCAGCCACATGGTTGCTCTGCATCAGCTTCTTCCCAAGCTTTCTTACAGGGACTGTTTTACTTCCTAGACATAGTCAGTCAACCCTTGGTCCCTCTCCTCCTCTCCAGCTGAAAGGTTTTTTCCATATGACAACATACTTTCTCTGGCTAAACGAATATTTAGTTATATAATATTATGTGAAGCAGCTCAAAAAGTGGAAGCTAACAACCAGCAAATGTAGAATTTAGTAATTATTATCACAATTTCAAAGTTTTTCTAGGCCTTAGAAATCTATTTTTTATCCTTCTCAAGTTAAGGCATGATCTGCAGTTTCAGTAAATTACCCTGAATTTCTGTAATGCAAGCAGGTATTAATTATGTAGGCAAACACAGCATTTTATGGTTACCACCCATTAATCCTTTTGATTGCTCCATCACTATCCCCCCTTGACACTCATCTCCCCGTTTCCTTCCCTATAGTCGTATTCAACAGAGCTGATCTATAAAAGCCTTTCAGTTCTTATCTGTAGCAGACAAAATCCTTTAAAAAGCTAATCTCAGGTTTTGTTTCATTTGACACTAACACATTAAGCCTCTGAGAACTCTCTGTATTGTGCTGTCAGCTTACATTTCCCGGTGCTATAGGACTGAAAAGATGAAAATTAAATGGCAAGCCAGGGCTCCCTCCATCAGCACTGGTAGATAACTATGTTTCACTCTCATCTCTTGAGTGCATTTTCGAAGGCAGCTGAGCAGGTTTTCCCCCTATATGTGCAAAACTAATTTTCTGTGTAGCCATAAAACATCCCTGCCCTGAGGTCCTGCCTGCACTGCATGTAACTTGCAGGAACTCCTTGAGCTCTTCAGTTCAGGCTATGGCTACCAGTTCACATCAATATCAGCCACATCCTACCCATGCTGAAGGAAACAGCAATTCTTAATGCCTCTCTCCGGCAGTGGTGTTGTTCGCTACCAGCCAGACAAGGCAGCTAGGCATATTTGCCTTTATCACTCATGATAACAGTCTGCAGCTGATATAAGATTGTATTTTCAACTGGTTTTCTTCTGTTCAGACTGCTTTAACAGCACAGACACGGTGTTCCTAGTTTCTGCCTGTGTACAGTGCTTTCTACCATGAGGCAGTAGGTGATTCACGCTGCCGAAGTACATTTTTGACCCTGGTGGTTCATGGCCTGACATAACACACCAGTGAAAAAAGCAAACACGTGCCAAACCCTTCCACTGCAGAAAAAGAATTTTACAGCAATTTCGTGCTTGCATAAACCGACCGTAAGAAGTGCAGAGCACAATATATTTAAACTCTTTGTGTTTCATGTTGTTTTCTTGCCATGGTGGATGGAAGGGAAGAGAGGACTATTCTTTAATTTCAATATCCATATTGGTTTCTCCATGCCTTTGCAAAACCCTGAGCGGGCAAGGGGCTGCCTGTTCTGTGTGAGCAGCCTACTCTCAAACCACACACTGCCTGCGGCAGAGCGGCCCCACTGCTGAAATGCAATAGCTTTCCAATAGCTCTACTTCTGGTGCAGCAGATAATGGGCTTCTGTTAATAACTTGACTTTGTTCATAGATAGCTATTATAGCCTAACCCTGGTCAATCTTTAGTCTGCTTAAAAAGACATCTGACCAGGCAACACAGCGAATACCTTGGCCTCTGCTTAGCACAAATAAAAAGCTGAGAACAAGTTAATTTCATCCATTCCATTTGGCTGCTCAAAATTTCCCCTTGAAAAGCTGCTTATAGAAACCTGGACCAGTATGCAAAAATATCACATGCAGAGAAAACAGATAAATATATTTAAATGGAGCGCATTTGTTTAATGTATATCTCTGCATACATAATATGCATACATCTGTATACATAATGCATACAACAAATGCATTTAAATAGCATAGAGGCTCCTATAGTCAGAATATAAATCAAGAATCTCTACAATGGATTGTCCTGTGATTGCCTGAAAGTCAGCCAGGTAGCTACAGGGAAGTTAAGAATAACTAATTTACAATGCATTTCTAAGTAAACTACTTATACCTACATATATAGAGATATATTCACACACACATCTACAAAATGGCAAGAAAATTATGCATTAGACACAGTCTGTGTAACAAACTGAACTGATTTCAGATTTTAATAGGAAAAAAATCACACAGATAATAATCAGTATGTGTATAACGCCTGTATTATACTCCTTTGAGACTTTTCTTTGTGGGATTTTCAGACTTACAAACAGTGTTTTCTTGATCAGTATTTATAATAAACAGGGAACAAAACTTTCTGCTAGGGAAAAGAAAATATGAAGCACTTCTCGCAAGCTTGATAGTTCCTTAATGTATTTTGTGTTGTTAAAGGAACATGGACATTCAAAAGGCCGTGTTTCCTGCCGCATGGAAAAATAAGGTGTCTCCTGAAAATGGATCCCAGTATGATCTCCTAATCCAGTATGAATTCTGGTCTAGTCACAGATCACATTACTGGGTATCTTCCTTTAACGTGCAAAATCTAGCAATCCTTTTTCTACAATGTCTCATGATGAAATGCTTACTCTGTGTAGGAATAAATGATGCACCAGTTGGTTTGAAATTTTATTTTAATGAAACCAGTGTCCGGATCCTAAAGCTGCTGTAACTTCTACAGGATTCACACCAAGAAACAAAACAGCGCTATGACTAATTTTTTCTGTTACAGTCAGTCTTTTTGTTTACACAACTTAACCTGAATAGATGTACTCTGGATATTGGTGAGCTTGTAGAGGACGTTCTACAGCAAGGCTTTGCATGCAATTTCATTGCATGAGAACTTCACTCACTTTTGCCCTAAGTGGTTTTAGCTTCATTTCCTATTCCTGAAGAATACCTATAGGGAAGAAATACATATTAGTTGTTTCTCCAAAGAAGCTACAGAGACAGGGGCTGGTATCCCCTCTGATATGGCAGCTACACCTGAGCCAGGCACCTTATGCTACATTTAGAGTTAATGCAGAAAATCAGCCACTTCTGTATTTCTTTTCATCCCATAGAAGACAGCTAAACCAGACTGCAGAAACCCCACTTTAAAGTGTTTACAGCTCCCCATTCATTACAAAAGGAATTTAGGGGAGCTAGCTCATGTGTTAATCATTATAAACAAGAATTGAGCATGATGGATCCCTAGCACCACTGTCCAGTTTAATCACAGAATCACAGAATGGCAGGGTTTGGAAGGGACCTCTAGAGATCACCTTGTCCAACCCCCCTGCTTGAGCAGGCACACCCAGAGCAGAGGGCACAGGAACGCATCCAGGCGGGGTTTGAATGTCTCCAGGGAAGGGACTCCACACCCTCCCTGGGCAGCCTGTGCCACTGCTCTGGCACCCGCACAGGAAAGGAGTTTTTCCTCATATTCGGGTGGAACTTCCTATGTTCCAACTTGTGCCCATTGCCCCTCATCTTGTTGTTGGGCACCACTGAAAAGTGTCTGGCCCCATCCTCTTGACACCCACCCTTTAGATATTTATAAGCATTGCGAAGATCCCCTCTCAGTCTTCTCTTCTCCAGGCTGAACAAACCCAGGTCTCTCAGCCTTTCCTCATAAGGGAGATGCTCCAGTCCCTGATCATCTTGGTCACTTTCTGCTGGACTTTCTCCAGTATTTCCCTGTCTTTCTAGAACTGGGTAGCCCAGAACTGGACACACTTCTCCAGATGGGGCCTCACTAGGGCTGAATAGAGGGGGAGGAGAACCTCTTTCGACCTGCTGGCCACACTCCTTTTAATGCACCCCAGGATACCGTTGGCCTTCTTGGCCACAAGGGCACAGTGCTGGCTCAGGGTCAGCTTGCTGCCCACCAGCACTCCCAGGTCCTTCTCAGCAGAGCTGCTTTTCAGCAGGTCAACCCCTGACCTGTACCTGTGCATGGGGTTGTTCCTTCCCAGGGGCAGGACCCTACACTTGCTCTTGTTCAATTTTGTGAGGTTCCCCTGGGCCCAGCTCTCCAGCCTGTCCAGGTCTCGCTGGATGGCAGCACAGCCTTCTGGTATATCAGCCACTCCTCCCAGCTTGGTATCATCAGCAAACTTGCTGAGGTTACACTCTGTCCCTTCATCCTGGTCATTGATGAATATGTTGAACCGGACTGGACCCAGCACAGACGCCTGGGGAACACCACTAGTGACAGGCCTCCATCCAGACCCTGCCCCATTGATCATGACCCTCTGAGCTCTGCTGTTCAGCCGGTTCTCAATCCACCTCACTGTCCTCTCATCTAACCCTCACTTCCTAAGGTTACCTATGAGGATGTTATGGGAGTCAGTGTCAAACACCTTGCTGAAGTCGAGGTAAACAACATCCACTGCTCTTCCTTCATCAACCCAGCCAGTCACGCCATCACAGAAGGCTATCAGGTTGGTCAAGCATGATCTCTCCTTGGTGAACCTATGCTGACTACTTCTGATAACCTTCTTTTCCTTAACCTGCCTGGAGATGACCTCCAGAATGAACTGTTCTATCACCATTCCCCTGGTGAGGCTGACTGGCCTATAGTTTCCCAGGTCCTCCTTCCTGCCCTTTTTGAAGACTGGAGTTATATTGGCTACCCTCCTGTCCTCCACAACCTTTCAAAGATGATCAAGGGTGGCATAACAACAGCATCCACCAGCTCCCTCAGCACTTATCGGTGCATCCCATGGGCGTCCATAGATTTGTGAGGATCCCGTTTGCCTAAATGATCTCTAACCCAGTCCTCCTCAACCAAGGGAAGTCCTCCTTTCTCCAGATTTTCTCTCCCACCTCTGGGGGCTGGGATACCTGAGGTCCAACCCTTGCAGTAAAGACTGAAGCAAAGAAGGCATTCAGTAACTCTGCCTTCTCTGCATCCTGCATCCCCAGGGCCCCTACTTCGTTCAGCCCACAGTTTCCCCAGCCTTCCTTTTACTACTGATGTATTTGAAGAAGCCCTTCTTGTTATTCTGGACATCCCTTGCCAGATTTAGTTCCAAGTGGGCCTTGGCCTTCCTCATTGCATCTCTGCATAATAATGAATCTGGTTACCCATTTTCATTAGGTTGTTGTGAAGCATTAAAAACCTACTCTTAGCAACATAGCCTAAGCTGCTTTTCAGCATCTCAGTAGCAAGTAGGACTGCGAAGGAGCCAGCACCATCTGGGCAGCCAGCTCTCCACTGAGCTCCTCCACACGCTCCACAGGATGCACTTTGAAAGTCACTGTTACACAACACGGCATTAACAATATTTTCATTGCATTAGCATCTGGGGATGAATCCGGCAAAGATGCACAAAAGGCCTTTTACAAGCACACAGATGAGGGCTACTCTGGCAGAACTTGTGAAAACGGTTTGGATTAGCCTCTGAGGGGGGAAGGAAAAGGCAAAGCAGCATGGAAAGCCACTAGCCTCCAACAGGGAACAGACCTAAGGTTAGCCCCAGTTCACCCTTGACCAACAAATTATTTGTGTAAAGGCATGTTTACTTCTACATTCAGCCATCAAAATCTCTTGATGTTGTGCTAAATATTTTGGTTTTGGTATAGCCAAGTCTCAAACTGCAGCAAAGCCATTTATTGGTGTACCTTAATGTTCCTTAATAAACACCACATGTTTAATAGTGCCAGCAATTTCAAATATTATGACTATCTGTGACAATTTCAAAGTGCTCCCCTGCTATGAAAGACTGTCTGGGAGTAGTTAGAGACCAGTCACCAGGTCCCATCCAGTCAAACTGGCATGAGTCCAGGAGAAGGGGAATCAACTTGAACCTTTGTATTAGGTTTGTAACAATATTTGGAAAGTAGGTTTGTCCTGACATGAACTTCCTTCAAAACGTAGAGCTCTCGATCCCATATGAATTGGCTTTGACATTTAAACAGATTCAATTTTCAGAAGAGTTTATACATGACTTGATTAGACAAATCAAAATATTTTTCTCTCCATACATCCTTATTCACACTCGCCAAAAATTTATTTTATTTGGCTATGCAGCTGTACTTAACTTCACTGAAGTGTATCAGGCAAAGAGCTAGGACAGGAAGAGCACCTACCCTTATTTTAGATATATGGCTTCAGCTTGGACTGCAGGACCACAGTTTTGTCTATGAGGGCAGAGATTTATGTGGCTGCCTGCGCTTGAGCATGTTCACTTTGTTGACTCTCTGAGGTACATGACAGGTTTCAGAGTGGATAGGCACAAACTGTACTCTAGAGTTTAAGATGCCAAGTGCCATACCATAGATAATTTAGGTTTTTTGTGGCTTCAGAATTGCCAATTTACACAACCTGCAACACAAATTCCCTCTCGAGTTTTCTTTCCATCACACTTCCGCACTTAGGATGGATGCTCTGCACTTGGATAATGCAGTCCCAGAAGAATCACTGTCACAGTCCCACCATCTCATCACCATTACAAACAGGAGTACGTATTGTGATAATGCTTCACGCATCTGTCTGTTATGGGTGATATTCAAATTCAACCTGATCTGGGACATGATTCAGTGAACAGTGAACATCTTCCTGGCAGAAGGAAGCAGGAACATGTAAGCCAAAGCCATTCCCATCACTTCACCTGCATATCTAATGAGGAAGGTGACAGGTGCTGAGAGAGTGAAGCAAGAAAAGAAAACACAGTATCTTTCCTTGAAGGAAGAGAAATGGAAATGAAGACTGTGACAAGTTGGGGTTTTTTTTTGCTTTAAATCCATATAAAAGGTCTGTAATCTCCATAAGCTCCGTATTCACTACAGTTAGTGGAAAAATCTACTAACTGTTAGAAATCCATGGCTTTGGGACAGATTAGGAAGTGTGCAAGATGCAAGATAGAACAGGGAAATACCTGAATTGTTTATTGCTCCCCTTCCCCAAGCATCCATTAGGACCATAGTCTGAGCTAGACATTTCTTTAGTCTGAAACTCAGTTTGTCCTTCTGGAATTCTGATCAAAAGATCTACTAATTAACACTGTTATGTTCTCAGACTTACATCTTGGAAAGATACACTTAGATCCTGGAAATCACCAATAAGCAAAGCTGAGCATTTTTTTTCCCAACTGAATCCCATCGTAACTGCAGCTGCGAGTGGGATGTTTTAAATATTTAAGGATATAGAGACTAGATGTTACGGCCTAATTTTCCAGGTATAGGACCCTTTAAATCTCATTTTAATTAACAAGAGGTGTTTGAATACACTCGTAAAAATAATTAGTGTTCCTCCTTTATTCCACTGAAGCAAACAGATTTTCTATAGGCTCGGAACCTAGCCCCATGATTCTTTTATGGCTGAACAGAAGAATCTACAACAGACAGAGGTCATGCTGACTACAGCCCTGAGCACAACACTCTCTCTTATTGATTTCTTTTGGCCTCTAACAAAAAAAAAAAGAAAAAAATATATTTCAGTCCTAGTCCACTGGCCAAATGTTTGATCTGGCCAGAATAACACTACAGTAGTTGAATAAATGACCTATAAATTTTCAATAATATACACTCATTTTATGTTTAAAAGTCCTCATATAAAATTTCATTACCCCATAACTTTCCTGCAGTATGTTGGTTAGTGTAAGGAGAGCTCTAGCCAAGTAAAATACAGTACAGTTATGTGGTTTTTATTATTCCCCTTCAAATAAGCAGGAACAACTTTCAGCCCTGATGTAAGAGGGCATATCTTAATCACACTCATTAGGGTCTGTCTTTAGCTCTTGATGTTGAAAGCTAGAAAGATGAAACCTGTTAGATGAAAGAGAATGTCAGTGTTTGATGTATAACACTCCTTCTCACTCCCATTCCTTGACCATAAAATTTATATACATGGAAGATCAGAGCATTTTTCTAGTACTATTATCAAGCTTTTATTCCCCAAGCTTTCACCTGAGAAATGATGAGGTTAATTTATATTTACTCTAAATCAATATGTTAATTATTCTACAGTATTATGTGTCTAATGGAATTAATGAAAGAAAAAGAAAATACATCTCTCAACCTCTTCATTTTCTGTACACTAAACATCTACAAAAGTTCTTTAAATGAAATAAAAGACAATCTTAGAATGTTGGTTAATGTGAAGAGGCCTGAAGTGAAGTCAGAAAATCTATTCAATAATTATTTATATATAATAACATACATATATATATTTCTCTGGATGAGAACTCAGGCAAACATGCACAGTGACCCAGCAAAATAAACTCCAAATCACAAGTCATCTGTATCAATGAGGACACAGCTTCAGTACTGTTTCCATTTCCCGCATCCATTTCTATTGAAGAAGACATAAATATTCATGTTGACAATCAGTTACACAATCATCTAATTGTAAGCTGTCAAATTCACATCTTTTAGGAAGGTACTTCGGTAGAAAAGGGAGCATAAATCAGCTTTATTATTGATTTGCCATGTATCGCAAATGACTACAAACATACACAGGATCAGTCATCGTGTCTCAGCTGCAGATCCAATTAAGTAGGCTCACCACTCTGTTTCCAAATACACGAACATATCTCGGTGTTCCCTTATTCTCTCACCTTCTCTGGCTCAGTGGATAATTGTTTAATACAAAGTAGAATAGCTCCGAAACATGACCTTCAGACAAAGAACTCTTCAACTCCTTCCTCCAAAGTGGAAGCAGATGTGGGTTCAAATCTTTATTTCAAATCAGTCAGTGCAGGAAGAAGCTGGACCCCAGACTTACTATACCTCTGGGAAGTTCTCCAAGTGGAGGGTTAGTAACTATTCTAAGAGGCCCTTCCCTTTCTCCTTATGGAAGAAAAACCAAGACTTAATCAGAAGAACTTAAGCAGGACTTTGGCCAAGCTAAAATGTGAATGAATCTATTGGTTTCTGTCCAGATGTCTTAAGTGCTTTTAAACCACACTCCATCTGGTCTAAGTTAATTCAGCTGGTTTTGAGGCTACACCTATAATAATAAAATATAAAGACAGACCAAGGTTGCCATGACTGCCCATATTGCTAAATTATTGGCTTCTCTAGTACAGCTTTGTCTTATGCTAACTACTAATCTCCCAGTGTCCAGCTTGGGAAATAGATGAGGCCACTCTGGGGAGGGGAAAAAGCCAGATACAGTGCTATGTCATTTGCCACCAAAGCCACAACCCAGGCCTTGGCACACTTGTTTACTAGAATAGGCATAGCCAGCCTGTCTTTCCTTGGGTATTTTACACTGTGCCAGACCCCCTTTACTAGGCAACAGGCGATATAGAAGTTCAGTCCTGCAAAAGATAAATATCTGTGGTAAAACAGTCTTCACTTTCTCTGTGTCTTCCTTCATTCTATGTACAATGGGATAAACTTTAATTCTTTTTCCCTTTGTTCACATAAATAAGCAGACCATACATTGTGATGCATACCCATCACCTGGCAATGCACAAAAACAAGTGGAAAATTCATCTCAGGAATCTGGGAACATATCTATTTTCTTGAAGCACTGGAAAGAGATGTGAACTACACTTACCATTTGCCCTAGATGCAAGGAAAGATCCTTGATGAGTGACTATTTATGCACAAGAACAAAGTGGTCAAATAATACGATGCTTTTATGTTGGCCTTTTGAGAGAGTGAACATAAAAATATGTTTGATAGATAAAACAAGTACTATCGATCACGACAGAAAAAGAAACGAGCCCTTTACATCCAGGGACGTTTGCCAACAGTGTTACCTTGGTTTAGAAAAAAGAATATTCACATATGGGGAAAACAGGTTGACTGGAAACATGCCAACAAGATGAAATTAAAGCAGCAGAAGAGTAAGAAGCTTTCATAAAATCACAAACTGAGAAAAGGCAGCACCTTCTCATCTGTGAGGTTGCCATCTGGGGAAAATTTTTATCCTGTTCCTTTGCCTTTCTTTAAAGAAACAAAAGATTTTGAAATGCTGACTGAAAAAGCAAACTGACAATAATCCTCCTCCTTACAAAATGCAAGCAGTGCTTGCAGAAGCATTGCCCAGGACTCTCCCTGCTGAGGGAAGTTGTGAAAGGTAAGGGACCAGCTTCTGGGGAACAGAGATATGCTATGGGGCAGCTCTGGACTATGTCTAGGATAGTGCAATTTGTGTCCCTGAGCAGTGCCAGAGGGCACAACGTGTCCCTTGTTTCACCAATTGTTCTGCCTATCACTATAAGGCATTCCTTCTGATAGTTTAGCCCTAAACCATGAGCTAAAGTATATCTCAATACCCTTGTTCCTCTGTAAGTAAACGCTGCAGGGAAAGAGGAGGGAGCAAGGGAGGGCACTGCATGTCTAGGGTACAGTAGCAGATCCTGTCCTCTGCAGTGACGAAATGGTCACAGCAAGAAGATGGAAGTGGGAATGAAAATTAGCCAGCAGTGAGGGACGACTTTTTTTTTTTTGGTGTTTTAAACAGTCTTTTGTGAGCCTTCTTACAAGGAGGTCTAAAATACAGCAAATCTAATTTAGTTTTTGTGGGGGCAAAAAGAAGAGCAGATGATTTCCTTTCTAATTCCTCAGAGGTAAAACACATTGAAAAGTAACTGTACATATTTAATAGAAAGGAGAAAACAGCAAGAAGAAAGACTGAGAGAAAGAATACCTGTAGAAAGATGGCTCAGCCACCCCACTCCCAGAAGAAAGCAGATTTCGGTTCAAGTTTCTGCTCCAAACAGCATGTACCAGGTCAGGTCAGCCATGTGCCTAAAAAGCTCTCTAGCCTATTCCTTGGGTAAATGCCTTTTCCTGCTAACTAAGCAGCTGAAATCTTGGCTACCTTTAAAGTTTGTGGCAATTCTTTTACTGAAACTGAGTAACAATAATGATACAGTGTTATTAGACATATATAAACCACTACTACATTATGCTTATGAATAGGAGATGTTGGGTGTTTAACAACTTTGAAAACTGTACCTTTTATTTAGATATTAAGCAGCACAAAATCTTCTTAGCATAATTATTTTTCATCTTTTTTACTAATTCCTGACTTTTTTTCCCTTTAATTACTGCAAAATGGTCTGCCTATTCTTGGTATTGTGGTGCCCAGAATTGAACACAGAATTCTTCTGGTCCCAAAAAGCAACAGAAAAAGGAGGCATATCTTCCCAATCCAAGGTTAAATATCCTCACATCTTACTACTGGAGACACATAAAAAGATCTGTCTTCCTATAATTCACTGTCCACTCAATTTTTTTTTTTCAGAAAGGCTGAACAGTTTTATGCTTAAAATTCACATGAGGACTAAAGTAACATGACTTTGTTTCCTGATGTGTCAGAGAGGACCTTTATGTGCTTCAGTCTGGAAGAAGTACCATGGCTTCACTGGATGAATGCCTCTTGGAACAGTTAGTTTGCTTTAAGCCAGAAAATTGCTTCTCTTGAGAATGCTCTGGTCTCTGAAGACTACATCTACATCTACATGCATGCCAGCTTCTCAGCTCTAAAAATCTATAAAATAATGCCATGGTGTTATAACGCAATGTATTATGAGGATAAGTTCTCAACTGCTTTGGAGTTGCATGAGCACTGATATGAATATCATTACAGAAATCTGATCATAAAATAACTAAACTTGTTACTCTGCCATTCAGTGTTTAGTATAAAATTTGTCCCTACCGCTGAGTTTTGCATTGTTTGGACTATTTATTTTTCCTCTTGCATTCAACCATGTGGCATCGACTCTTGGCTATCTTCTGCAGGCATTTGAACTGCTCTCATTTTCCCCTTTGTCTTATTTCTCTATCTCTTTCAAAACTCCTTCAGATTTCATGTTATCCACAAATATCGTTAATATTGCAGGTTTCCTTTTTATTTGTAAAAAAATGTAGAAGTACATGTCTTTGAAGAGGAATGCATAAAATAACGGATGCAATTTTTTCACTGAAAGCTATTTGCAATGTACCACTGACCAAAATTATTTGCGGTACTGCATAGGAATACTGGCTGTACATAAATTGTTGATAGGAACACCACAACTGGGGAGATTGCGCAGGCCCTCTTCTTACCCTGGCAAGATCTGATTCAGTGGGTTTAAGCCAAGGATAAACCTAATCTAGTACATTTTGCTGAGATCCACTGAAATTCAGCGGTCATACATTAACCATCTGTTGAAATGATTTCATGACATAAAAATATCCAAAGCTTCTAAGGAGTAATACATTAAATTTATCAGTGCATATGTTCAAAGAATTTAAGGCCAGAAACTTTGTAGATATTGAAAGCACATTTACTTGGTGAATCAAATGTCATTTACTGTAGCTGGGTCTTCTTTCAAAGCCTATGATTCTCAGATGCCAAACTAAGTAGCAGAAATATTATTTATTTTGAAATGGACTTTGAAAGGCCTCTGCCTTCTGTCACAAATTGGTAAGGCAAAAACTAAGAGCACAAAACCCCCCTAATTTCAAATATCTGTACAAAACTTTACATATGACCCAAAAATATTATTTTAGCATTCTGATCTATGGAGTTTATTATTCATGTATAATTTGTGTTGCCATTTGACTTTGTAATGCAAGCTGAAGACATCAGGAAATAAAATCAATTTTGTCTTGAAGTAAATTAGAGACAAAGATTCTTTTACTTCTATTTTCATAGGACTACCCTAGGTGTAGAGGTATATTTGCATAGTGGTGATTATTTTCTCCTGTTGTTAACTGGGTTAATTTTGTGACGAAATAGTCCAAAAATGTAAACTAGACTCTGTTAACAAAGCTGTACTGATCTTCATGGATCGTGGGTGTATTTGACCTTTCTAGATATTTGTTACACCCCACCATCTCCCTCTATACAGTAAGCACTGAAGCATTTCTAGATACAATATCATATGATAGCAATTAAATAAGATCAAACATTCAAAAAGTAATAGTGCACATGGATACCATGATAGCCCTTACAACATAATCAGTGCTATCTAATAAGAGGTGTAGAGAAAATAGCAAGATTCTGAGAAAAAATAGCTTATTCTGACTCTGATACTGCTGCTCATGTCCCCTACTTGATGCCCTTTCTTATTGTAAGTACTGGATCATCAACAAAAATGTTACTTTTAATTTAAATAGCTGTGAAAATAATTATGTTCAAACAGGATAGAAGTGAGTTTAATTGCTTTAATGCTTCAAGTTTTAGAAGATTAGCTCTGGAAGCATCTAAATGCGCATCCTTCCCTGCTTTCTCCTTGCTCCCTGTGAAGCGGGAGTTATCTGCCAGCCTGGCCCAGCAATACATTAAGGTACCCCCCTACTGCCACACAGTTCTGAAGATTGCTTCCTTGCCACGCTGCTCCAGAGAGTAAGCAGGAGCATATATAACCTTCAATTAACTGTATTACTAAGAGCACCACCTTAGGGATGATGTTCCGCAACCAGGCAGCATGATTCCTTAGTCCAGACAGGGCTGCCTATAGGCTTAGAGGAACAAGGTTGTCAGAGAAGCGGATTTACCCACCCTTAGGATTTCTTCCTCCTTTCCACACTGGGCAAAAAGTTGAGAATCTACATATTCCCTCCAACTAATCCTCTTTTGAGACATTCAGAATATTGCATATTTGGTCTATGCAAAGCATTATCATACAGATGTCTGAGGTGAAAGAAGTAATTCTTTTGCAAAAAAAAAAAAAAAACAGTAAAATAAAACAAGGAGCTAATTTTGGAAATCAAGTAAGTGAAACAGGATATTTTGATAAATCATGAAAAGGTGTATATATTTTCAAGTTAGAAAAGGTTGTTCTTGAAGAATTTCCCACAGTTTTGATGAACTGACACTTCATGGTGAGGGAACAAGAAGTTCAAAGAACATTTTCAAGTATCCCGGGTAGTAGGATCTTATCCTACATTTCCCTGCACAAGTATACAATTTAGGTAACTCTTCTGATTCTTATGCTCTGTTTAAAACCAAATTTTGTGTTGCCGAAACTTCTCCTATCACTTCTAAAGCAAAAGCTACGTTAATTCCTAAATTGGGCACTGATGGACAAATCTCTTTATCTAAAGTATAATTGATACCACAGTGTGGCAAGGGTCTCCATTTCATTTTGATTATGTGCCCCCAACTTCACTCTGTTTCTAAATAAAATGGCAATTCTCGAGAGAAGTGTCATAGCTTAATTGTCACTTTTCTCCTGAACAGCGATAAATATAGAGTAATGTAATTAATGCAGCAGCGAGAAAAGTGCTGCTCCTCGAGGAGAATTCATAAGTTCCCTCATGTCGTCCTAGCAACTTTGCGGAGTTGACGTGGATTCTTCTCTTTGAAGGAGGAGTAGGTACATGTCAGTTCTGAAACAGCGGTGTTATCTGTCATCAAATTACCTTGAGCACTGAATAGAATAAAATACTGTTTTTGCAATTTGACTTAAAAAAATAAAGTTCTACATGCTAAAATTGCTAACATAGATAATCGACCAGATGAACTTAGGCCCAATTCAAAGTTCACTAACGTAAACAGAAACAGGCATGTCCACTTCAATAAATTTTAGCTGAAAGAACGGATTTTTAAAGGTATCTAGACAGCCAAATCCTTTCGTAAGTCCTTAAATTTACAACACAATTAGGCATTAATATAATTCAAACACTCCAGTCCTGCATCACTAATGAGAAAAGAAACATCATAATTACTGGTGTACAGAAATATGCCTGTGTGTTTCTGGAGATCATATAGCAACACAGAAGATAAAGTAAAATGTGCAGTGCTATTGCATAGCACGGACTTTGACCATTCCTCTTTCTCTGCTGTGGATTCTTCTTTGGGTCAGGCTGCTATGGGTTGTTTGTCTTGGACAACACCATTTCCTGAGGCCAGCATGACAGCTTCATACATGTGCCTATATCCTGGCATTCAAAGTACACAGCCCACCACTAATCAGAGCTTCCTTCTTGTTCTAGTGGACACAGGTGACCTACTTGTGGTTGGTCCTCTTCCTGCTGGGAAGCCTCTATCAAGAGTTTTAACCGCCTTAATTTTGTGTTAACATCAAATGAAGCCTATGGTTTCATACTCTATCCATAGTTTCATTTTCCCTTCCCAGACCTGCAAAAGCTCTGGGTTCGTCTTGCCAACACATGCTTCTGTCACACTGTCCTTTTGGCTTTTCTAGTATTTTGTTTATTTTAAGGATTTCCTTTCAGTGCTCTTTTTTCCTTGACAAGGCACCAAATCTCTTGGCTTAGATAATTCCTCCTCCACCTGCGTGACAGCTGTAGCTTGAATCCAGTCATCTCTGGGGACTGCCCATTCCCCCTCAGTTCCAGGCTGCCTCTCACAATGCCTCTGACGAGCTCAGATTTGAATTTCTCCCTGCTGTCTCTTTAGTTCTCAGTCGTTAGCTGTTGATTTTCACTACCCATTTCTGGTTAAAGTAGATTCAGTTTTATTTTCTGCCAATATAAAGACTGAGGTTGCCACTCTTACCAGATGCTCAATCTACCCTTGAATCAAGGACACATGCTCTGAATTTCAATTATATGGAGGTTGATTTGACTTTGAAGGGGCATGAAAACATGGCCAAAAATAATAATTATATCCTACTCCTGCTCTATGTTTTGTCGTCTTGCTCTTACCAGTGATTATTTGCTGTAAACTATATTTAATGTTCTTCATTTACACAAGACAAAGGATTTCATTTAGAGGAGGACATGCTTTGGTTAAAAGCTGGTATTAAGAAACACATTAACTACTAACTAATAGTACTATGGTATGGTTAATCTTTTTTTCTTCCATTGAAAACTGTATTAAAATGAAAAAGATCTCTCATGACAAATATAATTTCTCTAGATTAGCCTTTTTCAATGATAAAATATTTTGATGACATGGTCAAAATTTTTCTTACATGTCAATGACATGCTACAGCTACCTGAGGAGGTGTCTGCCTCTGCTGTATATTTTCAACAAATTCAGAAGATTGCTAATTGGTGCACACACCTTCAAGAAAGCAAGGACAGTCAGCATGACTATAAGCCAATTAATCTAACATAGGCAAATTCTCAATTAAATCTTGTATCAGTTTATCAATGAAAAAATAAGTGCTGGAATATATTTACAGCCAGTGATGATGACTTTACAGAAAGCAGATATTGCTGACCAAATCTTATTTTATTATCTGATAAGGTCACAATTTTCTTTTAAAAAAGATAACGGTGAGGATATATTTAGACTTTTATAAGGCATTTGACTTATGCATAAGCATATGACAATCTGATCTAAAAATTAACACTATACATTATTAATAAAGCACACATTAAGTGAATTAAAAAATGGCTCACGAATCTCTAGAAATAGTCACAAAAGGGAAAACACCATGGAACCCAACTAATTTTAATATGATTCCTCAGGGTTGGTACTGGACTTCAGAATATATAACATTTTCATAAATGATTTTGAAATAAGGCTAATGCAGTCTTAAAACAATTACAGATGACAAAAACAGGTGGCATGATAAAGAGCAAAGACGGAACAGTTATATAGAATGATCTGAAGTAATTCATCTTATGAAACAATTAAGCCCACAAAAAAATCTAACAAAAATCACATTCACATTATACCTCTAGGAACAAAAGCGTAAATCATACCTACAGAATGGAGGGTGTATTGGCAAAGACATGATTTAAAATGAATCTAGAGTTAAAATGGACCAATAAATGATAAATGAAATTATTTCACCATTAGCCTCTGAGTGCTACGAAGACACAAGAAACACTAACATGTTCCTTCAGTATATGAACCTAGGAAAAGTAAGTTTTTACTTCAGTGCGTTTATTGGCAGCACTGACACAGAAATGCTGCTTCCAATTCTGGTGTCCACATTCAGAAAATCATGGCACAAAACTGAAAGGACACAGACAAGCCTATATTGCCTACCTTCTCAAGAAGAGACCTACAAGGATGCTGAGTCAGAGCAGGATTTATAATCAAGCAGAGGCAAACCAAGAAGCAGTGGTAGACAGCTCAGGTTGAAAAAATTCAGATTGGAACCAAGACTAAGTTTCAACTGCAAGAGTGATTAAGCACCGAGACCTTCAAATCAAGACAGAGTACATCTTTGGAAGAAAGTCACAGACCTTTTACAGCCCTTAGTTCTATCAATCTATTATAGCTTAATGAACAAGCAATCAAAGGTAATAGGGATCCAGCCTGAAGCTCATTGCCATCTGAAGACTTTTCCCATTGAGCTAAGGAGCACAAAAAGAAAAACAGTGACATTTACAAAGTTTTTAAACCTTCAAAGTAACATTTGAAATTGAAACAAGTTTCACTTCCTTCAGCTCAGCCCATTCTTTTCTCTGGTTTGGGGCATTTATTTGCAAAGAGTGTTAAGCAAAGATGATAGTCTGACCACAGCGTACAGGGCACACAGCCTCTATCCTGGGTATGCCAGAAATAGACATATTAGGCCAGATCCTCTGTTAACATTAATCTTCGCTTAACATAAACCTAGGCACGTTGTTTTGGCTCAGTCTCACAGGAGAAGACGCAATTCCCCAAACCAGGGTTTTGTCAGACATGGTTTTCGCACAACCTAGCAGCAGTATGAATATATTCCTCAAATAGTTGCAAGATGCTGCAAAAAGATTTTGTAATGCTATTCAAGTGGCTTGGAAAAGGCTTTCCAGGTAAGTAAGTACGAAAGGAGCTATGAAAAGTTTTTAAATGTGTACAGGTTCTCTTAATTCAACCAAATAGTCCAACTCAGTTAACCGCTTCTCGTTCCTGTAAGGCCCAGATTACATCAGAAACACCCCATATCTGATGTTTAACTTGCATGTTAAGAAGTGTAGGAGTAAAATCTCTTCTCAGCATCCCATTTTGTGCTATTGAACTGTTAACAGTAATCTGTTAATTCTAAGGAAGGATCCAAGGAGGATCACCGTAAAGAGCCAGCAAGAGTGAAAATCCAGCCTCTCGGGGCTTATTTGAAAGAACATTTCCTAGACCTATCCAATGTCAGAAATCAACCAAAGCTCATGTATCTCGTCACTAGAATATAGCTCCAACAGGAGTGAGGCTATTAGGAATGAGTCACTGACAAATCCAAAGAGCAGTACGTAGGCTTGGTGGAAAAGAACTACGAAAAATTAATCATGGTATTAAATCAGCTCAGTTCAAAATCCACGCAAGCAGACTAGTGCAAACCTTTGCTGAGAAAGCCATCCATTACAAAGGCAGGGCAGGGCAGGGGTACCCAGTCTTGCTTCCTTGACTGCCATGAGTTTTGATAAACGACAGACAGCAGCCTCATAGTCACCGCCCCAGCACCCTCAGGTGAATCCCAACCACCCCCACAAATTTGAAGAAATCCAGCCTTTCTGAGTAGTCTCTAACCTGCTGCTCCCGCCGCTTGGTTGCCATCTCCTTCCCAAACTGCAGAAGTACATGCATAAGCCAGGGAGCAAGCTTGCCTATGAATAGCGAGGAAAAAAAGGTCTAGCGAATTTCAGTTTTCTCCCCATTGTCTGTCACTAGGCTCTCATTCACCGACACTTTTTTCCTAAACTTCCTTTGGTAGCTAGCATGGTTTTGGAATCCATTCTTACCATCTTTAATGTTTCCCACTACTTTTAGCCACAGCTGGGCTTTGTCATTTATAATTTTGTTCCTAAGTACCCAAGCAATGTTTTCACATTCTTCCTTTGTTGCTTTTCTCTATTGCTGTCCCCCTTTTCCTGGATCAACCCTTGGAGAAACCTTTTTTCATCCCACTGATCCAGCCTCTGATAATAATTAAACACATAGGTACGTAAAGGATGTTGAAAGAACACAGTGGTGTGGGTAAGTGTTCTGCTGATATGCAGACAGACATGAATACACAGACAGAAGCAGCAGCTTGCCTTTGCTGTTGTTTTAAACAGGCTTTTCAAGTCACCTTTACACATCACTAAGAGGCTGGCTGCAGGAGCACAGAATTTAGCACAGAATTCACACTAGGGAAAAGTATGATTGCCAGACTTGTTGAGACCTGTGTCCATCTGCTTCACTATCCTCCATCTGACAAGGGGTGACAGGAGATGTTTCAAAGTAAGACAAGCCCATTAAAAACGACTATAGGACAACATGCTCTTTGAGAACCCAGCTTCCTCCATTCAGATACATAAAGGCTATCTTATGTCCTGAAGCATATGGCTTTATGTCCTTTTTTTTCCCTAAAGTCTTTTTTATTTTAATCTCCTCTAATATGTCAGGAGATTTTTCTCATTTTCTATTACTCTTTTTTGATCCTATTAAGCTTCTGGCAGCAATGATATCAAGAGACAGCAGGGTTCAGAGGTTAATTGTGCCTTGTATTTAAAAACTACTTCCTTTTTTCCATTTTAACTGTGTTCATTTTTAAATATTGCTAAAATAGAAACTGAAAAAAAAATCTATAGCTCAATTTAAAATAAAAATGAAAGAAAAGAGAGAGAGTTAAAATTATGACACTCAAATAATTCTTTCCTGTAAGCCTTGGGGAAAACTTGATGGCACTGAGAAGTTAATGTAAATTGCCATTGTTAAGGTTAGATTAGAAAGAAAATGTAAAAAATAACTCTTTTAATCAGCTCCTCAGCTGGTGTGAATCAGCTTAGTTCTTTAGGAGTTATTGAGCCTGAAGTGATTTATATCACCTGAAGATCACACCCTTTGATCTTTAAATATCTAATATTTTTTTATGGATCTCCTGCGGCTTTCTTTTAATGTATGTCCATCTTTCTTAAGTCACAGTGTACAGAACTGGATCTTCTACTTCACCTGTGGGCTCACCTCCTGCTTCCTATACATCATCTTCCCGTTCATAAATCCCAGAATTAGATTTATCCCTCTTTTGCAGCAAACACCACTGATCCCTATTCAGTTTGAGATCCATTAGGATATCATCACCCAGTGAGTAACTCCCCATGTCGTATCAATAATGCCCCCCCCGCCCCGCCTACAAACACATCTCTCCCCATGTTTTTAGCACTTGAACTTACTGGATTTAATCTCACTGATTTCAAATCACTTATGCAATTAATCAAGACAATCTGAATTATAATTGTGTCTCTTCCTTTCAGTCTTCCTTCAGAAACTGCCTCCTGCCAGCCAGGGACTCTCCTTTCTAGCTAAAACTCAGTTCTGCATCAGAATAATTTTATTCAAAGAATGTAACAAGTAGCAAGATATTGCATACTGCTGTCTATACCAAAGCTCAAAATCAACGATTTTCCTTTTTCATAATACAGGTACCACTGCAACGTCCTTTAAAAACCTACCTACATAACGCGCTTAGTACTGCACATGTACTAATCATGCTTCTTACCTGAAGTATTCACACACAGAGTGATTCTAACCATCTTGTGAAAAACTGCACATTTAACCGAAGTCTTTCACCCATTTTTGCTCATTCTTACCTTTAATTATTCATTCTTGTTATTAATACAGTTGTCAAAATTCACATTAAAAACTCTTACCTTCTCCATTTTAAACACTCATTTACCACCATCCACTCCAAAGAGCTCACGGTATCTTCCATGTGGCATAGTCTGAAAATTTAATAAGCATAACCTTTATTCCATCACTCATATTTTATAAAAAAAAAATAGAGATTAGGATTCCTAAGGCTAGCAACTTGTGCATAAGGACCCTTAATGCATCGTTCAGGTTTAATGTGTCTCTGGAGGTTGTATTTTAACCAGCTAGGAACAAACTTCATGTTATTTTCACCTACATGGGCTTAATTCATTAGTCTAAACATAAGTATCTCGTGCCACCTGAGATATCCTAGGACAGGTGATATATTCACACAAGGACCTGTTGGCGGCCCTATATTCCCCTGGGCCAGCAGCTGGAGACCTGGTGAGATACCAGGAGACGAGATGATACAACCATATCTCAAATGGCACTCCGTGTTTAGGCAACTGAATTGTTCTTTATCTATTTCCCTGACTTATAAATATGTCATGTAATGTGTGGGTTCTTCCTTATGTGTAAGCCTGGATTCATGCGAAGGATGCTTCCATATGGAAGAAGACTATATGGAGCTATACTCTTCTTTTCTGAAAGAAAGGATTTTATGCCTCCATCTACATTTGCTTTTGACAGTTAATGAGTCAAAGGAGAATTGTTCAAAGCTGTTTGACTTAGGCTAAAAAAAGTCTTGAACTGAGCACACACGGATCTTACCTCTGCCTGCACACCTTCCACTTCCTAGGGGAAAATGCTGAAATGGTTGACATATTCAGTAACAAAAAGTGCAACCTATTTTCAGTGTCAGCCAGCCAGCAACAAGAACTACTCCTGTGGACATACACTGTGCAATGCAGGCAGTAATTATCTCTTTCAGAAAGCTCCAAGGAATACAAGTGGAATCCTGCTTTTCACCCCCTTTAAAAGCCTTTGGCTGTGCTCTCCTGCTGGGATCTATCTTATCTCCCTTTCTCTTCAACACCCACTTGGAGGAGGAAAAGCAACCTATAGGTTTAGCTGCCAAGAACATACAGCTGATTCCCTGTTTCACTCTTCACAGATGTAGACATTGCTATCTGTGAAATGTCACAATGCTTGGCAGAAACTAGCTCCTGTGCAAAGAACAGCAAACTTATCCTGACCCTACAGGAGGTCTAACAATGATCCACAGAGGAAAGTACTTCACAGAACTAGCTGCGGCATAACTTGTTTCTTTCATCAGAAACATCAGTCCGCTATTCATGAAAATGGTGTGAAGCTGCCAGATTCTGTTCCATCACTGATTAAACATCGACAACCATCATTTGTGGAGGAAACACACATAAAAAGCCATTTCCCATTAAGTGCACACATACAGGAATGGTGTTTGCAGCCAAAGCTGATTGCCTGTGACAAAATTACAAAATACGTCTGGATTTTACAAAATTAAGCCCATAATCTACTGAAGTGTAGAGGTGGAGTGCTGTGATAGATGAGTAATGACAGCAAAGGTGTTCAAAGGAACCTGAACCTGCATCAAGGCTTGATCCTGTATCTCGAAGAACTTAATAGAAAATAGCTCATTGAGTTTGCAGGGCCTTAATAAAGGATCCTCTTCTGAACTCAGAGGAGAAAAGAGGTGATTTGCCATTTTTCCGTAATACCAGAAGCTGGCTGTAAGTAAGTGAGGCACAGGAGCGGTGGGGCTTCCCATCCAGCTGTGGAGGCTCCTCTGCCCTGTGGTCAAAATGATGACCAAAGAACAGATTCCAACCGTGATGCACTGAAGTTTGGCTCCATGGACCCCTCTCCAGGTTGGCAGTGGTGTGATAGATCAGCACTAGAACTTTCTTTAGTGACTATCAAGTGCCATTTATACTGGCTTAAAGTGTTTTTTATTACTATTGAAGTTACAATCTCTCTACTCAGAAATCACTCTTTCTCTGGGGTTTTGCTAAATTGCTGCTTGTGAAAGTTCCTTCTCCGATTGCCCAGGAGAGGGACTGCTACTGCTTGGATGGCTGTTCTTATGGCAGCCAACACCAATCGTCACCCATTTTCTTTCACTCTCATCTTCACATTTCTGCTTCCTAATCTCTTTATGGTGCTTTCCAAAGCCTCAGCAGTAATACAACATGACACGGTATCATCAATGAAAGAAACAAACCATGATAGTACAAACCGAAGCAAGGCCAAACAAATCCAAAGAATAAATATTTTCCAAAGAAAGCATCAATGTTTAACGAGAGGGAGTGTTTCAGTGACTGAGACACCATGCAAACCAGCTTTGCAAGCTCTGTCTCAGATGCAAATTGATGTCGAATATCTGGTGGCAAAGAGCAAGAAAGATGACAAGCTCTCTTATGCGGTAAGTTGAGCTACCAGTAATTACCTGCCTGAAACACACTTAAACAGGTACCTTTGGCTGTGCTCAGCCAGTATCTTGCTGACCAGCCTTTCTTGCTGAACATATGTAAGCAAGCCGGCATGTCTAGTATTTTCACTGAGACACTTGGAGTTTAATAGTTAGCTACTCATTTAGTTCTCTTCTACTCTTCTGAGGGCATGAAGTTCATAAATATCTTCAAACACCTTTTCCTATTGCAATGGTCATTTTACCTCCAAAAGTTGCCTGAGTGAGAAAAGAATGAGTTTGCAAAGGCACTCAGCTGTACCACAAAGGCACATCTTCACGTAAGCGCTCCTAGGAGACACTAATCTGTACCACTGTGCAGCATTTTTCTGGTTTGTTGTTTTGGCCACTACGGTACAGAGATTGCAAGAAGCTTTGGAAAAGGAAAGATTGTGACATCTTTATTTATCAGGAGGTATCGGGACAATTCAGGACCTTCTAACTTACCAGAACAGGAGAGTTAGCAAAAACTGCCCTTCTTGTCCCATCCACTGCAAAACCTAGACCACCATAGGCATTTTTAGGAAGGAAAGGAACATTTCAGAGGGGAAAAAAAAAAAGAAACCAACACCAAAAAACCCACACCAAACAAAGGTGCAACGTTACTTAAATACCCAGCTTCTGAATAGTAATTTGCATTTCAGATTGCCAAGAAATTACTTGAAATAGTCTAGTTTCTTTCATCCGATCAGGGCAGTTATCAAAATAACACCACTCACTTGTAATATACTTCAGTTACTTCACTTAGGCAATTTTATTTATACAGAAGGAAGATCCTAGAGAGAAGTAAATGCAGGTTGTCTTTTCAAGGGAAAACTACCCTGGAAGAATAATGCACGAACCAATTGCCTACAAAGCCTAACGAAATGCAGCGCAGCCACCAGCCCGCTTGCCCCGGCTGTGGCGCAGCAGCCCCAGGACTCGCTGAAGCCTGGGCTGCGCAGCTGCGGCCGCGCTCGCCTCCGCGGCTTCGCACTTCCCCCACCTGCTGGCCGTGCTGGAAAGCAGCACGGCACCGACGTGTTCCGCAGCATGAAAATACCCGACCCAAGCGATTCTGCCCTCACCGCGAGGTACTTCCACAGGCCATTAATGAAGCTTCTCTGCATTTTTTTACTGTTAAAAGTGAGATCAGCATCTATGATGAGACACCCCAGTAAATCAACGACAGTAAGGGCAAAAATACCTGATCATTAAAGCTGTTCAAAAATCAGAAGACTCCTCTCACTTGAAAGAATTATCTACCTGCTCAGATTCCAAATACAAGAAAGAATATGACTGCTGGGCTAAACTCGAAGGAAAGGGTCAATATTTATGTTCACAGCATTATCAGATCATTGCTAACCGGTGATAATGATCTGACAAAACAAACAAAAAAAAAAGAAAGAGAGAAATTATGATGTCTGTATGGTTCCATAGTATAACCAAGATAAGGACAGCAATGCCTGTACTGGATGGATTTCCTCATGAAGCACCAAAGGCCAGTGAAGATAAATGGTGCTGCAGAGTAAAACCGTTCCCCCGGGAAGGCTACACATTCAAAGAAAAAAAAAAAAAAAAAAAAAGGTGATGTACTGGCAAAATAAAGGCAACTGGAAAACCCTCTACTCTCAATATTTTGTACCTGGAAAAAGGGCAAACGCTCTTTGCCTTCCTCTCTCGGTTCTGTGTTTATTCACTGGATTAAAAACTACTAACACAAAGCCTGCAATCCTGTGCTGGTTTTGGCTGGCGTAGAGTTAATTTTCTTCACAGTAGCTAGTATGGGGCTGTGTTTTGGATTTGTGCTGGAAACAGTGTCGATAATACAGGGATGTTTTCGTTCCTGCTGAGCAGGGCTTACACAGAGCCAAGGTCTCTTCTGCTCCTCACCCCACCCCACCAGCGAGTGGCTGGGGGTGCACAAGGAGCTGGGAGGGGGCACAGCTGGGACAGCTGAGCCCAACTGACCAAAGGGGTTTTCCATGCCATATGACATCATGGTCAGCATATATGAAGCTGGGGGAAGAAGGAGGAAGGTGGGGATGTTTGGAGTGATGGCATTTGTCTTCCAAGTAACCGTACATGTGATAGAGCCCTGCTTTCCTGGATGCCTTGGTTTTAGCTGGGATAGAGTTCATTTTCTTCAGTGTAGCTGGCATAGTGCTGTGGTTTGGATTTAGTATGGAAATAACATTGATAACACCCTGAAGTTTTAGTTGTTGCCAAGTAGTGCTTACACTAGTCAAGGGCTTTCCCATCCTCCCGTGCTCTGCTGGGTGCACGAGAAGCCGGGAGGGGAGGGGGCACAGCCAGGACAGCTGATCCAAACTGGCCAAAGGGATATTCCATACCATATGACATCATGCCCAGTATATTAACTGGGGGGAGGTAGCCGGGGGAAGCAGCGATCACAGCTTGGGGACTGGCTGTATCAGTCAGCAGGTAGTGAGTGGTTGCATTTGTTTCCCCCTACCCCAGGTTTCATTTCGCTTGTTATTTTCATTTTCATTATATTATTATTATCATTATATTACCATTATTACTATTTTATTTTAATTATTAAACTGTTCTTATCTCAACCCATTAGTTTTCTTGGTTTTGCTCTTCCATTCTCTCCCCCATTCCACTGGGGTGGGGGGAGTGAGCGAGCGGCTGCATGGGGCTTAGCTGCTTACTGGGGCTAAACCATGGCACTGGAGACGGCTGAACACATGCCTGCTGATGGGCAGTAGTGAATTTATTCCGTTTTGCTTTGCTTGCATGTGTGGCTTTTGCTTTACCTATTAAACTGTACGTATCTCAACCCACAGGTTTTCTCACTTTTACCCTTCCAGTTCTCTCCCCCGTCCCACCTGGGGGAATAAGCAAGCGGCTGTGTGGGGCTTAGCTGCTGGCTGAGGTTAAAGCATGACAAATCCAAAGCAAAAAGACTGATTCCACAGCTGTTGTACCTCTGTGTACACCCCACTCATAATATCAATTAGCAGGGAGGACAGTCTCCTTACTAGGTACTACAGCGAAGCAATCACCAAAGTATTCAAAATTCAGGGCAGGCTTTCCAGAAGATTGTTTTGCTTTTGTATGGTGTCTGGCTAGCTGTCAGACAACACTGACTGCCAGCTTGAGTGACGGTGTTTTCAAACTGTGGGAGGTGCACTCGGTTTCCGCAGGCAATGCCTGCCCCTTGAGCGCGCACAGCTCCACGTACCTGGGAAGGGCTGGAGACACAGCTGTGTGCAAAGCATGGAGCAGCTCACTGAGAAACTACTGCAGATGGATCCACTGACACCTGAACAAAAATTTGCCATGATGCTCCTGCCACAAAGGAATCCAAAGCTACGCTCACGCATTCAGAGCTGTTGAAACCTGTTCTAATAAAATTGTTGAGGCAAGAGAGGAGCTGGGTTGCAATTGCTAAGCAGATTTCATCTGGCAGTGTTGTACAGTAGCACCCAGTTAGAAGCGGCTTACAGCACTGTTTATAAGGAGATGGTAAACGAGCACTAAAGCGTTACGTATTTCTACCTGATAAATAGCAACATTAAGTTATAATACAAACAAAACGCATGAAGTCAGCAGGTCCAAATAACAGTGTTCACTAAAAACTACTCACAACATGCAAAGCCCACTCATGAAACCATTGCCACATACATACACAGTGCTGCTGCAACTGGCTTTGGCAAGAGGAAAGATACCAACACCCCGGAGGACGATCTTAAGATGCCACTCATGGGTACAGCACGATAAAACAGCAGAAAAAGGTGACCGTGAAAGGTATTCCATGCGGTAACATGTCGGCATTTCGCTCTGGCTGAATTCCCCATTAACTGCAATTTTTGTACTAAAATATTCTTTCAATTCTAGAAACAGAAGCTTCCAGCAATAACAAGACATAATGTTGGTGCCAAATATTCAGACACTTTAGTGAACACCTGTCTCAATACCTGGTTTAGCCATTACTTCGTAGGGCTGTTACAAATTTTGTATTTAATCTCTTTTGATTCTGAGTTATTTGCCATTATGATGCCCTAAGCAAAGCTATTGATTGTTCACTCTTGCCTACTTTATATAGCTAAAGCTAGATTCCAGCTCATAAAAACACGCTAAGATCACCAAAGATAAAGAGTTAACTATAATTTAAAACTTTGAATCTGAACAACGAGCCCCAAAACCCTAGAGGCCTACATTTGCTGTCAGACAAGCTGTAAGACTTCCTCTGGGAATTGCTCTAAATCTGCGCTAATAATTTAGAACATGAAGCAGTGACAGTAATATCGTAAACAGACAATCCAAATGATACGTACACAGAAAATTTTCCTGGTTTGGAACGTGGCAGAAAATAGAGCGTTCTGAAGTCATATATAGATATTCTGTAAGTAAAAATATTGCCTTGTGATTTTTTTTCCCCCCAGTTTTAGGGATCTGATGAAAAACTAAAATTCAGTCCTTTACTGAGGGTTAAGGGAGAACATACACACAGATTTTTTTTTTGTTCTTATTTATTTCAGAATATTTCTATAGACTTAATGAAACTGTAGGTCATCTACAGATGGAAATACAACTTAACTTCTCTTTATATTGTCACTCTTGTGGGATATCTACAACAGCAAATATTTTCCCTCTATAAAATAGGTTTCAAATAAAGGCAAATTAACTGATGGGTAGTGATACTAATAAACTAAGGTGTAAAATGACAGTGTCACCTGAGCAATTGAGACTTTATGCTTGAATCTCTTGTGGAGCAAGAGCACTTTTTAATCAAGAGCGAAACTGATTCTTATTCTGTACAGAACTTCATCCATTGCCAAAGCTGAACATTGTGTTAATGCTATTTTAAGGCTGTGGATCACACAGAAAGCAACAAGATACAGAATTTAGATAAAGAAGAGCTATTTTACGCTTTCAGCAGTTACCTTCACATTTAAATGTAGAGTTATATAAGGCTGGCATTTGGATGCAAAAATGTTCTCTTATCACTTCTCCGAACAACAGGGACGTTTCTGTAATTACAGGAGATTTGCTGGCTGGCTTGCCACCCGCAGTGATGCCAAACAGGAAGGGGAACAGCCATCGCGCATCTGTGACAGATCCGCATATGGTGAGTTCAGAAACAAAGTCTGTACAAAGGAGGCAGTGTACTACAGTAATACAGTACGGTATGCTAGTTATGGCATTGCACAAATAATAAAACACGTAGTTTTAAGACTAATTCACTAGTCTTATCATGTGAATATTTGTGCCTTCAATGAGTCAAGCAGGTATTTCATTCCCCATTTATTGAAAGTAAGGAAAAAAACCACCCCAACCAACCCAAAACATCACCAACCTTCTTCCAGCTTCTTAAACCCTAACTTCCTGCAAGCCCACCTGAGGGGTCTCACAGGTGAACTCTAACTCAGGAAATCACCTGCTTCAAGTCAAACACATCCTACCCCCAGGTGAATCATTAGGGAAGACACCAATGACAACAGGAATTGAAAGTCTGGTTTTGCATTTTGCACCATCTGGAAACAGATGGAGAATGAACTTAATTTTACAGGGGTCTCCTCCTCATCAAACGTATCAGCACGTTTACCACGGTAAACGGGTATCTTGGGGAACTCTTCTTACTCCACACATAGCCAAACAAAGGCTAACTAAGGCAACGTCATCACTTGATTACATGCAAGCTTATACAATTCCATGGCTTTTCTCCTGTCCCCTCAGTAAGCTAAATACTTCTCTGAGATTCTTACAACAGCAGCTACACTACCAACTGTGTTCCCTTACGGTGCTGCCCTGCTTCATAGGAGTTGCAGTTTACCTGGCTGTTCTTTCCCTTAGTCCAGTGCCCTTAACCAAACTACGCCCAACTTGCCCCTCAGAATGCAATTCACCTGAGGGTCTCTCTTCTTTTTAAAATGTGTAAATTCTGTAATTACTATAACACAGCACTGATTAGTGCTAAATTCCAGACGTGGTATACAACACCACAGACCAGAGCCATGGGGGAAGGCTCAGAGCCCACTACAGCTCCTGTGGGAGGTAGGCCGGGTAGCTGTACCACGCGGCGTATTGGATAATGTGGTATGTGATCAATAAGTAAGGCACTGCTGCAATTATCACGGTCATAATTATCTAGCAAGAGCTGCTTCTTCAAGAATCAGAAGAGAAATGTGAAGGGAGAAGGGGGAACATACAACACTTCAGTCAGTTCTTTGCTCCCACCCTGTCAGCAGATTTAGACCCTGCTCCTTCTGCATGCCACAGATTGCAGCCTCTTGGCTTGAAGTTAGGGTGTGAGAAAAGTGGCTTTGGAACTGTTTTGAAAAGTGTTTTCAGTGACATCTTTCAGTTTTTCTCTGCTTTGTTTTCAATTATTTCCTTCCTTTGCTCTTCAGATTTCCTGAGCTCTTACAGAGTTCTCCATGGCTTATTCACTCTTACCCCTAGACCTCTTTGTCCTGCAATCAGTTTCTATGTCATTGCTCTCACCTCCACACTTCTTTAGTAAGTTTCTTTTGGTTTGTTTTTCAAATCTTGCCCTTTCTTCAGTAGCACTTGGAATCAAAGTCTTGTCTGGGTAGATCAGAGTTTCCACACTATCATTGTACAAGCTAGGCCAGAACCAACACTAAACCATGTCCCTAAGCACCACGTCTACACGTCTTTCTAACTACCTCCAGGGATGGTGACTCAGCCACTTTCCTGGGCAGTTTGTTCCAGTGCTTGACAACTCTTTCAGTGAAAAAATTTCTCCTAATCGATCGCCAGGGATCGATATTGGGCCCAATGTTATTCAACATCTTTATAAGTGATCTGGATAACGGCATCAAGTGTAGCCTGGTGAAGTTTGCAGATGACACCAAGTTGAGTGGGAAAGTAGACACTCCAGAAGGGAGAGCTGCTCTGCGGGAAGATCTGGATAGGCTGGAAGAGTGGGCCAACAAGAACCTTATGAAGTTCAACAAGGACAAGTGTAAGGTCATGCACCTGGGAAAACATAATCCAGGAGTGCAGCACAGACTGGGATCCACCTGGCTGGACAGCAGCGCTGTGGAAAGGGACCTGGGGGTCCTGTTGGACAGGAAGCTCAACATGAGCGAACAGTGTGCTGCTGCGGCCAAGAAGGACAACAGGATGCTGGGTTGCATCAAAAAGGGCATCACCAGCAGAGAGAAAGAAGTCATCATCCCACTCTACTCAGCACTTGTCAGGCCACACCTGGAGTACTGTGTACAGTTCTGGTCCCCGCTCTACAAAAAGGATGTGGACAGGCTGGAAGGGGTCCAGAGAAGGGTCACCAAGATGATCAAAGGACTGGGAAGCTGCCATATGAGGATAGGCTGGGAGAGCTGGGTTTGTTCAGCCTTGAGAAAAGGAGGCTCAGAGGGGATCTCATCCCCATGTACCAGTACTTAAGGGGCAGCTACAAAGAAGACGGAGACTCCCTTTTTACACGGAGTCCCATGGAGAGGACAAGGGGGAATGGGCACAAGTTGCTCTCGGGGAGATTCCGATTGGACACCAGAGGGAAATTTTTCACAGTGAGGACAGTCACCCATTGGAATAATCTCCCCAGGGAAGTGGTTGACTCGGCCACATTGGACACTGTCAAGAGTCATCTGGACAGGGTGCTGGGCCATCTTGTCTAGACTGTGCTCTTCCTAGATAGGCTGGACTAGATGATCCCTGAGGTCCCTTCCAACTGGGATTCTGCGATTCTAAAATCCAACCTTAACTCCCCTGGCACAACTTGAGGCCATTTCCTCTCATCCTATCACTTATTACTTGGGAGAAGAGACCGACACCCACCTCACTAAAACCATCTTTTCAAGGTAGTTGTAAGAGGATGATAAGGTCTCCCCTCAGCCTCCTTTTCTCCAGGCTAAACAACCCCAGTTCCCTCAGCCACTCCTCATAAGACTTGTGCTCTAGACCCTTCACCATCTTCATTGCCCTTCTTTGGATGCACGTTTAACTTTAAAAGTTAAACCTTTTAAAGAAATTAATAGGCTAGCAAAGAAAATCATAACCTGCTCAATGTGCTAAGACATTCCTTTGTTATCTGATAAGCAGAAACTCTACCATTCCAATATTATTAAACACATTTTATACTGTTACTCCTTATTTTAAAAAAGAGGGAAAGGACAGTATGGCCTAGAGACCCCTAAAAACCTACAGGTATATGCGAAGACTTCCACAATAATGTCACAGAAAGTTATTCTTCAAACCAATACTTATTTTGAATCAGTACAAAAAGGAAGGAAAGGAGGGCTAGGGTCTGACCAAGAACGGAAGGGTAATATGTAGTATTACTCCACAGTAACATGGAGCTGTTGGGTCTGGAGTGAAATCTTTCCAGTTTCTGACTCTGAGTCATAAGAAACCATAAATCCTCCTCAAAAATTTGGAACAAACCAACTCATTCAAAAATGCTGCATTATGTACATTTCATCTGATTGAGGATCATGAAGAGTGTCCTAGGAAACTAAGATTTACACTCTTCTACTTATACAAAGGCATGTTGGACAAGCCATGACAAAATCCAAAAGTACACTTCACCATACCTTTTCCATGTTAATAAAAACGTTAAGGAATTAAGAATACAAGAGAACTTGTAAACCAACTGGAAAATAAGACGCATAGGAATGGGGAAAAGCCCTCCATATTGCACAGATCTTCATGCACTAGGCAGTTCCAAAGTCAATCATAGATTCAGTTATGTACACAAGCTTAAACGTAAGTGGCAGCACTTTATTACTTTATATGTTTTTTCTTTTTAATAATCTGAGACTGCCTTAGCTCCTCAGTCCCATGAGCATACGGGCAAGATTCAGAAGGCAAAGAACAACCATCAGGATGATGAACGAAAAACCAACAGAGACGTGTTTTAAACGCTTCAGCTGAAAGGCGTCGTTTCACTTCAGGCTTAGTTTTCCTTGATGGTTTCTCTTTTCTCCAGTCACGAATATGAACTCTCCCATTTAGAACTAAGATTTAAAAACAAACAAAAATGCAGCTGTTAATAGACAGCCATGGGAATTGTACTGGAAGAAATGCATAGTGACATTCTGTGAATAGAATATATATTCTACAAATGGATCACTCAGGCAAAACCAAATGTGTCATTTGTACAGAAACAGAAAGAAGTGCACAACAAACCGAGATAATGTAGATGCAGTGTACAGAAGAATTGATTGATTTCCCTGTTAGATGTTTTACTGTGATGCTGAATAGTTTGAGGCACCTTTGTATCATCTTTGTAGATTTTTTTTTTGTTTTTAAATACAGCAGTTAGGATCATTTAGAATAAAATCCTCTGAATTTAGATTGCATGCCCTGACAAAGAAGTTTCAACTTCAAGGCCATGATCAAAACTTTATTACTGCATATTTAAAATGTGATTACCAGCAAAAATTAGTAAGAGTCTTCTACTCCTTTCACTACACAGAAATGCTCTTGCAAAGACAATGGTTCACTGACCCAAAAATACACTGCACCAAAAGAGACAAGTCAAATCCTTCGCATGAATCAACAGTGAACTATCACTGGTTAATAAAGATTTGACAATTTTTAAAAAAAATTAATTTCATGTGTTAGACCATAAATTGCACATACACATTCATGAACCTCTATCAAATCCTTAAAAGTGTAAACAAAACAGAACAAACTGAAGTTAAGGAAGAGAGAAAGAAAATATGTAGTTTAAAAACAACAGTGAAAGTGAGAAGGGAAGAATCTGCCACTTCTAAGTTGCCATACTATTTTCATATTCTGCTTCAGTCGTACCTTCTGTATTACACACTTGTAGCTTGGCATAGGTAACTGATGCCATTCTGCATTCTAATAATCCCTATCCAAAAGGTAATGACTCCAGTGAAGCTTAATAACACACAATCAGGCCTGGAGGAATTCATCCCTCCAGGTTTCCTTGTGATACACATATTTGTGTATCTGAACTCGTACAAAGCCAGTTCAGAAGTGGGTTCAGCAGAGCTTTAAAATCTCTCCAAAGATGAAGAAAAATGAGCAGATATAGTGCTATTTATTATCAAGCATGTTTTTTCCTAGAAAATCAGTCCTGTATTGGACAGGATGCCTGATCAAAAGAAACTACCACAGACCAGTTACTCTAAGCCCCGCTTCATGCGTGTCTCTGTGCGTGCGTGTCTGCCTGCATGCATGCATTCATTTTCCGTGTCTTTAAAAGAAAAATACTTGGGTAGAGATGACAGAAGTGCTGTAGAGCTGTGTTCTTCTCTGACCTTTTTAGCATGAACAATGTTCTTCCTGACCACCCGCTGGTAAAAGTCCCTTGTTATGGTGACATGTTACTGAAGGAAAGAATCAAATGGTCTCTACTGAAGCTCCAGGGACCTTCCTTGTGATGTAAATTATTGAGAAAGATTTGGCCTTAATCCTAGTCTTTCTTTTGATGTAATGTGCAGGCAACACCCATGCCAAATTAAAACGTTTATTCCATGCAACAGGTTCTAACTCTATTCCACCTATCCCTAATGGCATGGAATCAAATTCAGACACATCATGAATGCAATGTGACCAACTCTTTTCAGTGGATAGTAATTCAGAAGGATTTCAGTATGGCTTCACACTTTACAATTGCCAAGTGCACAGAAGTCCTTAGTGGATGCTAAACTTGGCTAAGTTAACCACTGGCAGCAGCTAGGTTGCATACTCAGGATGATTTGCCATGGATTAGTTGATCAACGTTTTACAGCTGATGTAAATTGTTGGGACACACAAAGTTCACACACTTCCAGATTTGAAGTAGCCCTAAATACTGATGAAACCTTAAAGATCTTGTATCACTGCAAAGCTAGACCTTACTTTTGCAAAACTCCACACTGACAAAAAACCCCCCAAAACTAACCAACCAAAACACACTGCCACCACACTACAACGGGGGGAAAAAAAACCAAACCAGCTACAAACAAACCCAGGCAACCACAGAAAACTGCTACTGAGTTCTTTCTGTGATGCTACCACAGGCTATATAAACTCATCAAGCTTCACGGTTACAGGTTCGTATGGAGACTAGTTTTATTTTGTGTTGGCATTTACACTGTGGGGCTTGGTAAGGCCAGACTGAGTCTCAGTTAAATGCTTTAGTTAACTTTCTCTGCATTTGATGGCCCCAAAATCACCAACACTTTATAGAAAAATAAAAATTCTCTAAGTCAAACAATAGTATTAAATTAGCCACTTTAAATAAAGGGTTATCTTTTCAGATACAGTTGGTCTAGAACAACTCTCTGCTAACAGACACCTTACTGATCTAATTCAAAAGAGTTTTATTGACAGTATCTTGGAGCAACAGGCACATAAACAATATTCAGTTTTCCACAAAGGTATAGAAAGCAGTTAAAAATCCCATCGCCACAGTAATTTCTCACTTGAGTTTAACTGCGTATAGAGGAGATGAAATAGATGATTAAAGAAAAACAAAACAAAACACCAAAACCCCTTCTTTACCTTCAAATACTTGATGATTGTTCTTGAGTAGTGTCTGCAGGCCTCCATATTCACTCTTTAGCCTTTTTAAAGTCTCTTTATTTAAGTGTTCTGCTACTTCTTTCAAGGACAGGCTTTCTGCAATAAATATGGTGCAGCTATTAAAAATGTATGTATATAAATACTAAGAAAAATTAACTTTTATATTGATTAATGATTATAAGCAGAATCTACGAATTATCTACCAGTACTGAAGCAACTTTGTATTCCCAATATCACGCATGATATATATTTTATATGTGTATTGCCTGTAAAACAGCAGCTTTCATTCTATAGGACTCAAGTCACAATTCCCACGGTAAGACCCATTTTTTATTTTCCCTGCTTTTTTTACAGTAGCATCTAGCCCTTATTGCAATAAGTACTGTTTACATGCATGTAGTTAGAGATAAGGGAGAATGGCTCAAAGGATCTCCTGTAACAGTAACGTATGACAAACTACAGTGAGTAAATAATAAAAATGAACAGAGGTAAATGGAAAGATGGTAGTAGTGAGAATTAACTGAATGCTTATAAAATTAACAACTTCTACTCTTTTTCTTCCTAAGACTAAACTAAAAATTCCTAATTGTTTTGTAACCAAATGGCACTTCAAAGCGCTTCTTACAGAATTCTAGCTAGTATTGTGTAACTATCAAAAAAGAAACATAATATTCTCCCCAAGTAGATGTACAGTGTTCTGTTTTGGTAAATAGGAAGGAGTTCTGGGTCTGTTTTGGTTTGGTTTTTTTAATAAAAATTGATTCTGTCCTAGTATTTAAGTGTAGGGGGAAAAAGTCTGTACCAATTTCAAAATCTTCTTATATGCCTTATTTACTTCACAGTGTGCAATAAAACATAGTGGGGTGTGGGGGAAAAAGCCTTTGATTGCTGCTGTATTGTTCTTGGTATTTCCTAAGATCTATTTCACATACCAAATTTACAAAAATGTAAATTCACTGGGAAAAACATCCCCTACCAGCAAAAAATAACATACAGAAAAGACAATCTCACCTCCTTGATTCCAGGTATTCATATTCTCACCATGCACATTAGAACATGATTTTTGGGGGGTTCCATTTAACAGCAAGTTTGCCACATTGAGAACCACATCATCTACAAAATCCTGGGGGAGGGAAGCACAATTTCTGATTTGTTCCACTTTTTCTCTGGGTTGAAATCCAGGCATCCAAATGGTACCAGCGGTATCAGTCTCATTTTCAGGAAGTTGTGAGCCTGCTTCTTTGCATACACCATCAGAGTGATCCTTATGATTAAATCCAACTCTTCTGTCACACATGACCACAGCACAGGTCTGACGATTATTGATATACTGTGTTATCTGCTTGTCAATCAGAGCACATTCTGTAGGTGGATAGGTCCTGTTTTTTCCAATAAGGCACACCTAATTTAGTAGAAACAGGTAAATCACTATTTATTCAGAGCTCCATACAGCACCGCAACCTGGACACATCTTGTGCAGGCTTCTAAATCTACCTACAGGAGATATCCATTCAAACTCAATGCTCATTAACATCTGAGGGTTTTTTAATTTTAGTTTTCAAATATTAGTGTCACAGAAGAAATCCAGTAATCAAAGCATATTCCATCATGCCATAAAAACACAGAACAAAAATATTGTTCCTGACCCTCAGATTATTTACAGAATTAAAGCTGGACACCCCTTCCTACTCTGAGAACTTTTCACTTTGATTTCACGGACATGAAAAACAGCAAAATGAAGTACACATAAGCAACACAGGCAACTGGGAAAATTAAAGGAACAGATCAGTTTTCCATCCTATAGGGTGGCATGAGAAATAACCATGAAACCTTCCATTCTTTCTTGTCTTTAGGATTGCATCTACGATGTTAAGAGCAGACTACCCAAGAAAACGAGTATTTTTAGTCTCTCTTCAGAGCATATTGTCTGAAGTCACATAAGATCAGACTATAGTCAATTGCAACAATAATACTGAACGTAATAATGAACTAACAATACTAGTGAACAACCATCATATGGTTCAGACAGCTTAAAAAAACCCAAACAAACAAACAAACAACCCAAAAGCCCTACACAGTCCAAAATTACCCTTTTTGTTGATGGAATTCTAAGGCAATCTTCTTCTACATGAAAGCCACATACAAATCCCACTTGGGCAACAAAATCGAGATATTCTCTGTATTGAGTTTTCTTGCTTTGTCTTCTGCTGTATTTTCCATGGAAATCAAAGAAGCAACATGGCAGCACAAAGTAGCTACATGAATAGGAAGACCTACAGAAAGGATAACAAACTGCTAAATGGGAAATCATTTCAGAGAACACACAAACTTACCAAATAACCCATCAGATACAAGCAATAATGGAAATTATTATTAAGACAGAGCTTCATGAAATAGCATTTATATGTTCCTCTTTCTTTTTCTATTAGCATAATCAAAAATACTGTTTCACGAAGTATTTGCTATAGCAAATTACTGTGCCAACTTGGTTTGCAGGACTAAATCTCTAGATATTAAACTGTTGCAGCTGGTTGTGAAGAGCACAACGGTTTAAGGAAAGGCAGAACCAACAGCAGTTTTATTTAAAAAGAAAAACCAAAACAAAACCAAACAACAGATTCACATCTGAAGAATAAAAATCAGTTCTGTTTTTGAACTTCAAAAGCAAAATGCTGTAGTGAATTCTCTGAGAAAGTAAACACTTCATCTGTGCTTCTCCACAGGAAGAGCAACATTTTATAAAAATAATCAACTGGCATCAAAAGCAGCAAGTCCTGCAAGGACAGCAGGTATGGCTCCAAAAGTGACAGTTTTCACCAAGCACATACAGGCAGTTATGTTTTGGTTTTTGTTTCTCTCCCATCCACTCCTCTCCCTCTGCAAATACCTAGCTGCAATTACAGGTATCCATGGTGTTAATTCATCTGAATGGTTTCCTATGAGCCAGTCAGTATCTGGAAAGAGATGACTGTCACCTGGCAAGATTGTAGATTCCTAAAAAACAGCCAAAGAATATATTAAGTGAATTTTATTACAGGTTTCTTTACTAACAAATAAAATGCATTTAAAGTACCAAGCAACAATATAAAATCATACAAGCTGACAAATACAAGGTGAATGAGAACAACAGTCACCAACAATGTTTTCCTCAATCTGCACTTTTGCCAGGCAGTAATTTTTTATAACTACAAAGTAGAAATTTAGGAACAGCTACCCACAAAATATTGGCCAGACAACTGGAATAACAATTCTGATTAAGATATCTGGCACCCTAAATATTTGTAAACAAATATCATATATTGGATTATGATTTCTTGTCATTTTCCTCTGTCACGTGTGTCTGGACTAAATTTTTAAGTAAGTTACTTAATTTGCTGTGTCTTACATTCCTAGCACCAACAATCAGAACACAGCTTTACTACTATCTTCTTTCAGACTCCTTCCAAATCAAATCCTAATAAACAGAACACCACTCTTCACACCCTATCGTTCACATATCATAAATCTAATCCAGCCTAACACTTTCCCTCTTGGATGGGGATGGAATGGAAACACAGACTGTCATGACTACCTTATGATAACCTGCAAAATCAGGAGCAAAAACAGGGAACAAGAGGTCAGAGAAAGAAGGCGGCTTTGTTGGTGTTTAGAATAGCATTTTGCCTTGTCAATATATATTCAATATATACGGATTGAAGAGACATCAGCACAGAAATCTTCCCACAATATTGACTCACAGAATAGTTATTAGTCTCAAGAATACCCTTTCCTGATATTCTTAAAAAAAACCAAGCCAAAACAAAAACGAACCCACAAAACCCAAAAATCAACCACCAAATGCGATGCATTCTTCATACAGGTTAAATTTTAAAAGTTCTAAATTGCCTTTAGTGTTTGTCCTTGTCACACATACATTTTCTAACCCAGAACCAAGTTCAGGAAAGAAAATACTTAAAGATGTTGATACTACAGAATTACATATACATAATCTTCTCTAAAAACGTGTATGAATCTCAAAATCATTATTGGGCAGATTTGAAAAAAGTTTTAAATTTGAATCTCCACAGACCTTTAGGTAAAGCCCTGAAAATGATGCCCATGCTCTCATTTTATATACCAAACGCATGTTTTATGAGATCAAAATTCACATGTATATGCAAAATAGTATCTGTATAGGAATTAAACAACACTTAATAGGGAATTTCAGAAATCTTACACTACCTCTACCACATCCCAATTCCCCTTTTCTGAAAGCACTGTGTTAGGTGTTTTAAATATCAGTACGGGGTATTACTGTTCACTTTAAACACTGTAACTCTGCCCATTTTTAGTTATGTGTATACATTTCTAGATAATATATGCAACAAATTTCTTTTTGGCAGGTTAGTAGATGTTAAACCAAGTTTTTGATAAGTGTTTTCTTATGGTTGATTAAACAAGTTACTCCTACGTTACATTTCAGCTTTCATCATTCAATTTAGGCATAGCATGACTTATCAGTGCCATACTCCACATTTTGACAGTCACCCATAATCAAATTTGTATTCACTATGGCTGACAGCAGTTTGGCCATGCAGAGTGCCACCTGTTACATTCATTTATATTGTTAGTATTGGCACTGAATGTCACAGATGGCAATATTCATCCTGCAACTCATGCTTTAAGTAAAGATCAAAACAAAATTAGCTTTGAGGGTAACAAAAGGCTGTGAGCAGGTGCTTACTCCTTCTGTGGCTCCTGCGGCTACAGCAGCCTTGCAAAATCATTTCACCCTTCCTATTCCTATACAATTTCTTTCTGCATAAGTCAATACTTTCCTTATATGCATATTTTGGATATTATTATTTTTTCTGTCTGGCTTTTTCAAGTGTTCTCTGTGAATTCTTTTTTTTCTTTTCCCCTTTTAAAAAAGGCAAATAAAACCCATCCTTTTCTATTTTGTTCTCGCACGCTGCAGAGAGGAACAGCTGATGCTCAGAAGTTTCCCTATGAGTTAAGACATCTGAGAAACCGTAAACAGCCAGACCTTAATATGAAATGAATGTACAAAATTCAAAGACGTCCACAAGAGAGAAATGGGGGGCATAAAAATGAATATATAACATAAAGGAAAAGAGAAGATGCTGTTTGGTATGATCAGAAGTCACTTAATATAGTACATCAAAGACGATGGAGCGCTACAGCTTGATGTTTTGGATTGTTTCTTGAAGCTTTTCAGTAAGATGTAGTTGCAGGCTGCAGCAAAGGAACCTGGCAGTTTGGCAATCTGTACCCAAAACGGCAGGGTGGCAGAGAGAAGGCTGCACAAGACTGTGAAAACTCCACCTCCCATCTGTGAAAACTGCTGCTCTTTTGTTGATTTAATATAAGTTGTTAGCATTCAAAGATATTGATAGAGTTAGAACTGTTGTGACTAAAACTTGTTGCTTTGGGGGAGTCAGAAAGGCTTCAAGACAAGAAGCGCCTAAACAAATTAATGATGACAACATTTGACCTTAGAAAAAGCAGATGTACAGAACCATAAAGGCAAGGAACTGCAGAGCGAACACTAAACCAGAACTGACCACCCCTCAAGGACAGTATATACGTGATCTTAGAACTGAGTCTGTGCAAAAGCAAAAGTTAACCAGTGGACACAGGGAAGAAGAGCATATCCTTCATCCAGAGACCCCTGACAACCACCTGGAGACACCGACAGGGATGTGCAAAGGACATTTGCATATGATAATGAGTTCTCAGAAAATTAGTGAATATGTATATCTTTTCTCGGGGAAAACTAATGAATAGGTATGTAAAGCTTGTATAAGTTATGCAACTAACCCTGTGCAGGCACGCACATTAGGAGGAGCGATCCCCTGTGCGTCCAGCACTGCAATAAAGAATACCTGCTTAAGAGTCGTTCAGGCTTCTGAGCCCTGATTTCAGCTTTTCACGGCATCAGTTTGGTGACCCAGATGGGACCCACTCTGCTGAGCTGCAGGACCTGCTAAGAATAGGACTCCCTAGGGCACCCCCAGGACTTCCTAGAGGGACTCCTCGCCTCAGTTGGGTGACTGCAGGAGCAGACAAGGACCTTCTAAAGAAATAAAGGTATTCTTTACATTTTCTTTTGGTTTTCTGTTTTGGAATTTGGGACTGTTCATTTTGGGGTTCTTGTAAGCTGTAGGAGACTTCCTATGCGGAGTGTTGTATCCAGGCTACTAGCGCCTGAGGGATACATTTGGTCGTGCACACTCATCGCGGGTAGCATACTCTGGTTGTTCTGTATCGGTACAAAACTTTTATACGTGTTTGTACTTCTGGTTTCACGCACACTCATTGTGAGTGGTGTACTCTGGTATTTCATATATTGGTACAGGCACGGGTTAAGCCTTGTACTTCTGCAATAACGTGCTTTCTGGTATTAGTACGCTTATGGAACCCGTGTAAGTTTTGTACTTCTGGTGGTACGGATTTATTGATACTGAACTCGGACGCTGGCTTGTTGACATTGAATTTGGATATACCCGTCAGGCGTTGTAAAATTGGTAACTAAGCATGAATGAGTTAACTCTGGTGTGCCTGTTGAATGAACAAGTGACTGAGACACAGCATAGCTGCAAAGCAACTGTGGAGCTTTGAGCCATGGTTCCGCTATGCCCCAAGGGGTATGACTGGAACAAAGCGATTGTTAACTTTATTATGGACCAATATTGTGCTATCTACATACACATGGACACCTTGTGTGCCTCGTAAATAAGAAAATGGAATGGGGGAATCAGAGCACCGAAATTGCAAAGAAAATCCCCCTAGGATGTATCCTAGCACACTGGATAGACATAGGGGGATCACACAGCTGACGATGGGTTTTTTTTAAGGAAAGAAGGAAAGTGGGATGAGGTTATGTATGCAGATATGTTTTCCACTTTGCAGAATCATCCGGAGTGGCAGAGAGACTAGAAGATCTGGTTTTATCTTTAGAAAAAGGAAAGAGAAGTGAAAAGAAGGAGCAGGAGAAAATAAGGAGATGCTGTTCAGCTTGTTGTATTGGGCAGCGATGTTTGAAAATAACAAACCCCAGAAAGAAAAGGGAGGAGAGAGAGGATCAACCCGAGGATTTGGGATTGCTCCCTCCACCCCTTAATTTGTCTCTCCCACACCTGTCATTGCTATCTGAAACGGATGATAACAGCGAGGAGGAAGAAGCAATAAGTGCTTTTACTCTGGTTACAGCATGACCAGGAGTAGAACAAAGAAAGCTCCACAACTCCTGGCTCCATTACAAGAGGTAATGGGGGCAGGAGGACTGGCTAGAGTAAAAGCACCCTTCTCCACTACTGATTTAGATGCCTGGAAAGAGGTAGCTAGGGGATACAGGGACAACCCCTCGAGAGGCAAAACAATTTGAATTAATAATTAAGAAAACAGGACTCTGACTGGACAGATGTAGATTTGATTTTGGAGAAATGACTGAAACAGAAAAACAATTAGTGTTAAAAACTGCACAAACTCATGTGCAGGCCCAAATTACTGCGGGAACCTTACAAGGGAATGTGGACGATTTGCTTTCATATATTTTCCTCTTATCCACATTCCCCTGACTGACCCACATTGGGACCCCAATGACAGGCATGATTATAAATTATTAGAAAGATACTGAGACTGGATAAAATTGGGACTAGAAAATGCAATTCCAAAAGCTGTAAATTGGTCAGCATCATATGCTATCAAACAGGGGCAGAAAGAGATCCCTACTGAATTTTTGGATCAATTGAGAAATGCCATGCAAAAATACACTACCCTAGATCTCTCCTCAGATGTGGGACAACAACAACTTGTTTCTCTATTTTTGGGGCAATCATCTACAAATACAAGAAAGAAGCTACAGAAGTTAAAAGAACTGGACATAAGAAACTTAGAGAAATTGCTTGAGGAGGCGTGGAAAGTTTAGAGGAATTGGGAGAATGTAGATACAGGAAAATTGACAACACTGACAGCTTCGGTGGCAGCCTTGGAACAGAGAGGAATGATAAACAGAGGAGGATTTAGAGGATGAGGAAATAGAGGGGGACTGGGAAAGAATCAGTGTGTGTACTGTCAGGAGGAAGAACGTTGGAAAAATGAAGTTAGAAGACCGGAAGGGAATAGAAGGACCAATTAATAACTTTTTACAGCACAGGCTATTAATAGAATGTGAATCAGAATATAATACCCCATATTACTGGTAAAAAAGCCATAAGGAACTTATCGGGTAGTACAAGATTTAAGACAAGTGAACAAAATTGTTAAGGACCTACACCCTGCGGTAGCTAATCCTTATACCTTACTTACTAAATTATGGGATAATCAAGTATGGTTTACAGTATTAGATTTAAAACACACATTCTTCTGTTTGCCTTTAGCCAAAGAAAGTAAAAATTTATTTGCATTTGAATGGGAAAGCCCTACCACTGGTATGAAAACCCAGCTTACCTGGACAGTGTTACCCCAAGGTTTTTAAAATAGTCCAACAATCTTTGGAAATCAATTAGCACTAGAACTTGAACCGTGGGATCCTCCCTCCAGGGAAGGAGTGCTTTTATAGTATGTGGACGACTTATTAATAGCAACTGGAACAAAACCTGATAGTATACAATGGACTATCAGTTTGTTGAACTTTTTGGGGCTAAATGGGTATCAAGTCTCTCAACAGAAAGCTCAGATGGCGTGGCAACAAGTAACCTACCTTGGATATGAATTATCTGGAGGACAACGGGAATTAGGAACAGAATGAAAAGAAGCCATCTGCAGAACCCCCACCTCCCCCACCCCTCCAGTAAAAGAACTCAGGACATTTTTGGGAATGACATGTTGGTGCCGGTTACGGATTTATAATTATGGGATAATAATAAAACCTTTGTATGAACTTTTGAAAAAACCAACCACACTCGATTGATCTTGTCCAAAGAAGCTAAAAATGCATTCAAGACACTTAAAAAGGAACTAATGAAGGCCCTGGCCCTGGGCCTACCTGATGTGACTAAACCTGGCTGTTTTCCCCATGAAAGACCAGGTATGGCTCTGGGAGTCCTAGCTTAATGGCTAGGACCCTATAGAGGAGCTGTGGCCTATTTTTCTGAACAGCTTGACGAAGCAAGCAAGGGGTGGCCAGGGTGCCTCCGAGCTGTGGCGGCTATGGTCTTGAATATTCAGGAGGCTCAGAAATTCACCTTAGGCCAAAAGATCACAGTACTGATTTCACACACAGTATCAGCTGTGTTGGAACAGAAAGGGAATCACTGGCTTTCCCCACCTCCATTTCTATCCCACTATCAGGCCATTTCAATTGAACTAGATGAGGTTACTATTGAAGTAACCAATGTTCCAAACCCAGCTTCTTTCTTCAGCGCAGTGGCTTCTGATCCGTTAACACATGATTGCCTTGAAACTATAGAAACTGTGTACTCCAGTAGACCGGATTTGAAAGAACCACCTCTGGAAGATGCACAAGATTCCTGGTTCATGGACGGAAGCAGGCTCTTCCAACAAGATTTTCAAAAGGCCGGATACGTGGCGACAACAGCAAACCAAATAACTGAATCTCAATCACTACCTGCTGGAACATCAGCTCAAAAGGCTGAAATTATTGCTCTTACGAGGGCCCTGGAGCTGGCAAAAAGGGAAGAGATAAATATATGGACAGGTTCCAAAAAACGCCTTTGAAGTTGTCTATGCTCATGCAGCAATTTGGAAAGAACGAGGGCTACTAACTACACAAGGAAAGCAGATTAAGCCCCCTGAGGAAATCCTGCACTTATCAGAAGCAGTCCAATTGCCAACCAAGTCACCATCATGCACTGTCAAGGACACCCGAAGGGTAACAGTGAACCAGGAAAAAGGTAATAGATTGGCTGACTATGAGGCTAAACAGGCAGCAGAGAGAACGCAAGAGATTTTAACCTTAATTCCAGATAATGGAAGTAAGAGTCTAGGTCACCAAGAAAATATTGAACATTCTAAGGCTGGCAAATAATTAACAGAAGAAATGGGAGGGCGGGTTCCCTCCAGAGGATGGGCCCATTCAAGTGACGGCCAAATTACAGTTCTTGCCAAAGAGATACGGGAAATTGTTAAAGAGGAACATAATGGAACACACTGGGGGGCAGACTCCCTGTATAATATTTTAAATCAGAAATTAATAGGGAGAAATTTATATACTATACTCCGGCAGGTGAGTCAGCAATGTGAAATATCACAGAATCGCAGGTTGGAAGGGACCTCAAGGTTGGACTAGATGAACCCTAATTCAAAATATGTTTGAAAAATAATCCTAATACAGGTAACCAGGTACAACTGGGGAATATTGGCAAAGGAAATATACCAGGGGGCCATTGGCAAATTGATTTCTCAGAACTTCCAAGAAAAGAAGGGTATAAATTCCTATTGGTACTCAGACACCTTTTCTGGAGAGCCAGAAGCATTTTCTTGTAGAACAAATAAAGCGAGGGAGGTTACTAAGGTACTATTAAATGAAATAATACCCTGGTTTGGGGGACCTACGATAATTTCATCAGACAGGGGTACACATTTTTGTGCAGAAGTAGTGCAGCAAGTCAACCAGCTATTGGGAATCAATTGGCAATTACGTACACCTTACAGACCACAAGCCAGTGGACAAGTAGACAGAATTATTTTCACGGCATCAATATGTTAAATTAACTTTTTAAGCAAAACACATAACTACAGGCAGAGAATTCTTTTAATATATTGGAAGCTGACAATTTTTGAGAGAATTGAGTGAGAAATTTTAGGAGTCTTGAGAACAAGACACCAGGAACACCTCGCCGCCAAAGGGCACCTATTCATCAGTACCACAGTTTAATAAGTATTAGACCAAGAACAGCTGGAGTTAAAGTGAATGTTCCTGTGTTTGAATTGTTCCTGTTCTCATAAAAATGCTAATGTGGAACTTGAAATATAATCCCTCTTTCTGACTCATTTTCCTGTTCATTTTTTGAACACTATTATTGCAATTACTTACCACAAGGTCAGTACAGCAGAGGGTTGGCTCCTTTGAGGTTCAACAACAATTTCATCCCCAAAACAGCACATAGCACCAGAAAGTCAGAATCACTTTCAAGAATAAACTACTCACAACTTCAGATACTAATATCTTTTACGAGGTACACTGGTGCAAAGCTGCTTAATATTTATCTTCCAGTAAAACCAGAGATTGTTTCATTGTATGCATGTCTGTACCTACAGTAGGCAATCATATTAGTCTCCTCAGCTGCACAACAAGTAAGTTGCAAATACGCAAGGGCACCATAAAGTATTGCTCTGATAATCCCCTTTACAATTTACTATAGTCCATCAACACATATGGGTGGCACCATACCAAATCCACATATCAGTTTAGACAACTGTCTGTAACTAGTTATGTTTGATTACATTTGCATTAACACAACCTGAAGCAATGAACAAACCAATAAAGTTACAAATCAATAAGATTGACATACATTTGCATAATACCTCTAAGTGAGTTTCTGGTCCATACATGTCCCATATTTTTCTTCTCCTCACATCAATTCCTCTACCTGAATGCTGAAATATTTGAACAACAAAAAGTATCATTTTTAAGTACCAGTTTCAGGAGAAGTTGCCAAACAGGCTCACTAAATGTACCTATTGATACTGATTATTTCATTCATACTAAAATTTAGACACATAATAAAACACAGCTTCACCATTTCAGGCAGAAGCTGACTACTTTTAATCCCTTCTTTCCCTTCTAAATATGAAGGGAAGGAATAGGAAAAACTAAGAATATATCTCATTTGAAATTTTAACTGGGCATACGTATTGAGACTGCTCTTGAAAATCTGGATCTCTACAAAAGTCAAAGCAGAATATTGTTTTTTGTTTGTTTTTAAAATAGCAAAGCCTTTCATATGGCAAGTATTACTGTAATACCCATAGGGCTCAGAGAAGAGTGCTATTCTAAACAGTCCTTGCTGGGAGAACCACCTTTCAACTACTGAAGTCAATTAGGCTGTTGGAGTCCAAACACAATTCTCCCAGAGTGAACTGATGGGAAGAAGGACTGGAAACTAAAGCAAGAAATAGAGGTACAGTATTTGAACTTCAAGAACCATGTGGAGAATTAACCAAACTAAATTACTAAGAGAGTCTCATAAAACTATAACACATGATTTTTTGACAGTCGGTGTTTGTCAGTGCTACAGCAGCAATGACCTGACAATGTACCAAAAGAAACGCCTACAGGCAAAATAGCATCTTGTATTAGATCAAATTTTCCTAGCCACACAAGGGTAGAGAGCATATGTCAGGAGAACTTGAGGCACACACACCCCTCCCCCCGACATCTACTGATCTAACTGGAGATATTAATTTCCTCTACAAATTTTACCATGTTCTCTCAGAAAACTGTATTTTACAATTTTCTGAAAGAGACAGACCCAACTTCACTGGGCTTTGTTCAATCTCACTGACCATTTTCATTGTTGTTTCAGAAACTATGCCTCAAAAACTGAGTTTTCCTGTTGCCATATTTTCACTCCCAAAAGCACAGCATGTTGTTTGGCATTTTCACTATTAAATTGCAGGATTGTTTTTAAAGATATAGAAAAACATTTTCAGGACATGGCAAGAATTCAACTTCAATACAATTAAGTTCATTAGAAACATCCCATTTAAAGGCTCTTGTGAGAGAGAATCTCTATTGTAAGATTCCATATTCCCTTTGCTTTGCCTAAAGCATAACTAAATTGCACAATTACTTTTTCTTTTCCCTCTTAGTTTCTTACCTCAGAAAAATAGCCTTGAATTGAAATGAATTGCACTAATGAAAATAGATAAATAAGTGAAAGTTTTCTAAAGCTCTGCTAGGATTTTTTTCCTGGTAACTAGAGTGACAAAACCCCATTTTAATGACAAGAATTGATTGAATTTTAGCTATTTGTATGCCAGATAAAAGGGAAGCATAACAAGAATATTAACTACCTCCATTTTTAATTATTATTTTAGAAAGCACTTTATTTACCCCTTCGTTGTTTAGAATATGAACCAGCAGACCATTTCCACATCCAAGATCTATGAATGACTGTTTCTTGGTCAACCCTTTTTCCTTTCTCTCTTCTTCCCAAAGAATCTAAGACAAGAAAAGAAAACATTTTCAACCTCTGCTCTGAAGTTTCCCTGTAAGAAAGCAGCAAAGGTTATTGGAAATGAAAGGAAAAAGCAGGTGTGACATACATCTCCTGTACTCACAGAGAAAATTACTTTAGAGCAGAAACAAAAACAACCCAGGAAACACTGAAACTGCCTATGGAGAGGGACAGGAATTATGTTCCAAAATATCAATCATTTTCTAAGTGCTAAGCACATCCTCCACTCACTCCTGAGTCACTGGAAGTTGAAATTCATTAAGGATATACAACCCTGAGCTAGAGTGAGCATAAATGTAAAATAAGCTAATATACTAATAATACTAATAGTATTATATTACTAATAATTGTTACTATACTAATTATGTACTAATATACTAATTATGCTATAATTTCTATATACTACTTATAATACTAAATTATATTTATCAGTATTTGTATTATTGTATTAGTATTAGTGTATTTTAGTATTATATTAGTATTAACAATTTAATATTATATATAATATGAAATCAAATATTTATTTATAACACCATACAATTTATATACTAATTATACAAATTATTACACTAATAATAGACTAATAATATGTAATAATAACCTAAAATAAGGGTATAAGAGATAAGCAGAGGAAGCAAGGGAAGCAGCAAGTAAACTTCAACAGTGTCTCTGCAAGTAATGCCATGGAGGTATTTACAACCACTGTATTAAAGAAAGAATTGGTGGCAGAGCGAAAATTAAAAAGTGTAATCAGTTGGCCATGTATCAGTACACATAACATTACTTTCTACTGAACAAAGAGTAACTTCTCTAGCAACAGTCAGCTGCCCCAAATTCTACAGCAGATAAAGGGACCCCAAAGCTTTTAGCCCAATTCTAGTCCCTGCTCTGTACATAAGTAGTTACTTTTACAGTTATGTAACTCACAATTAGTTGATAATTGTACATTTGTCCACAGGGCATGGATTAGTCTCTTTCTATCACCATCAAACTTTCTTTCCTTCAATAAGAAGCTACAGAGCACACATTCCTCAACTCTGCATGCTTCTTGTTTACTATGACTAGCAAAAATCATCAAGAGTATTTAACCACAAAAATTAGAATTTGTAACATTGCTGTTTGTTAATTTGTCATTTTTGCTAGAGGGAAAGAAGCCGATAATCCATGGGATTACCAGGCTGTGTTTACATTTTCAAATGCACTGACCATTGCACTTTCGCACTCCAGGCTCTATCCCAGAACCCCCTAATCACCTCCTACACAGATCACACCCATCCTCCGTCCCCTGCTGAGTTTCTCACGATGCAAACTGAATAGCTACTTATTTGGGCATGTGCCTAGACAGTAGGTGACCTTAATGTGACTGCAGAGTAAAATGAGGTGAGACACCCCCTCCTCCCATCGTATCAATCCAGATGGTGTAAATCCAGAAAAATTTAACACTGGACCTACCTTCTCTTAGCCTCCTGTTTAATGTACTTCTAAATAATGAGTTATTATATATCATCATATAGATATCTGAAAATTTTGCAAGAAGGTTAGGTTATTAATACCATACTTTAAGCTTTCATTTATTTAAGCCAGTTATTGGATTACTTCAGTAATTTTTTGGAAAATTACTGCTAGTCAGCTAAAACATATTATCTCTGCAAACTAACACTTTGTGCACAAAAATGTGTAAAACATTTTCAAGAGTGTCCTTACTGAATTTTCCTGTGGCTACAACTATTATAATTCCTAACATACAGGAACTAATTTTCAACATATAATATTATCATGGTGATAAAAATAGTAAGAGATAAGCCTATTATATAGCTCTTTCCACAAGCCAGTATCACAGAATACAATAGTTCAGCTGGAAGGGACTACTCTCTGACATCTTCATCATGATCATTACGCTGATATAAAAAGTTCTGTCACACCAATGTGACAATCGCGATTTTGAGTAGTCTAAGACAGTTAGGCTTCCTCAGACAATTTAAAAAAATCTTAATGGGAAAAGAAACTGGGGTTCTAAGTTTGAACAGTCAATTATCAGCATAAATTAGTCCTCAACAAGTTATGTAAATGAGCTAACTTATTTACAAATACTAATTTAGAGAAGACACAAGAGTACATTATACTTCAAGGTAGACATACTCTCAACTGCACTCTGGATAGCAGTCAAAAAATATTGATGTGCCTACATTGCGACAAATTTTGATGCTGTTTAAAAACCTGAAGTTTCTAATTACTACAGGTGGCAGAATTTTCATAGATTCTTAAATAGTTAGGTGGCTTAGAAAACTACACCAAGCATTTATCTGCATTCCTAGCACCTACAGTTAGCCTTACTGCATTTGAAGATGGGATTTGAGTTGAACTTTTATCAGTGAAAAGCAAAGCAGGGAAAGGCAAAGCAGTGAAAAACCAGTAGCATAAAAATCACAAATCTTAGAAATATGTATAATAGCTTCTGATCTCCAAATCAGTATGTCTAATCGCTGTTTTTCTGCTACATCAGTGCTTTTTGCTTTATTAATTAAAAAGAAAATACATCTTGCCTGTGTAGGTCATTAAGCTTCCTGTGACAGGGAACTGCAAATCTTTACCGTATCTTCACAAAGAAGTTGTAGTAACCCTCTAAACTTAATTTTCGTTGTTATTGTGCTGATTTTTGTTGCATAGGACAGTATAAAAACCTAATCAACTGATTTTCCCTTTGTTTTGTCACATTATTTTTCCCAATCCTGTTATAAAATGCTTACCTTCTCAAATTTATTATTTTGTGTAAATCCCTGAAATGCTATTACTACCAAAGAAAATCAGAATACAAACACAACTTCAATAGAGTTACAGGCATTAATTCTTCTTCTCAGTTTTAAGTTATGCTTGAAAACACTGTAGCAAGAACTTTGTCTCTCTGCTTAAATGAGAGGAAAAGCAAAAAGAAACCCCACCCAAACCACAAAAACCCCACACCCTTTCTCCTACCCCCTTTCTTTTGCCTTGGATGCCTGTAATAACTTCAGGTCATTCTATTTTAAAGAATGCAACAACTGTAAAATTAAAATACTGTTTTTCTTTAGAGAGGTTCTATTATTAGGAAATAGAACCTTACAGAATACTATGAGGCAAAGCAGTTCCCTACCAGCAGGTAAGTGGCAATGGCAACGTCTTCATAAACAAATTTCTCAGGATCTGTCACTTCAGGCCACACCTTCAGAAAAAAAATAGAGTAAAATATTTCCTGCACCATCTGCAATTACTTCAAAAAGTGGTCAGTTAGAGCGATCTAGATACTCATCCACTTCAATAGGTTTCTGCACTTCAAGAATTTTGCATTTTAACCCCATTAAAATTATACACAAAGAATGTAAATAAAGACTATTTGATTTTGAGAGTCACACAACAGAATAATGGCGTAAGAAATGTCTGCTACCATCCAATCAATAAAGTTTCCAAAAACATGATGGCTCCGTATGTGCAGCTCGCAAGTAAACGTCTGCTCCGTAACAGAGCATGCATCCATTTGCTTAGCTCTCTCAGAAGAAAAATACTTGTATTATTCCTGTTATGTGAAACATTGATAACATAAGCATTCGTACACTTATTTTCACAGTGTACAAGGCATAGAATTATCCTGGTACAACAGAACATGAAGAATCAAAATCTGAAGCAGGAAGACAGAAAGTGGAAGTATTACCCCTATTTTGTAAATGAGGAATGGAAACAAAGATTAAAGTGCTCAACACTACACTAAGTCTACTGCAGACCTAAACACTAAACCATTGCCTTACCCACAAGTCCAATTTTCCTCTCATATATATCCTTCTATTAATACAGAAATGTCAACAATAAAATCTTCCAGCATTTTCACAATACATTTTACAAAAGCATTTCCCAATCTCCTTGCTTGTATAGCTGGAGTCTGGCGTGTAAGGATATAGGTATTCCTTCGTACAGCACTTAAGACGATCACTACCGTTTTTCAGGATTCCGAGGATAAAACATTGCAACTACAACATTGCTCCTTGAATTTGGAAAGGCATATTAATATTCCATCTAAATTTAAAAAGAGTAACAGGAAATTTAACCTGCTTACAAATCAGTGCTGTTTCCAGACTCTTTCAGGTTTTGGAGAAGGTGGTACTTTATTTATTGCTTCTAGTGTGGATGACTTAGTATTTACATCCAATGACCTACTGCTTACTTCTTATTTGAAGGGAAACATTCTGGAAAGTATTAAACTCCTCCGGATATTTAGTGTGAATTTGGCTCCAAGTCTTGCCTTTCCAGTTCGGTTCTCCCAAATACTAAACTCTGTGTGTGTGGGAAACACCACCAAAACATAAAATATACGTTTCAATTAAATTGCTTCTTTCATTAAAAAAATTCAGTGAAAGAAGCAGTTTCACTAAACAAACAACAACAAAAACAATTATAGGAAAACATATTATTACTGCATTTATTGCCAAACCCACCTTTACCATCTCTTTGTATTTTTCTTTAAGGTCTTGATAAACTTTGCTGTATTTTGCTACAGAAATGAGCGAGAGCGTACTTTTAAACTCGCTGGGCTTTTGCTCCACGGACCACTTAGCCAGTTTGGGCAAAAGTTCATTTCCAAGCCATGCTAGTTTGGGGTATGCAATTCCATCTGAAAACCAGTCTTCTGGAAATGGAGCTACAACAGACACAGACCTTTAAAAATAAAACAAAAACTCTGTATACATACAGTGTATTTCATTATCTCAGCCCCACCAAAAAAGAAAAAAGAATGATTAAATGGGAAAAAAATCAGCAGATGAAACAGAGATGCAAAAGTAGACTGGGGAATAAGTAAGACTTTGTAATACACAAAAACAAAAAGAAAAAGAAACAGTGAAGTTACCGAATTTTGTTAGACAGCTCATTATCTGCCAATTCAAACACTGTATGCGAGAGTCAATGCGACATTTAACCTAATGACTGAGGACTCGCATATGATGAACAACCTGATGTAGCAATATATCCAAAGACCAACAAGTAAAAGTGAATTCATGAAGTTAATGAAAACAGGAGAATTTAGAAGGATAATATATCAGTCACAGTCAGCACATTTCACCATTTCATTATCTCTAACTTATATTTCATTAGAACTGTGCCCCCAGATGGTAAGGAGCAAGCTGCAGTGGTCTACATTTCAATGACTGAAGCTCAGCAGGTTCCAAACAGCAATTCCAATTTAACCCTTGGCCTTATTAACACCCACAGAACCCGACCTCTCTCACAGGCATAGCTAGATCCTTGAGATCAGAATACACATACTTTTTCCAGACCACACACATGTACAGTCAATGTATACACTCCAAGTTGAAACAGATTTGTTTTGTGCTCATTTGGGTATTGTAGATGTTTTGTTTTTAACTGAACACTATGCACTAAGATCACACCACTACTGTCATTTACTAATCAAACAGGAAATCATGCAAACCAAATCGACCAGATACCAATACTAAAACATGGTGTGATCCTTGCAACAACTCAAGGTTTGCTTCCTCTCTCACTCCCAGCACTTACCAGTCCTCATCTTTTATGTGTGTAAGTTGAATTTGATAAATATTGCACTTTTTAATCTGGTATTTTCCTTCAGTGTTTTCCTCCAAAGGCAGAAAGGTCACAGTTCCATTGTAAACATCTGAAAAGATATGTAAATGGTGATATATTAGTCCATGGTACAAACCATCCTGGTTAGCACCAAAATAAACTTTTGCCTCCTTACTACGTTAAGTGCAAACTAACAAGGCAAGATCTAAGACAACACAGAAAACACCACAATGCTAAGAATAGATCTGTTCCTCGGAGTGCCTGATATCTGAAACTACTGAACTGTTTGAGTACTCAAAATTTAGCATTCTGCTACATGATGTTTACGAAATATCTAAGGCTTACCAGTAAGACTATTAGTTTTCTTTAAACCTAACTATTTTAATAAAGTAAAAGCTAGACAGGGAGATTTTTCTGGCACAGAACTGCTGCTTTCCCCTACACCACAGTAAATCCGAAGTCCTGGGAAGCACATTCCAAATTAACAGAGACTTATGTATCATCCCAGTATTAGATCAACAATCAATGCAACATTAAAAAATAATAATATTATTAGTATCTATCAATTTTGCCATGTTCAAACACAGGATCTATTGTGTGACAGCTATGCCTCCATTTTAGGGTCATGCAGCCTTCCCAGCTAGAGTTCCTGGACCACGCACTGTAAAAAAAATGCATTATCTATTCCTAAATTAGCTTCTCATAACTCTGAAAGGACACTACCCAAGACTACCTGTTTTTAGGTGAAGGCACATGTACTATGTTTATATATTATGTTCAGCAACCACACTACTGATCCTAACGGTATCTACCACCTGTGGAATAAAACATTTATGTCCAGTGACAGATTCCAAACACTAGAGATTTTGGAGGAGCTGAGATAGGCTGACAAACAGCTGGCAACACACCTGAGTGCCTCTACCATATTTCAAGAAGATATTCTGCAACTTTTGTCACATGTCATTCACTAATATCAATCATGCACATACCATAATTAACTCCTACATAAGAAAAAACAGAAAGAGGGAAAGAGTGTCCTTTTAAAATAATTTACAAATAAGAAGGCAACTGCGGCAAAAAATGAACTGCATGATTAATCCTAGTACTCACATGCTACTGTTTTTTTTTTTAAATCTTAGTATCTTAATTTATTCCTTATATTCTTCCTATAAAGTGACTCAAAGTATTTACTATATTTGTTATAGCATATGATATGTATGCATTACTTCATAAACCAGTTGCAAAAATCTTTTTAGCTATTGTTTACCCAGCCTGATTTCTTCAGAATAAGTTCTGTGTTTTGAAAATGGTTTTTCAACTACCATCAAAATAAACATTCTGACAACTACAAATCTTCAAACTAAGAATTATTCTTCTCTCTTTTAAACATATTAATAAAAAATTTATTCTCCCAAGTTTTTTCTTACAGACAGGCTCTCAAGATGTAACTCAGGAACATCTTCTCTTAACATCAAAGGAAAAAATAAATCAAAACTGCAACATATACTTTTTGAAGGCATCACAGTAAGAATCATAGGTCACAAAAGCATCCTGAGTCAGCTGCCCCCCATAAATGACTATAAGTCTTTCTGGATTGTAAATTTAATTGTTTCTGGAATTCTGATTCTCTTCAAAACATTATTATTGGCATTTAATCCACATCAACACTTTTTCCAAAATTCATCTTAAAAAGGTGTCAAGCTCTACCCTATGTAAATTTCTTTACACTAGAAGGATTTACTGCAGCATATAACCATGATACAATGCAAAAAAAAAAAAAAGTCAAGCTTCATTTTTAAGTGATACTAAACAATAAGAAAGTTGACAGACGCAGTTCAACTCGGCCAGGCAGGTGCCACAGCTACCTGCTTTTTATCATTAACGTTGCATTTTCAGAGGCTACTGTCACTCTTTACAAGCCTGTCATTAGGATCGCACTACAAGCGGCGCTTCGGTGTGGCAGGAGCTTGCGCCGTGACAGTACTTCTGGCATCTTCTTTTTAAGCACAAGAAGATGTGCCATTCTCCACCCCTCTTCCTCAGGAGAGGGGTGCCCGGCTTCCCCGAGTGCTTTTCCTATCCCAGCAGCACCTCCCAGGTAATACATGAGCTCTTCCCCTACTACACCTTCCTACGGTAGAATAGGGTTGTTTAAACCAGAGTCCTACAGGTGTTTGGCCTCTGCAATTTGTACACTTCCTGAGAAGAACAACAATAAGGACACACGATACGGACAAAAATCCGTCTGCACTCTCAAAAGTGGGAGGGAAAAAAAAAAAAGAAGTGGTATTTATGTCATTTGCGAGACAGCCTCAGACCGGCAGGCCTGCAGCAGAGGCAGCACCCGGCCGCCGCGGGGCTCCGGCACCGGCGGGCGCTCCCGCCGCCGCCGCGCAGGACCGAGGACCAGAGCCCGGCACCCGCCCGCTCCCGCCGCCCCGGGCCCGGGCTCCCGCTCACCTTGGACCACCAGCTCCTTCCCCGGCGGGGCGGGCGGGCCGGCGGACCGCCCCCGGGGCAGCAGCGTCCTCAGCACGGCGCGGAGCTCGGCGCGGCGGCCCGGCCCGCCCCACGGCGTGAAGGGCGGCGGCAGGAGCCCGCGCCCCGCCGGCAGCTGGCTGCCCACCTCCCCCCAGAGCTGGCCCAGCTCCGCAGCCCCGGCAGGCGCCGCTCGCCCCTCCCGCCCCGCACCGCTCCCGCCTCCCCGCACGGCGGCGAGGGGAATGGATGCCTCCCCGCCCTCCCCGAGCGGCACCGTCCCCTCCGCCTCGATGGCGGCGCCGCACAGCCGCCTGTTGGCCACCTGCGGCTTCTCCAGCCAGACGCGCACCGCCGCCCAGAAGCCGCCAGGCAGCGCAGCGCCGCCGTCCCGCACAGCCGCCGTCCCCACCAGCCCCATGGCCGCCCCGCCGCCGCCGCCGCCGCGCAGGGGGAGGAGGCGGGGCGCGTCGCACGCTGCTCCCGTCAGTTCCTGAGGCGGGGATGGCGGCGGCCGCGGGTGGGTACCGCGGCCCTTCGGCCGGGGCCGGGGCTCCGGAGCCCTGAGGGGGCGGCCGCCGGCTGTCCGCCTCACGGCGCAACGGCCGCGGCCAGGGCGGGCGGGACGGAGGGGAGCGCCTCCCGTCAGCCTCCCCGGGGAGCCGCGCCGGCCGCCGTGCCGTGCTGCAGCTGGAAGCCCGGGGCACCGTCTGCTCCCAGGAACAAGTGTAGGCGGGGAGGATTTTTCCCGTATTTATAGCCTCTCTTTGAGGAAGGTCTGTGTCGTTGTGAAAGCGGCCACGGTACCTCAGCGTAGAAGCGCCTTTCTGAAAGCGGACTCGACACTGGACTCGGGACTGACAACCTGTCCGGCTCTTCAAGGAAACAAATCTCGGTACTTTTCTTGTAGTAAAACCCAGTACGTTATGTAGCATTTTTTTTCCCCCTCTCTGAGCAGAAACGAGGCCCCGCTCTGAATTTAGGCAGTTCAAATAGCGGTTGTGCAATGAAACCTCAAATGACTCCTAAGGAAGTGGTTTACTTCCCTTTAACCTTTGACCTCTCTCGTGTTGCCTTTCCCTCGGCAACTGCCATCACCAGTTTTTTATTTTATTTTCTAGCGACTCTACATTTGCAAGTAATGGCGTTTCTGACAGAAAAAGGGTACAGCATCGTTGTTCTTGACGGCTACGAAGTGCCTGAGCTGTGTCACCATTATGCAAGAGAATTGATGATAATACCCTGCAAACTGAAATATTCCCTCGTGATTTGTGTACCGTTGTTGCTGTCCTGTCGTAAATCTGAATTACTAGCAGAAGCAACTTCCACATAAAAAGGTTTTCAGCTCAGCATTTCTCAGTGAAAGCACAGCAGTTCTCAGCAAGTTGAAAATAACGTGGTTTTTTTTTACTGCCTCATCCACGGGCAGATTTCAGAATGTCAGTGCAAGGCTGAAGTGAAGTTAACGCTGAGGTTATTCTTTAGGGCAGCACTTTGTTAGTTTCCTATTGTAGCTGGCTGTTTTGGTTTCCTAATTAGTTTTGAAACTGTGTGCTTGGAACCAAATTATATTAAAACATGTGAAGGCAGAGTGAGAAGTTGTATTTTTTTTTTTTAATACAGGATCCTTTTTTATGAATGGTTAGGTTTTCTTGTTTGAGCAATCTCATTCATGTGCAGTGTAAATAAAGTTAGGTGCAATAACTGCAATATTTTAATGTAAATTTTTCTCTGTTTCGAGCCAGAAGCCTTGAACTTCTGCTTGATTTACCTGTTTTCCAGTTAGAAGAGTATGCCTGCTTATTTGGCTTCAGGTTGAAATGCTCTTTTTCGGTGCCTTTTTTTCCTCCCCGTCTCTTTTCTTTCCAAACCTATTCCTCGGTACTGGAGTTGCACCTTCCTAGAGCCAATTCAGAAGTCACATGCAGGAATACTATCCTGCAGTCCTCATCTACTATGTCTGTACTGCCCAGAACTAGAAAATTACCTCTATAAGAGAATTGGGTGGAAAGAAAAGAAATGTAGCAAGGAGAGCTATCAAGATGATGAGGGAAAAGTAGAATGCCAGACTAGTAGTTTCTGTACTTCCTCTGTTCATAGTCTGTGCGGAGCCCTTGGCCAGCCCTGGGCCTGGATGTCTTCCCAGTACCTTTGAGAATTGCTTCTTCCAGCCAGTCCTCTGTGAATAATAATGTGGCCAGCTTCTCTTCCCCTGCCCGATCACTTTTGCGTCTTAGAAGCGTAACACAGATCTCTGCCCTCTGCGTGAAGAGGCAGAAATTGCTGGGTGTGGTATGAGCAGGCAGCAGCAGAGGGCACTCCGACATCTGCTCTGGAAGCAGTTATTCTGTGGGCCAGGTTCTAACACAAAGCGAGATTCCCCTTCTCTCCAAAACCAGTGTGTTTGTACCTACTGATAATGAAATCCTGCTGGTTCTGTTAAGTTTTGCAATGCACTTGCATGATCCGTAGATATACATTACAAAATGTCAGCAGACTTTGTGGGGCCGTACCGCTGTTGATCCCATACACAAGTCTGAGGTCAACTGAGCACAGAAAAAATGATATTCAGAAAAAAAAGTTTAGTGGGAAGACAGACTAAAAATGTTATAAGCCACCACATAACAGAAATGAGAACTTAAACTTTTGGGAAGAACGAAGGAGAAGTGAAGTTTTAAGTGTGGTTGCAAAGTTGATACTTTGTACTATTAAAATTTATTCTTGAGTATGGCAGTATGACGCTTAAGAGAAGTGCATACCTACATCCTTACAATTTTCCAGAACCGCATCTTCCATGTAGCAGAAATGCCCTGTAGTTTTATGTGTTTTCTAGAAGTCACTACTGCGATAGTTTTATTTCACTTCATTGATGCAGGTTTAGTCTGTACCTTTTACAGACCCAGTGCAGACAGGGCGTCCTGCTTGTCCCATTCACCTGTTCTATTCAAGTCAGCATTAGTGACAGGCAGCATCTGGGCGTTGTTCTAGTTTCACGGTTCTAAATGTTTGCCATATGAAAGCAATGGCATAGTATACAGGGCTGGAGGTACTGTAAGCTTCCTTTGTGTAAGACCACCTATTTATTTCTGAGCCGTACTCCTTTCGGCCTGGGCAGATACACCCAGGTAGCGCAGTGCTCATGTAGCTAAGTGGATCTGTAGGAGCTAGCTCAGTTCTAGACAAGATTAAATCAGGCAAAGGAGATGCATACATGCAGATTTTTACAGAAATTTGTTACTTGCTGTTGGGAGACCTGAAATAAAGGTTTATTACCCACTTACTCTTTCTTATATTCAACAAGTGGAAGATAAGGACAGATTTCCTACCATTCCCTGATGTCTTCTGCCTCGTGTTTGTGCACAAACAGCTCATCACTTTAGTTATATAAAAACAGGCCTTAACAGATAACCAACATGCCATTTAGTTAAAAGTTGTTTAAATGTTAACTAGTAGTGTGGAGATAATACAGGCATCTCCTGCATTTTAACAGGGCTTTGTATGCATGTTTGGGTGCTTTCGTATGTTATTATTTTGCATTTAGTTAAGAAGCGAGGTAACAGTTATTCACATTATGTTATGTAAGACATTTCTTGCCTGGATCTTTTACCTCATCCCCCCTTTCTTATTATGCAATATATCAAAGGTGTCCCTGTTTCATATTTAGCTTATTTTAAAAGGTTTAGATCATATTTTAATAACAAAGGCCATGTAATTAATTTACATTTGATCAAAGGCAATTTCTTTTCTTAGCTTGTACCAAGCCAATTGAATTAGAAAAAAGACAGGGCAAGCTTTTAGTTTGCTCTGCACTGCTGTACTCACACATTTGAACAGGTCTGTGGATTTAATTAACAACCCTTTTGATTCCTTTTTATTATTATTAAAAATTAGACATCTGTGGTGCTTCAGTTTATGATGTATCTTTTCTTGTTTGATGCAGTTTAGCTAACAATGGCATCCACACTGAATGTGAAAGAAGCCACTGGCAACCAAAAGTCATGGGATACTTTGCTGCCAGATTTCCCTAGAGGATCGCTTTGCAAATATCGTAAGAAAGCTTCCTTCAACTGGAAGGAGATGGCAGTGTTCCTAGATGGCGAAGATATCATCCAGTTTAAGGTAAACTTTGCAAGAATTTTTGTAAGCATGTTTTAATTTTGGAGATATCAGTAGAAGCAAGTATGTGATTTTCAGAGGGAGGTTATTTACTTTAATAATACTCTGTGGATATGGAGCATGAAGAAATTGGTTTTGCACATCCAATTTTTTTTTTCTAAATTACATGAAAGACAACTGAGAAGATGTGGATATTTTGAAGACACAGAGATCTGAGGTAAAAAAATGCCACAGTACATCATCTGATGAAAGGAAAAAAAAGGATCCAAATTAAAACAGTAAAAGATGCTCATACCCAAATTGAATGGCCGCATATGATGGTTCCATTAGATGGAGTATATTTCTGCATTCATTTGGGAACAGAGCAGTTGTAGTAGCTTAATGGCTTTACCATTATGGCATATTTCTAACAGAATGTAACCCCTGGAGTTTTACCTTTATTCTCAGATTGAGGGCCATTGCCCTTTAGATCCTGCCAGCAGCTTCATATAGTGAAATAATGAAGCTGCTATAAAAAGCAAGTAAGTTTTGCCATACTGTTCTCGTACGTTCAGGGTGAATCAGTCCCACACTTACTACTTCATGACGAAGGAGCTTTCATAAAATTTAGCTGCATGAACTGTTTATACAATGATATACCGTTTAAATAGATTTTGTAATTCTCTGGAGTTTTGGCATTATAAATTTACATCTTCCATCAAACGATGGTAGTTTGAGGCCTAGTATTATCCTAGAAGAACACTAACTTGTTTTGTTAATGCTTTTAGATAAACATTCTCATGTCAGTTTTTCCACCCCCCTCAAGAACAGAATCTTCTCTGCTCTGGAAAGTGATCCTGTCTTTGCACATCATCCTGGAGAAGAGCTGTGCCGTGAGAAATATCGGGAGCTGACGTTCCTCCGCTGTAAAAGGCTCTTTGAGTATGATTTTCTTACTCAGCAAGAAATCATAGAGAACCCCTTGAAGATACTTAATATGATGACCTGTATAGGAATGTATGATTGGTCTCTGTGTCTCCAGTATTCCTTACATTGCGGTGTAAGTACAGTTCAAAGGATATAGTGGTGTGTATTTGAATTTAAGTGTCTTGTAATCCCATAATTCTGTTGCTTTCTGCCTGCTTTATTAAAGCTATATATAATTTTCCCAGTCCTTTTTTTTCAAAAACCCATTTGCAATAAAACAAACAAGGGGACATCAGTAAGAACAAGTGGGAAGTGAGCTTGTAAGCATTTTTAAGAGTTTGCAGTGAAGGCTTTGACAGGTTAGAGCTGAGAAAAGTTCAGTGCTTTGTAAAGGCGCCTTGACAAGATCAAATTCTGACTTAACTCTTCCTGCTGTAGACCAAGTAGTAGTTTACTGTGCAGCCTACTTTCCCTGGTCTCTTTAATGGACATCACTATGAAAAATTATTACATGTACATGTGTGCAATTTGTGCTTTCCATCACAGGGCCACTGATTTAATTCATAATTCTTTGTTTTTACAGGTATTTGCCAGTACAATTTTGAGTGCTTCTGAGAGGTTTGCAGACTTGGTGAAAAAAGTTTTTAGCATGGAGGTACACTTTTTTTTTTTTGATTACTTGTTAGAAATGGGCACCATCAGAATTGCAGCACCACTTGCACCTTTGTGTTATTTATGATCTCTTTATGTACCTAGGTATTTCTAAACAGGAGAAGAAAAGACCAAGGAGCAGAATCAAGAACTGAACCCTGACTATCCTCACTGCTAGGTGTTATGCCACTGCCAGAATCTGTTTTAGACTGTCCAAGTTAACATGCAGACAAAGTTTGGGAACTTCTCCCAAAAGGCAGTATAGGTGACACTAGACCAGTTTAGTCTCTGTCCACAGTCATTTAAGAGTATCCTAGCAAGTTTTGCACCCTCAAACACTCCCACATCTACATCACACCACTGTGCAACACATACCCTTGCCATGATGCTGCAAAAACTCCATTCTGATACTAAAAAGTAGAAAAGAATCATGTCTTAATGCCACAGAAAGACCACATGGAGTCAAGTGGAGACTCAGGACCAAGTACCCTGCAGCATAAGTGTAGCCTGTCTGGTACAGAAGGAGCCAGTCCTAAAGAGTTTCTCCTGTCCATGCCATTTGGCCATGTGGGCAGCTTTCACTGTCTGGCCTGACCCTCTTTGATTTTGCAAGAGATATATGCTGAGCACACCCAAAGTGAGCATCATGCTTCTTTTGTTATTCTTCATCACTTCTTATCTTTATCTTTTCTTTTGTTTTTGCCAACCATTCACCTTCCTTGCTTATTTAATTTTCTGAAATTGTGTGTTTATTTGTCTGCTCGTAGACAACAATATACTGCTGCATAGTTCTGATTGGATACCCCATGCTGAAGATCAGGATGAATTCTTTTAATGACTCTCAGTCTAATCAAAAGCCTTAGGATTTGTATTTGTCAGAATAATTTTGCCTGAGGCTTCAGTTTTGTTTTGTTTTGTTTTTTTTTTTATTCTCACTTGCTTTTTGAAGGTTTGTCACTGAAGAGTATGTACTACAGGCCAAACCAGTCCAGGGTAAGGGGTTCCAGCATGCACATTTCAGCGTGGCTTCAAGCAGGCTGTGTTCCCAAATGCTGCTGAGAACCAAGTGTATCCATATATTGATCTGATATAAATTTATACCCTTCAATAATATAGGCTAGTTGCAATTTTAAAAATAAACAGCCTCATTCTGTTTTCCCCCTAACTTTGGGAGTTTTCAAAACTGCTTGTAATGCAAGCAGACTTGCTGATTTCTACCATGCAACAGTTCTTTCAATACAGAGAGCTGAAAACTTAGTCAGTGGATGTAATAATCTGTACCTGCCTGAGTGAGTCACCCGTCAGCAAAGGAAAAGAATTCCTGTTACTCTACAGCATGCTTGATGTCCTAGGATTACATTTAATTGGTTCCTTGCAATTGCAAGTTACTTCCAACAGCTGAATTTGCAATAATTTGAAAATCTTACAGTTTTAATTGCTGTAGTAAAGTGGTCTTGAACTGTGCCTTATATCTTATTTAGATTTTTGGATGTTTTGCTCTGACTGAACTCAGCCATGGAACTAATACCAAAGGCATGCGGACTACTGCCACATTTGATCGTAGCACTCAGGTTAGTCCTTAGCCTTTTGACACTGTTAAGCTCTGTTATTTACTAGCAAGACAGAATGATTCTGGGATTTCTTTGATTAACAAGAGAAAATCAAGGTCAACTCCACATGTAAAAGAAAAAAAGTCAAATATTTACGTTATTATAAATATTTACAATAAACGCAGCAATTTCTGTTTCCTAGCTTTCTCTTCTGGTTGTGGTACAGAATGAGGATAGCATCCTTCTCTTTGTTATGCCTCTTAGGGACTAGTTGGATGTGCAGATTAAATTGTCTTTTGTCTTTAAATATTAAGGCTTTATATACAAGGATTAGGATTATTTCCTGAGGATGAGAAAAAGAAATACAGAAAAGAGAAAACAGACTATCAGAGACCCAAAGAAGAAAACAATAAACTGCTTTTCCATTAAGGTAGTGCTTACTATTAATAATTTGTTTTCTGAAATCAACAAATCAACACTACTGCAGAAATAAATTCATTGTCCTAACACTATTTCAGTAAATGAATAGAACTCATCGTAGTTTTACGTTAAGGGAGAATAAAATAGAAGTTACGAGAGGAGGCTCATAGATCTTTCTCTTTGTCATCTACATACTTGATTTATGCCAAGTTGAATTTAAAATGTGTTATTTAGTATCCCGTGGTATTTTATTGCACCGTAGTATACAGAACTGGGTACTATTAATCACAGACGCAATACTACTGTTTGTGGTATTCTAAACAGTTCTAAGGGCTTGTGGGCCAAATTCTGCGAGCACAGATCCTGCTCCCAGAACAGATACCTGAAAAATTTCCGTTCATTTCGGTAGTAACCTTCATATATGCTATATTAATACCAGTAAAACACAGAGCTGAGTTTAGCTTGCTGATGGTAATACTCATCTGTGTTGCACTTGGGTGGACCCAGAAGTATTCCTTTGTAGTCACTGCAATTACCCGATATTCTACTGATCAGAAAATGGCCCTAAAATTGATATGAATTAGCATGAAGAGTATTTTTGCCTTGCTGGCAAAACCAGAAAGAGCTAGTAAAAATGTTTTAATTTGATTGATTTTTCATTTGATTTGATTAATGTCAACAATGTCACATCATGAACTGGCTTCAAAAGAATGAGAAATTAGATTCATAGATTTGAAACATAAGATTTTATATTCTTCAGTAGGACAACATTCCAGTCTACATTTTTTCATACACAAGGAATTCAGCGAGCATTTATGCAATAAGGACAATCATATCCCTTTCCAGAAAAAAAACCAAACAAACAAAACTTGTGAGATTGGCAGCATGAAAAGTTCCATTTAAATATTTAGGCCAGCGATGAGTGCACTGCAGTAAATGTGACTGAAATTGCTAAGTCTTTATTAAAATCATGTAGCACTTAGTTCAGATTTCTTTTACATCCAGAAAGTACACTATTTGGAACCTAAAAATCTGAATGCTGAAGCTATGTGCAAATTTCAGGATATATGTATTCTTTAGAATTCCCACTACGCATGGTTCCCTGGTTGTCCAAACCAGAAGGTGGGCTGCCTTTCACCCTGTCAGCCAGGCTTCCTTTCCATACAAAACTGCATAAGAAGGAGGTGGTCCCTCTACAGGTTTCAGTCCTCATGGCTGAAACAGCCCTCACAGTCCCTCACGTGGACTCATAGCTCAGCTTAACCTGAGATGTAGAAAATGCTTCTGAGTCCATCACTTTGCTTTACTTTTTTTAAATGCTTAAATGAGGAATTCAAAGGCTGAATTTCAGGCTTTACAATGAAGTAATGAACTTTTTCAGCTCTAAATTTTTCCTAGCTACATGTATTCTCTCCAAAGTTTAACATAACAAGAGAGATCTCAGCTGTTGGAGTGGAGTGCAGAATGTAATCCTGGCAGCTAGTGGATGTTTTCAAAACATTACTATGGTACAAAAAAAAAAAAAAAGGAAATAGCCATGTGTTGACTTTTATGATTTATATAATTTGCTCCATTCTTTCCTGGCTACAGGAATTTATCATCAATACTCCTGACTTTGAAGCTGCAAAGTTCTGGGTTGGTAATATGGGGAAACATGCCACTCATGCAGTTGTGTACGCCCAGCTCTATACTCCTGATGGACAGTGCCAAGGGTTACATTCCTTTATTGTACAGGTAGGGTGGAAATATTGCTAATGTTTTTTTCGTTTTGGGGGGAGTGGGTTCAAATTAAAGACCTCCTGTTATGCTGTTATTTATATCTGACCAGCAGATCCTTCAACATTAATTGCAGTTGTAACGAGTGTACTGTTTTTAAGTGTTCACTGATTTTGTGACGGTTGTACAGCCAGTTTTATACTGTTAGTTTCCTGCAAAAAGTTCTGAAAAATACAAGAGACCTGAAAAGCCTTCAGATTATCATGCTACCTATATAGTTAGAACTAACCTACGCTATATGAAGCCCTGAAAGTCTTGGATGAGGCTTAAGGTTTATGTCTGCCAGTGCTGCAGGCTGATCTGTGTGAGATCTGCAAGCTTCTACCACAGGGATCAGTTTATAAGCTTAAAAGCATCAGAAGTAAAGCAATGCAGTAGGGAAGTTGTGCATCGTAAAATTAACTAGTTGCAGACTGAAAAGAATTTATTACAAAATCAGGGAATATCTCAAAACTGATTGTTACACAAAAGTTCCACTGATTCCTACTGTGTCTATGTACACCTGAAGAAGGTTTCAATGCTAGTCTGATGACAGCAGTCACCAGTGTTAAGGCATATTTAACACAGTGATGTAATCAGTGTTTTATTGCCAAAGTTATTTTTATTAAGGGATTGATGTCCTGAATGAGATGATATGTAAGTACAAGTTACATCCAAGTTATATCCAGCATTATGTGCTTGAAAAAAACAGAAGAGCTTTCTTTAGCATTAATAACAGAATACAAGTTGGGAGTATTTTCACTTTTTGAAAAGTTCAACCAATAACTTCTGTTGTTCCACAACTGAAATAATGTTTCATTCCACTTCTATGCAGATTCGAGATACAAAAACTCTCCTGCCAATGCCAGGTGTGATGGTAGGTGACATAGGAGAGAAACTTGGGCAGAATGGGTTAGATAATGGGTAAGTCAATCCATTTGAACGAGGAAACATTCTAGATTATATCACACTGTAGTGGTGCAAATACCCTCCTCTGTCAGTTCTGCATTTATTTCTGAGGTACTCGGTAGTGGTTTTAAGTTGTTGGTATTTCTAAAAGAAAACCTTATTGAAAAATCCTGAATTTCAGTATTTTCTATCTGAATAGCCATAGTCTTTCTGCTTCTCTCACTTTTTAGAATATGAAGTGCCACTGGTGCTCTGAATATCCCCCAGCATTGTTGCAGTCATAGACTCTGCAATAATAATAATAATAATAATAATAGTAATGATGATGATGATGATGATGAAAAAAAACCCAAATCCATTAAGTTCTGAATAAAGAACTTAATAAGCCTCTCCAGTCATTTGAATGTAAGCCATAATTATTTTGTCTGTCGATTTCCAGCCCACAGGAAGGCTAAGGGAGGTCCACAGGCAAGATTTGTTGTTAGTAAAGAAACTAGGTATCTTGTTTAAACCATGGGATTTCTGGACTAATCCTGTTCATTGCAGAAGAGAAGGAGAAGTTTAGTTATTTTTTACTGTATTCTCTGTGTACAGTTGAAATAAAAAAGTACCTGGGATCCATTTCTGAGTCATGGAAATGGATGGCCTTTCTGTGGCCTTACTGTGTCTCAACTAATCAAAGGCATCTGGTGGGGAGGAGAAACAGTGGGGAAATTGAGGTAGAATTCTGCATTAAAACAGCTGTTACGTAAAAATTATGATTTAAGCCCCTGTATTAGTTACATACCTCTGCGTAAAGACAGAGACCTAAAATACTAAGGGGCGGAGAGCAGAGTGTCACTTCTTTATGCCTCTTTCTGTTGATTCAGTTCATTACAGATATATATATTGTCCTTCTTAACATGCCATTCCAGTAAACAAAGTATAGATGTCCTAAGTTATCCTGCTTTCAAATGTAGTGGCTTTGACTGACTTTCCACAAGGTCAAAGGTCTTCTGTAGTTTGTCTATACCAACCGCCTCCTGATGTCCCAAATAGCCTGCAGCAGCAAAAATAGCACTGACGTTTATATTTATGTAAATCATTCTGACTGATGCTCTGTTGCCTGAAGACACAGACAAAATACATTAAAAAACATCAGAAGTTAAGCTTTGTAGAGGAAAAAAGTAAGAAAAGGCCTGGAAAAGAAGGGGGGTTGGGTTTTGGTGGGTATTCTTGCCTGCATCTGCATTACAAACTAGTAGCCACCAGATGGCACAGCAACATGGGCCTGAGCGATCTAAATGTAATTCAGCTTCATATTTCTATAGAAATTGTCAAATTCTGCTGTTTGTTCTTAATTTGCAGCATAGTTTTATGCGCAACACAAGGAAGGAGAAGAGTGTGCTTGTCACATAACATCCAAATGCACATAAATTTTAAAATCTATTTATCCTTTGATCTCCTGGGAAAAATTAGTGTATTTCTTAAAATATCGGTAATAACTGAATATTCTCAAATGATAATCCACATAATACACTGTAAATAAGAGATACCAATGACTTCCTCTCTTAATGTCAGGTGGAATCCCTTATCTTAGTTAGGACATCACATGTCATTTAAAGCAATCATAGGGAATTCTAATCTTTGTTTACTTTGCATATGCTGCTTTAAAAATATATTATTATTTTCTGCTAACAGCAGCACCTGAGGAGCCCCAGTCATGATTCTAGATGTCTTAATCTCTGGATTAAAACAGTCCCTGCACTAGAAATCTTAAGTCTAAGACAGCACCTGCAGATTAAGATAGAAGGATGAGGCAGCCCAAGGTTAGCAATAGATACCCTTCATTCTGCTGAGAACTGTAGGAGCCTGTGTTCCTGATCTACCTCAGCTTTGTTCTTTGGAGAGGTCTGAGGCCAGATGCCAACATTGTTCCCAAGAACTAGTTTTCACTTTGCAACCTTCCTGCTCACACTGAGCTGTCAAAAACATCAGGACTTGTTCACATTGCTTCTCAGAGGTACGTGAAGGCCTGAATGGGGACTGGAAAGGTAGTAGCTTCATAGCTCTGCATTTGTTTGCAGAGAGGACAGGTTGTGCCACTCTAGAAGATGGGCTGTCGGTTGCATCATCTGCAAAATGGCAAGATTCACAGGGAGACATTTCATGCTGGGGCACCAGGCACTGCCTTGTCAAGGTGTTCTCCTAAGCAGTTTAGTAATCTTGTATCCTAGTTTATCTCGGAGAAAGCACAGCCTGCAGGTCTTGTGCACTATGGAAGACTGCTGTATGTGGTGATGAGAAAACATTCCATTATGCTGTGACTACAAGTGTTAGTCTCTACTGCATGCTTTGCCAGTTTTTCGAATGTATGTGTGAAGTCTGGTTCAACTACCATAGACACTTAGTAAATCAGATGTATTTCCATGTAGTTACACTCAGGATAAATGGTCAGAATGAAGATCAGAGTCTGACATCCCTGGCAGAGATGTCAGATTTTGTTCCTGCACTTCAAGCAGTTTATACTACTAATTTTTGACATGGATACAGAGAGTTAAGCTCCTGAACACTTATGTAGGACCTGGGGAAGAAATTCCAGAGCTTACTTGGAAAATGCCATTGATTTATGCTATGTAAGAGAACAGAGTAGGTGATTGTAGTTGTCCCTTCTGGCTTTGGAAAACAATTAATCTCTTGGCTCATTTGGCTGAAGGCTGGTTTCCTGCTAACACAGAGTGTAATGTTTTCGGTAAGAGAAAGAATTTCAGAAGTAATGTGGGAATTTTTGCAGTGTAAATCCAATTGACTAGCCTGTTCCTTTTAAGTCTGTCTTTCCAAATAATTCTCATAGCTTCATAATTGGAATGTCCAAAATCACATGGGTTTTGCGAGGCTTTGTAACTTCAGCTACCCTGACAAAAAAGACAAAATCAGTGTAAAATATTTTAAAATATTTTTCTTTCTCTCTGTCATTTACAACAACTCATGTAATCAATACATAAACGATTAAAACCCCAATTTTTCTTATGGAGAGTTTAGACTGGTTTTGTGTTTTGTTACCAGAAAATAAATCAGACTGCCACCAGGGGATGCAAGTGCTTCAGTCTTTATTTTTATAATATAAAGATGTCCACCTGTTGCTAGTGCTTTGGCAGTCTTTGAAATGTGCTGTTCACTGAGGTCCCAAACTGGAAGTAGCTGAGGAAAAAAACAACCACTAAAAAAAACTCTGGGTGTTTGGGATCCAGAGTCTTTTCAATAAAATGCATGGCAGGCATAAGAGGAGACACATAAAACGAGAGCTTCGATAAGTGCTGACATGCATTTCTGTTTCTTCCCTTTGGGGTGTTTGGGGTTTTTTTGACTACCCTGGCTAATATAACATTACAAAAATTACCCACTGCTGCAGTGCACATCAGTAAATAATTGCCACTGAACCAGTGGTGAACCAATTTCGTGTCCAGTTGTAAATAGCAGCAAATTGCTACTTTCCCCACTCCAGAAATAGAAATGATGCCCAGCTGAACCTGCATGGGGAAGAGTTTGAAAATCCATTAGAATTGTGTTTCTGAAGTGGTGCTTAACATGCCTGTCTTTATAAAACATGCTGTGAGCTCGTTCAGCTGTATCCACCAATAACAGATATGCAGTTTGTTGAGCAGAGAAAATCTGTAAGGGAAGAACTAGTGAAATGAAGCTATCAAAGATACAGCAAACCACTGCTTTTCATGTACAATTGTACATTTCATGTACAATTAAAATCTAATCAATCTCTCCACACATACAACATGCCAAGACATTCAGCTTGTTCTCTAGCAATCACTGAGACCAGATTCAGTTTTCTGGATACTGAAAACAAAACAAAACACCCAAGAGAAAATGCGTGAAGGGGATTTATTGGGCAGAAAAGCAATAAATGTTGTATAAGAATCCATCCTGGAAAAGATTGCAGGTTCTGAAACGCCTCACTACAATTCCTTGTATGTTGGCGAAGATGGCATACATTACACAGCCTCCCAGCCTTTGCAGATGGCTTTTAAATGGTTAATTTGTGTGTTTTTTCCTTTGTTACTATTTTGGTATCAGTGCCAACAACACATTAAGATTCTGCTGCTGCTAGTTTAAGGGTAGGACAAATTAAAGTCTAGTCCTTTGGAGGGTTTTTGTCTCCTAGTATTTATCCTCTTAACTTTTATTTAGATTTTGCAGTGGTTACAATTATTTTGCTGGGGAGATAGGAGCTGTAGTACATGGTTGAAGCCTAAAGAGTCTTTGGAGCTTCATCATACAATCTGAAGCAGTAGTTCAGTGAAGATATTTCCATACTCCGCTTCTTTGGTTGTTTACTTCTACTCCCGGGCTGCCTTTTTCTTTGTGCTGGGACAAACGTTTTTGTAGCTATGTAGGGGACTCAGCTAAGGAACTGGAACTGCCTGAAAACTAATCTGACAAAAAACCCCAAAATTTGGCTGTCTTCAACCAGATCATTTGTCAGGTCCAGTTCACTGCAAGGCCACAGAAGAGGCTGTTCTAGTAGAGGGACAGGGGCTGTACAGGGATATAAATAAGAATGCAAGTGTAGAAATCAGTCCTGCTTCTCAAATAAACAAGCTTGTGCTTTTCAAATGTTTTTATTGTCTTGCAGCCTCTGACCAGAGTCACAAACAATTGCAACAGTATGAAGCAGCTATAAAATAAAAAGAAATGTTAAAAATGCCTGTACCTGTACTTACATTCTCAATAGACTACTATCAATACTTCAATCCTTGTGAAAAGTGCTATGTTCACAGTTTAACCACATATTTTGCAAGACACAACTTGCATATTTGCAGTTTAAATCAAAATCATGTTTTTTGCAGTGGAATAATTGATATTTCCCTCTCCACTTCTACAGTCAAGGTTAGGCACTATATGGGTACACGCAGTGCTCTGCACACTGCTAAGATGTAGTCATGTTGCTGAAGAGTGCTGCCTTATCCCCTCATTTTTGTCACTCTCATGTCCCTCCAAACTGTGTAACCACAGCTAGTTCACACTGACAGGCACTTGATGGTGCTAATGGGGAAAGGTAGATTCAGATCTAGTCACGCATTTGTTTTATCACCCACAGAAATACAGCCTGTTACCTGCAGTGAACTTCCAACCACCTCTTTTCTTCTTTAGCAGAGCTCTGTCAGCTCTCGACAGTTGCAGGAGTCTGAACGTTCAGAACTCCTTGCAAAACTGGCATTTAGATCATAAGAACTTAAGGGTGAGTGGGCCTTTGTGTGCCCATGAAACCCATTAATAGAGGATTAAGAGGCCTATAAAATGCTATGTTGTCTTATCATTGCTATTGAGCGTTACAGTTAGAGAGCTGCATTCTTAGATTAGAGCCTGGGTTGTAGAAACTAGAGCTAAAATATTGCCTTGCAGTTTTCCACAGCTTCTCTGTAACTCTTCTCACCTCTAATCTTTCTGTGAGTTTCAGTCTGGAATATGTGGCTGTTTTCTTTCCTTCTGCAAGTTTTTCACCAAACCTCTGAAGTGTTATTCTTCCCAAGGTTTACTGTATCCCATAAACAGCCATGAGATCACTGGACTCACAGCTTCCAATACCATTCACCTGCTTTCTGTTTCTGGCTGGAAGGATTGAAGGACCTGTCACTGCACCATCTCTAACATAGTCAATAACAAAAGCTGGCAGGAGAGGCATTTTAGCAAGTCTGAAATTCACCAAAGTATGTTTGAGCTATTTGTACTATAGGTAACAGCTTATTAATTTAGTACGGGCAAAAGGAGCTCGTAGCTTTTCCAGCTGCCTCTTTTTTATCAGCATTACTGCACACCAGATGAATTACTACTGCATGATTTAAAGTCAGTAAGATTAACTTTGCTTGAAATGTTCCCTAAAATACTGGCCAAGAACTCAAACAAGGATGCTACTATTGGAATAGCACTTCACCCTGCTCAGCTAATCTAGGTAGAAATTTATGTGATACTTTTTTTTTTCACTTGTGGGCTACATGATGCATAATTACACATTGCTATAGAGCCCTATGATGTATATTCAAAGTGACAGCTATCTGTCCTTCTTGCTGAGAAGTCTTAATCTCAGCCACACTATTTGCTATGGAGAAGAAGCCCTAAGTAGGGTGGCTTTCAAACCTATGGTCTTGTCATCACCATGTGAAATTTAGCCATTTTCCAAACTTGCTGGTACACAATACCCCCATGACTGTGTATACAGTTCCACTGCTGTAAGATATTTCTTCAGTTCTTTAAGGAGGTTTTTCCCCTAAATGTGTTGACAGATGTGGTCCATGTCTATATGCTTTCTACGCTAATAACCGTTAGAAATGTGATCGTTGGCTTCATTAAATCTTAGTATTTGTTTTTAATATGTTCCGATATCAAGTTCTAACAATTTTAGATAGCGAAGTTCTTGGAGAAGGAACATAACAGCAGTTGGCAGTGATCTCACAAGGACGTCTAACTCCCGGGTCCTGTAAGGTTCCGCTTTTGTTTTCAACACTGGTGCTTACAGGCAATATAGCTTATGTATTTACAAATGGGAATTTTCTGTGTTATTTTTAAGTGCTAGTTCTGTCTCTCTCATTTGCTTCTTAAAGTTTTTGCCATCTTCTGTGTGTTTATTTTGATAGCAGCTTACATAAAAAGAAGGAAATAATTTATTGGTAATGGACAATATCAAGGGCAAAATCTAAACTTGCAAAAACTGTTCTTTGAAGTAGTTTTGATCTTAAGAAAATAGATTGTTATATAATGATTGGAAATTTAGTATTCTGGTTCACTAGCTGTGAAAAAGGTTATTATAAGAAGGGTATACATATGATTTTTAATCAAAATAATTCTAAGTAATCTTTTATTTCGTACAGACTTAGCCACATTATATTTATGTCAGACAGATTATAGTAAAACTTTCTACAAGATTTTTTGCGCTTTCCAACAAAAGAGTTACTCTAGATTTAACTCTTTGGGATTGTATCACAACAGGCAAAAGTGGATAAAACTGTTTAGGTCATTTTGGGAGGTGCTTTGTTTAGCGCACATCTGCCAGATGTTCAGTATTAGTATGTTTGAATTCCCTAAAAGTAGGTTATTAGTATATAGATTTATATATTAGTAGATCTAAATTTGCTTTTTAAGAACTCTAGAGTTTCAAGCACGCATCAGTATAAATAATATTCTACAACTGCACAGCTTTGCTGAACGAATTGAACTAATCACTACAACGTAAAACACAAAAGGTCAATTTGCCATCTTGTTCATTGTCATTGCTAACAAATATCTTACTGTTCATCACACACAGGACTAAACTTGCTCCAAATATGTATTTGTAAAGAGAAGACACAAGCAGGAGCCCTTTGAAATGTCCTCATAATTGTGCCCCAAAGATAGTTTCATCTCTCTGTTAGGTCAGCTCTTCCTTTAGTCTGGCTTATGATTCCAGTTTTTATCACCCATTCAATAGCTTTTTAAAATAATATTTCATTGCTTTCTTCCATGTATCTTTTCCTACTTAGGAGGGATCCTTTATAAACATCCATGAAGCTCTCTTACTTTCATTGCTCTGATTCCTCCCTAAATGCCTCATTTGCTCTAATGGCTTATAAAAAAATGCCAATGCTTAGCACACTCACCATTTGTTTGAACACGTTTGCAGCTTCCCGCCTTACACTTGGATTGTGAGCTCCTTGGAGAAAGCACCTTTCTGTAGTTCTATGGATGTACGGTAACTAGGAAAAGAGAGTGCTAAACTAGGGACCTAAACCTTGCCACACACGCTCTCCTGTAATTAAAGTAATGAGTAAATATAAAGTAATGAGTAATAATAAATAAAAAGCTCAAGTTCTGTCTAACATGCATGCGATAGCTTAAAAATGTTGGAGTTCCTCTACAGTTTTAGTTGTATTTTATGTAGGATATAGGGAACAGAGAATGTGAATTTAACCAAAAGATCTTTTTTGAATGACATTTTTTATTTTCAGTGATATGAAAAAAATACTAACAGAGATGGAAATCAGATTTTTGGAAATTCTGAATTTGCTTCTGTTACAAAGTAGTGTTGTCTCACTGAAACTGGCACGTAATAAAGCACTTCTAGCATTGTTAAGGCCAGTAAGCAGCTGGTTCTTGGTTAGAATAATATGCTTTTCTCTGTGACTAAGTTCAAAAATACTGTATATCTCTAAGGCTGAATAAATTCAGTATGCAGATATGTTTCCTTGGAAACAACTCGTAATTTTAAAGCACATGCGGCAATGCAGCCCTTATGTAATTTATTAATGTGAAAGACCTGGCTCTCGTGAGCCTTATTAAATAGATCAGCCTGTATTGGCAGGAAAAAGGAATTTGCTTTGATTACAAATACAGCTTTTCAAGTGCTATTAGATACTGAGATATTACTGAGTGGAACTGGTATTACTGCTGTTGTGCCAAGTTGCGTTGCCCGTTTGGGTGAAACAGTTCATACACTTTCTTCCTGAAGAATAAGAATACTCAGGACATTCTGCCTGTTCTAAGAACTTCCTTCTTTATTGCTGCTAGGGTGCCACAATTTAGGAAAGGTTATCTTGCTCTTCCTTTTTAAGATGCCACAGTCTAGAGAAGAGAAATCCTAGTCTGATTTTAAAAGAAGCAAAATTCTTCATTCAGTTCTTTCTCAGGACACTATTTCAGCTATGTCCTTGTTTGTATTGCAGTAACATGAATGATCCAGATCTATATTTTGGACTTATAAAAATGTATAGTGTCTTCCTTCCAAAGCAGTCTCCAGACTGGACTGAACAACACTTCAGTAAAGCATGTGGTTCAGCAGAATTGTTTGTGTCAGGGAATCATTAGGAGTCAGAATGGCCCAGTCAGGTTCTAAGCAGGAGAAGGAAATTGTTCATCTTCCCAAGCTTTTTAATAGCTGGGATGTCAAGCTAAATAACTTATCTAAACTCATGCAGACTGAGAATCAGTTCAGGTTTCTGGGCTGTCAGTGAAAGTGTCTGTCAAACTGCCTCTGTATAAGGTCTCTAACAAGTAACCTCACCTGTCCTTCCCCTCAAATAGAATACATTGCTCATCCTTCCATTAGTTGTTTACTTTACTGGGGAAGCTGCTGAAGGTGGTCTTCTAGAGTCAGTGAGGTGTTTGTTTTGGTTTTGTAAGCATTTTTTTCCCCAAAAACAAACTGAAGAGTTATAACAAATAATTTCCCGTCTTGAATTTCCTCTGCTGCCCTGGGTCTGAAAGCCTTTGTTCTCCCAGGCATACTCTCCTAAAAATTACCTAACTGTCTTGATGGGCACTATATTCAGTTCACTTGTATGCCTTAGATCATTGTGCAGTTGTCTCTTTTTGTGACCTTTTTTCTGTACAGTAGCTACATCAGACTATGTCGAGGTAGATTTTACATTCCTTGTGTATTTGTTTAAACAGATTTGCCATGTTCCACAATGTCAGGATACCTAAAGAAAACATACTGAATATAACTGGAGATGTCACAGCGGAGGGAAAGTACTCAAGTTCAACCAAGGTAAGAATCAAGGTTTTGTTTCATTAATGCAGTTCATTGAATATACAAAGGTAAAAGTAAGCAAAGAGATGGAGGCTGGACCTCTCATGTTGGGAAGTACTAGATACCTGGACTTAAGTAAGGCTGTTGATGATTTCACATCAGATAGAATGCTGGCTTTTTAATTGCCTTTCAGAGATGTCTCAACTCACCATACTAATTTTACTGACTTCTTGCTCTTCGTGCTACCCCACTGACCCCAAAGTTATTTAGATAAACTACTGTGAGTCTGGCCTGAATGCCTTATTTGAATGTGTCAAGGGTCAAAATAGCTGATCCTCTGGGCTTCTGATCACGCTATCAGAGTTGTATCCTTACAGGGCATGTAAATGAAACATTTGCCTCACCATTCAGTCTGTGCCTTTTCTTCATTCAGAATGTTAAAGAGCATTTTAGTGCAGTTCTGGGATCCTTGTCCACGGGCAGAATTTCAATCACGACAGCTTCCACGGCCAATTTAAAGCTTGCCTTATCGATAGCCGTTCGCTTCTCAGCAGCTCGCCGTCAGTTTGGACCAACTGATGACGAAGAAATACCTGTTCTTGAATACCAAACACAGGTAAATACTTTGGAATTCACATCTACACACTTTTGTATAATGAAACTCAGATTCAGAGCTAGTGCAGATCAAAATAGCGACACTGAAGTTAGTGAAATTGAAGTTGCCTATGTCATCTGAAGTGTCACTCTAGGGCAGCTGTGGTGGTTCATTCCAACTCAAGATCTTCTCCTGGTGCGACAAGGCTTTGAAAGATTTGCAACTTTGAAAGACAAACTGTTGAAAGCTGCCTTCTTTCCACCTCTTCTGAATAAGCCAGGGTCTGCTTCCCACTATTCTTTGAGTCTCTCAATTTTTCTCAGTTTTGGCTTGTTCTGTGGGCTCTGCTTGCTGAATCTCTCCTTCCTTCTCTTCTTCTCTTCTTTTTCTTCTCCTTCTCTTCTTGCTCTACCACAAAAGCTTCCTCAAGCAGTTTCTCTTTTTCCTTCATGGGCTCCCAGTTGCATGAAGCAGCAGATATGCTTTTTCCTCTGCTTCCCAGCCCTGGTGTTTTTTGGGTTTGTTTTTTTTTTTCTCCATAAAATGCAACCAGCACTAACATACATTCAGCAACAAACAAGCAAGTGAAACAACCTCTGTCATGTTGGTACTGAAGAAACACATGAATTGTGACTGGCCCCAGCATGTGAGACCTTATATAATACAGGGCAAAGGTATGTCATTGGCCCCCAAAGCTTCTTTGAACTTTTGCAGTGGTTTAAAAGGAAGTTTATCACAAATTCATAAAATGCATGAACTAGAATAAGGTAACTGTAACTTGTGTATAGACTAGTTATAATTAATTATGTTTATAGATGGTTATTGTTAAGTTCTCTATAAAACAGTTTTCCAATCTGAACAAACTAAAAACAAATGGGGTTGGTTCAATATTATAAGATAGTTACATATATATTTATATATAACACTATAAAAATATGTATCAATTTGCAGTCAAATCTATTGAATTTTTATTCTAGCAATGGCGTCTTCTTCCTTATCTGGCTGCTACATTTGCCTTAGATTACTTCTCCAAATCTCTGTTTGAGAACTTCATAGAATTTTATGCAGGCTTATTGACAAAGCAAAGGAGTCAGAGACAGGTGAGATATTTACACATTTCTTCTTCACTGAATTCTTACTATAATAAACCGGAAATTGTTAAATAAAGGGCCTACTTAGAAGTCTTAGGCCATCTTACAATTAAGAATGCTACAGCAGCATCCCGTGTACAAAGTAATGATCAAAATTGCATTCAGAAAAGCACCCAAATTATTTTTGACGGAGTCGTTAAAGTTTTATTGATTTCTGTGGGATTTAAGGTTATGTTCCCTTGCAGAACTTGTTATCATAAATATATGATGATAATGCAAATTCAACCTATAACTCCTGTAAATGATACTGCAGGGGCCATGTGTCAAAGACTTTCTGAAATTATACTATTCTTAATTCCTGCACAGACTCTGTGAGTCTGGCTTGAGTTTGCAATTCGTATTCCTGCATTAGCAAAAATATTTTTGGAGAAAAAAGTTAAGACATTTGAGCCTTAATGCTGAATTTGTCATCCACAGTCAGACCGTTGGAAGTCACCCCTTTACAGAGGAAATAGTTTGATTAATCTGTCTCTGTGCAAGAACTGATTCTCAACCAAAATAACTGCAGTATGGTTTTTTTATAGCATATAAATTTTTATTTATTTATTTATTTTGACAATATTAATCATTAGGGCCTATGCACTGGCTGTGTATTGCTCAGATCTCACTTAAACACTCAGGCTTTTTTCAGCTGAAATAAAGCTCATGAAAGATTTGTGTACTAATGGCTCGTTATTCTAATTTCTCCTAATTTCTCCTCATTGCACAAACCACAGAAGAATCTGTTTGATTTTTTTAATCTGATATTTTATCTCTGGAGGTCTCTGGTGCAGTCACTAATCTTAGGCAAAACATTGGCTATCAGAACAAAAATTATGATAGAAAAAAATCTGATTGTTGACTATGTTAACAATGTAATCCTTTGGAATTCCTTTTGTTCTACAGGAGATCATAAAAAACCAAGCAAACAAACACAAATCAACCAGGAAGTTACTCTTAAACAAGCTTTGCTGGTATCAATCCACTATCTCCAGAAACTGGAATTCCAAACACATTTTCAATGGAGAGACACCAGACTTAGTGTAAATGCAGGCTACTGTGATTCTTTGGAAATTGAGGGGGTGTATGTTAGTAAAAAAATATACAGAGTTTTAGTTGTATTTAGTTAGTTAGTTAAATTTATTTATTTATATTTATTTATTTATTTATTTAGTAATAAAACATACAAGTTTTACTACTCTTTGCAAAATTGATGCTTTAAAGATCAGTGAAAACCATGTAAAGCAGTAGATATTATAAATATCCTTTTGCTGACTGGGGAGAGAGTGACTGCTTATGTCACAGAGGGGATAGAAACTTTCTCTGGACATGCCACCTTCAACCACCTGCCTCTCCATCTTTGGGACTGTGGGAGGAAAAGGTTGGCAAGCAGTGAGCTATCCCGTGCAATGCCATGTCAGCTGGAACATTTGAGCCACGATGTACCCATGTGTCCATTACCTGGCAAAAATTATTGCTGTCCGGTATAAGCAAGTTAGTGCTGAAGGTTTTTGAGTTGTGGCAGCAAAAAATATGCTCTGCCCTTACACAGATCTCAGAAAATTTTATGTATGTATTGCCAGTTACTCTTTTCTTCAGTATAAAGCAATACACATAGCTATGGCTTTAACTGGTCACAAACTTACTTGGTGCAAAAATTATTATTCACTTGTAATTTGTTTTTCATTAAGAATGATATGGGACGTGAGATTCATGCCTTATCTGCTGCCAGCAAACCACTGTCTTCTTGGACTGCTCAGCAGGCAGCCCAGGAGTGCCGAGAAGCTTGTGGAGGACATGGTTACCTTGCCAGTAAGTTACAGGCTACTGCATACACTGATCAGAAAGAGAATGGGTATGTCGATGTGTTCTTTGTTGTTGTGTCACAGTGTTTGAATTTTAGCAATATGTTTAGAAAGGGTTTTTCCTCATATCCATATTGTTAAAGTTTATTTCATACATGATACCACAAAAAAACCCCTAAACCCATGCAGCATCTGCACCAGCATTTGGACAGACTACATGTGATTCAGTCTCAGTTCCAAAAATAAAGATGCAGGGTTTATAGATGAGAATTCCTCTTGTAAGATAAATGCCACACTTTTTCTAAAATCTTTCCAATATCTTCATTTTCACAAGCTAAACAGTGAACTTTCAAGCTCATCTGTTGGTAACAATAGCTGTGCATACAGGGACAGACAACTCTTGCATTCTGTCACATGATAATTATTTTATCCCTCTCAGATTCCATTAATATATTGCAATATATTAACTTGTGCTCTTGTTATTAAGTGAATCGTCTGGGTGAAATCCGAAATGACAATGATCCAAACTGCACATATGAGGGAGATAACAATGTCCTGCTTCAGCAAACTAGCAACTACTTACTGAGCTGGATGAATTGTATAAGAGGTAAGTTTTCATTGTGGAGTCCTATGCTGGACCCAACAGTGTGTAGCTAATGGAACTAGGAGGTAATTTCATACTGAAAGCAATTGACAGTCATTTAATCATTTGGTAGAGCATAAATGATGTGCTGCAGACTCGATCATATGACAATCACAATACACAGATACCTGCTGCAAGAAATATTCTTTCTCTTAAGTCTTGCAGAAACTACCTAGATGTTTGGACATCCCTAATCAGGTTAAGTGTCTCTAGTATCTTACTCCCTGAGAAGTGCAATTCAATGACTACTCCTAAAGTTGTCGTAAGCCTAGGTATCCTCTGCTCATTGTAGTTAAAACAGTTCATATTGCCTAACTTGGTAGCAATATCCATCAGTACAGTTTGTAGTTCTCTAGATTTTGTTTTGATTTTCTAGCAGTGAGTTTCACCAGCATCTTACAGAACTGGAAAACTCAGCTACAGGAGTTGAATCTTATGGGGCTTATAGGTAGTGATGTCAGGTTTTTCAGCACTTGTCCACCAGTCCTCATTTGGCTGGACTAGGCCGTAGTAAAGTAAATATTATGGCCTAATTGGATCTGGCCTATCAAGTGTATGCATGGCTTCATAATAGGCTTTTTGTTCCAAAGAGTCTGATTTCTTTTCTCATAAATCATTTTTATTTTCTTTCGTGTTTCAGATAAAGCTCCTTTTGAATCCCCTTTTGGAACAATAAACGTTTTGCAAGACTACCATAATATCCTTGGCTGGAAATTCACAGCCATTAGTGTCGAAGAATGCATGGACTCCTCAGGTAGCCTTCTGCTGTTGTTAAACTGATTCTAGAGTCTTAAATTCCTTTCCAGAGGAAAGGATACAGAGATTTGAGATTCAACCTCTACTACTTATTAGATATTTTTCATATTACTATTTGATGATTTTCTTTGTATTATGTGCATTTCAATTTGCTAAGAACATGGTTTGCATTTCCAAGTATGTCCTACCGCCCCTAGCCTCAATTCTGGAATGGAAGGATAGCATCAGATATATTCCATTTTTGTTCCTCTAAAATGGCATTTGTGATCTAGGTTTTTTGCCACTGTATTCACAGAATCACAGAATGGCAGGGGTTGGAAGGGACCTCTGGAGATCATCTCATCCAACCCCCCTGCTTGAGCAGGCACACCCAGAGCAGGGGGCACAGGAATGCATCCAGGTGGGGTTTGAATGTCTCCAGGGAAGGGACTCCACAACCTCCCTGGGCAGCCTGTGCCACTGCTCTGGCACCTTCACAGGAAAGAATTTTTTTCTCATGTTTAGGTGGAACTTCTATGTTCCAGCTTGTACCCATTGCCCCTGGTCCTGTCATTGGGCATCACTGAAAAGAGCCTAGTCCAATCATCCTGACACCCTCCCTTTAGATATTTATAAGCGTTCATAAGATCCCCCCTCGGTCTTCTCCAGGCTGAACAAACCCAGGTCTCTCAGCCTTTCGTCACAAGGCAGATGCTCCAGTCCCCTGATCATCTTGGTAGCTCTCCACTGGACTTGCTCAAGAAGTTCCACGTACTTCTTTAACTGGGGGCCCAGAACTGGACACAGTACTCCAGATGTGGTCTCACTAGGGCAGAGTAGAGGGAGAGGATAACCTCTCCCGACCTGCTGGCCACACTCCTTTTAATGCACCCCAGGATACCGTTGGCCTTCTTGGCCACAATGACACATTGCTGGCTCATGGTCATCTCGCTGCCCACCAGCACTGCCAGGGCCTTCTCAGCAGAGCCGCTTTCCAGTAGTTCAGCCCCCAGCCAGTACTGGTGCAGGGGGTTGTTCCTTCCCAGGTGTAGGACCCTACACTTGCTCTTGTTGAATTTCATGATGTTCCCCTGGGCCCAGCTCTCCAGCCTGTCCAGGTCTTGTATTGTTTTCAAGTTAAACTGTTGTAAAGGCCATTGATTGCCACTACCTTATATCACTAAAATATCTTATTTTAGAAAACCATAAAAGTGATTTAGAAATATGTTGAAAAGGCTTTAAGTGTGTCTGCTTTTGACAGTTGCTTTTGGTTGCATAGAGAAAAATGGGTAATGGTAAAAGAAAATTCCCTGCAGTTTTCCTGGCTTACTCTGCTATAATTAAATCAAGTATGACATTAGATGCCATTGCCACTTTTGTATCACTGTGAGGCCAGATTGGCCCTTGGAGGCAAAAATTAACAAAGAAAAGAGCAGATAATGGAATAGTGGCAGGGCATTGAGCAAAAGTCTGTGAATCTGGGAAGATTCTGTGGGATCTGAAGAGAATCTTTGAAACTGAGAACATACTGGGGGAAGAAACTCCAGTCTTAATACATGAGGAGCAATTGAGTTGATTCCTAGAATTCAGTAACCACTTCAGTGCTCAAAAAGTTGAAAAAAGCTGAACTTTGGATAGCAATGCATAGTACTAAGTGAGATATTATCATAATAGCTGTGGGTTAAAATCTGAATAACTTCAAAATACAGAGACTTATAAGAAAAAGACCAGTTCAGAACAACTGCTTGCTTTCTTTGTTGTGTGTCTCCAACTTGTGGAATCCAGCAGAGCACAAACTGCTACCTAAGCACATGTTCTCTCCTCTCTTGTAATACCTACTGAATCAGACTATAGTTTTAAAAATACCTGAATCTGTTTATTGTTCCATTCGGTTAGAAACTGGACTGTTAATTTAGGTGCCTAAAGTTAGGCAGCATGTGAACACTCAAAAATGCCTAAATAATATTCTACGTTACATCTTAAGCTAAAACGCAAGCAGGATTCATACAAGGTTTTTATGCTGAAGTACTTTTTTCCTTAATAGTTCCAGGCTGCTCTAAAAATGTAACACCCTTACGTACAAAGCAAGGTATTCGAATGCAATTACATTCAGCCACTTTTGCAGTGTTAGAAGTCACATGCTTCCACGAAATGTAGGCTGTCTCTGTTCTTGTATTCTCAGAAGTGACTGAGTACCTTGCAGACCTAAGTCTTAATATGGGAAGAAAATAACAAGCTAAAAAGATTTGATCGAATCAGAAGTCTAAATTGAGCTGTGGATATACCTTGTCTTTTAGCTTGGGGTCAGTAAGGACTAGTGTATGGTCAGGCTTGGTATGTCTTCATTGTACAGTTACAGACTGACTGTCTTATCCAGATGCTGTTTATTGCATCTGCAGTAATGGGCAAAGTGTCATGTTAATGGATTGATTAATTAACACTTCCACTTTTCATCTTGGGTAACAAAAACTGTGACTGCAGCAGAATCTGCGTGCGACTTTGTGAATTGCAAATGTGAATGTTAAGAATTTTGGTTTTCTCTTTTTCACAGTTCCTTTAGCAGCATATAAATGGCTGGTTTGCTACCTGCTCCGAGAAAGTGACCTAAAGCTGAGCAAGGAGAAGCAGTCTGGGCGAAGTGATTTTGAGGCAAAAAACAACTGTCAGGTAATACTTATTCAGCTTTCTTATTTTATTTACTTATTTTCATCCAAGGTTGTTGGATCCTGTTAGTTTTTTCTTCTTGTGCCATGAAGTACAACTTCGTCAAGCATAAAGCAGCAAGTCAAATAACTAATAAAATATAATACCTGTCCATGTGCATTGTATTGAACATGATAACAGGAGGACAGTTACCATCAGCAGAAGTCTTCCAGGATATGTTTTCCTTCAGAAAAGTTGCAGGCACGTGCTGGGTGATGTCTGTAATTTTGATAGCACAACTTCTGAAGACTAAGTCTACTACTATTAAATCTACTGCAGCATCTGATTATTACATCTTCATCTGCTCTTGTGGCCAAATACATACTGTAGGAAAGAATCTTGCTCTGGCAGGTAGGTAAACTAGATGACATAATAGGTCTTTTCCATCTCTAATTTCTATAGTGCAAAGTACTCATGAAAGATACCAGACTGACAGCATTGGAACCTGAAAAGGAAACATTGGCAATCTACGTATAGCAGATCCACTCTCTCACCAGAGAGTTTTAACTGCTAGGAATGGCTTAACTCCAAATTTCGGTGTATATCCCCAAGCTCCCCAGATTCTTCTATTACCTCCATGAGAAAAGCTGGCTTGCAGCCAAGGAAAGAACACTTGTCGTTTGTCACTGAGGCGAGAGATCTGTTTCCTGAAGATAGCCAGTGTCATTCACCTTATCTGCAGAGCTCATTAGAAACATCAGGAAGGAATATTCAACTCTGCACCTAGAAAGAGACATCCTAGCTTCAACAGGGTATGGTCTGTGTGAAACCACTGGTAGAGTGGAGGAAGTCTTTCCTGGTTTTACCCTAGAAGCAGCTTATTAGAGAAACCCTTCAGGGTCAAATTCAGAATGGGAATTACCAGAAGTTCAGGTCTGATTGCCTGTCAGTTGGCCAGCTCTTGGGAGGCTGGTGCCAAGGCCAGAGTGAGAGAGAATGGTTTGCTCAGGAATATGAAGGTTCTCTTCACTTTTATGTTCAAATGTGCTAAAATGTGAAGATATTTAGGCACACAACTGCTTTTGAGATACACATTGATATACCTTAGGTCATTAGGTTTTACTTTCTCCCTACAATTCATCTTCAGGACAGCGGGATTTTGTATTTTAAATGGCATGCCTCAAAAACATCTGAAAATTATTTACAAGCTGTGCTTTAAAGATGTGTACATATTTGATTTAAAACTTTCTGGGCACGAAGAAGCATTTTTCTGTCAGCCCAGTGGCTGACTAATATATAATATTTGTTCTTGCTATGGGAAATCTGGAAAGGATTCCTAGCCTATCCCTAGGCTATTTTGGTTTGGTGCTAGCTTGATAGAAACAATACAGAAGTGCAAGCAAAGATAAAGAAGGAAATAGAATTTTAGGGGAGAAGAACGGGGAATTAATTCTTAATGCTTCATTTGCGATGTTAAGACTTATTTCATTCTGACTAGGGAACTGACATTCGTATCTAAAAAAGTCCATGTAGTAAGGGACAAGTCCTCCTAAACCAGCAGAGAACAGATGTGTACTTTGCAGTTCGTACTTGTGTCTGAGCTTGGACGTAAGTATGCCACTGAACAGCTAGCAAGAGATACAGTAATCTTTGGAATGTGCCTTTTTTAAATCATAATATCATAGAATCATAGAATCGTTAAGTATGGAAAAGACCCTTAAGATCATCGAGTCCAACCGCTAACCTATCACTGCCAAGTCCACCACTAAACCATGTCCTCAAGCACCACGTCCACCCTACTTTTAAATAACTCCAGGGATGGAGACTGCACCACCTCCCTGGGCAGCCTGTTCCAATGCCTGACAACCCTTTCGGTGAAGGATCTTTTCCTCATATCCAACCTAAACTTTCCCTGGTGCAGCTTGAGGCCATTTCCTCTCATCCTATCGCTTGTTACTAGGGAGAAGAGACCAACCCCCGCCTCGCTACAACCTCCTTTCAGGTAGTTGTAGAGAGCAATAGGTCTCCCCTTATCCTCCTCTTCTCCAGGCTAAACAACCCCAGTTCCCTCAGCTGCTCCTCATAAGACTTGTTTTCTAGACCCTTCACCAGCTTCGTTGCCATTCTCTGGACACGCTCCAGCAACTCGATGTCCTTCTTGTCCTGAGGGGCCCAAAACTGAACCCACTTTTTGAGGTGTGGCCTCACCATGCTGAGGACAGGGGGATGATCACTTCCCTACTCCTGCTGGCCACGCTGTCCTTGATACAATCCAGGATGCGACTGGCCTTCTTGGCCACCTGAGCACACTGCTGGCTCATGTTCAGCTGGCTGCCAACCAACACCCCCAGGTCCTTTTCCTCCAGGCAGCTCTCCAGCCGCTCCTCCCCAAGCCTGTAGCATTGCGTGGGGTTGTTGTGACCAAAGGGCAGGACCCGGCACTTGGCCTTGTAGAATCTCATACCATTGGCTCCTGCCGAACGATCCAGCCTGTCCAGGTCCCTCTGTAGGGCCTTCCTGCCCTCCAGCAGATCGACACAAGACCCAGCTTGGTGTCATCTGCAAACTTACTGAGGGGGCACTCAGTCCCCTCAATCAGATCATCAGTGAAGATATTGAACAGGACCGGCCCCAACACTGAGCCCTGGGGAACACCACTCGTGACCGGCCACCAACTGGATGTGACTCCATTCACCACCACTCTCTGGGCTCGGCCGTCCAGCCAGTTTTTAACCCAGCGCAGAGTGCACTTGTCCAAGCCGTGAGCAGCCAGCTTCTCCAGGAGAATGCTGTGGGAGACAGTGTCAAAGGCCTTACTAAAGTCCAGGCAGACAATGTCCACAGCCTTCCCCTCATCCACTAAGCGGGTCACCTTATCATAGAAAGAGACCAGGTTAGTGAGGCAGGACGTGCCTTTCATAAACCCCTGCTGGCTGAGCCCGATCCCCTGGTTGTCCTGCACATGCCGCATAATGGCATCCAGGATGATCTGCTCCATGACCTTTCCCGGCACCGAGGTCAGGCTGACAGGCCTGTAGTTCCCCAGATCCTCCTTCTGACCGTTGTTGTAGAGGGGCATCACACTCACTAGTTTCCAGTCATCTGGGACCTCCCCGGTTGACCAGGACTGCTGATAAATGATGGAGAGTGGCTTGGCGAGCTCCTCTGCCAGCTCCCTCAGTATCCTTGGGTGGATCCCATCTGGCCCCATGGACTTGATAACATCCAGGTGAAGGAGCAGGTCGGTGACTGCCACCTCTTCAACAACTGGGACTTCATTCTGCATACTAGCTCCATCTCCCAGCACAGGGGCCTGACAACCCCAAGGATGACCAGTCTGACTGTTAAAGACTGAGGCAAAGAAAGCATTAAGTACCTCAGCCTTCTCCTCATCTTTCATAGCCAGGTTACCTTCCATATCCAACAAAGGAGGGAGATTCTCCCTGGCCCTCCTTTTGTCACTGATGTATTTATAAAAACAGTTTTTGTTATCTTTAATGGTGTTGGCCAGTTTAAGTTCCAGCTGGGCCTTTGCCTTTCTAATCTTTTCCCTGTATAACCTCACAACGTCCTTGTAGTCCTCCTGAGTCACCTGCCCCTTCTTCCAAAGGCAGCAAGCTCTCCTTTTTTTCTTGGGTTCCAGCCAAAGCTCCCTATTCAGCCAAGCCGGTCTTCTCCCCCACCTGCTCGACTTACAGCACATGGGGACAGCCTGCTCCTGCGCCTTTGAGACTTCCTTCTTTAATAACATCCAGCCTTCCTGGCCTCCTTTGCCCTTCAGGACTGCCTCCCAAGGGACTCTGTTAACCAGACTCCTTAACAGTCCAAAGTCTGCCCTTCTGAAGTTCAGGGTAGTGGTTTTGCTGACCCTTCCTTACTTCTCCAAGAATCAAAAACTCTATCATGTCATGGACGCTGAGCCCAAGACAGCCTCCGACCACCACATCACCCACCAGGCCTTCTCTGTTCATAAACAGCAGGTCCAGCGGGGCACCTCCCCTGGTTTGCTCGCTCACCAGCTGCGTCAGGAAGTTATCTCCCACACACTCCAGGAACCTCCGAGACTGCTTTCTCTCTGCTGTGTTGTATTTCCAGCAGGTATCTGGAAATAATGCCACAGTGGATTTAAATGCAGGGATGATGCAAGTATTTAAAAGAAATAAGAAACACTAATCAACTAATTCTAAATAAAAAAAAAAAAAAAGAACAAATGGTCTACAACAAACACCAGTTTACAGCAATGCAGCAGATCAGCCACAACAGCCATGGTTTCATGCTCCCCATCTGTTCATCAGGTAGGATGTTTTCAGTCAGCAGTCTGTTCAGTGGTAGGACATATGCCACCATACAGCAAAGGTGAAGTATATAAAAGTAGATAATTGTTCCTATGTGAGTACAGTCACTTAAGGTTTTATGCTCTGTATGAACAGTAACTGGTGACTTGCCTTTCGGATCAGATAGTTGGCAGGGAATAGTTGGACAGTTCTTTCAAAACATACCGCAATCTATTGCAATCCATAAACAGAATCCACTGGTGCTAACATGGGCAGATTTTTTATTTATTATTTGAAGGGACTGTAATAAGTTTTCAACAGGCTACTGAACCACTTTGAGGATTTTATCCTCTTTATAAAGCTCTGCATAATATTAAATAAATATAAACCTACCTTTATCTTCTTAAAGTTATATGGGTTTATTAATGGTCCTAAAGTCAGCAAACCTGACTTTGCATGGTCTTCACTCTGATGTAGCTACTTGATCCCATACAGTCTGTGTGCAACTGCCAAATTGCACTGGTAATAGGCATAAAATCTGGGCTCCCTTTGGACTGGTATAAGAAAGTACCCAAACAGGAAGACAGTGGAAAATTAGGATCTCATCTGTAAGAGGCATTTCATGAAGCATTTCACGTCTAACCTTTGCAAAGACATTTTAGAAAGGATTTTCTCCTAGAGTTTCTTCTTAGTCTTTCTTTAATCCTAAACTAGATCAGCAGATCTAAATCAATAGATCTCCACTAACTTCACCAGAGCAATGGCATTTTGCATCACCTGAGGATTGGTTCCTTGTATTTTGTTACTCAGTGTCCTTTTCTGTTTCCTAAGGTGTACTACTGTCGATCATTAGCCATTGCTTTTATCGAACAAACAGTCGTACAAAGATATCATGACTACACTCATGATCCCAGCATACCATCTACCCTGCAGCCAGTGCTTAAGAATCTCAGTGCTCTGTATGGACTCTGGTCTTTGAGTAAACATCTGGCTGTGCTCTACCAAGGTGAGATCAGCTCCCTGAATATACTGTGCATGTCACTTTATAAAAGTCCTAACTTGGCATGGGGAGGGAATCCTAATTAGGATTTAAATTATTTCTTACATTTTCTTTTTTCCTGTGTAATATAAAACAATCATTCTGGACAAAATTTTCAGGAGCAGGAATCTGGAGTGACAGATTAACCCAAAAGACTCTCTCTTAGCTCAGAGATGATGGAGGGCTCACAAGTTTTGCAGTGGTCCAGTGCTTGGGGGAGGTGATGGGGGATAGGCAGCGAGATGCTGTAGTGTAGCTTGTTAATGCAGAAGGCTCCATATGTCTTAAATTAACAGTTTTGCAGTCAAGTCATTAATGAAAAACAGTCAATCCGGTTACACAGGAGCATCTATTTAGTCTCTTGAATACTGAACTGATAAACTCCTTTGTAAAAGGATTGTGTCAGTGTATTCTTAACTGATATAAGCTTCTTTGTGAATGTATTTGCAGGTGGCTATGCTTCAGGTGAACAAGCTGGTAAATTTATTCAGAATGCTATTCTGGAGCTCTGCTACAGGGTAAGCCTTCAGTATCGTTTGTTGTGATGAAACAATAACATAGTATACAAATACTAAAAAAGAGGTATATCAGTTATTCTGTACTTCAACAGGTAAATTAGCAGGATATTACATTAATAGTTTCTGAGCAACTTTCTGTAAAGTTTAGTAACTCATTGACCCTGAATCTAGTCCTAGTTTATTTACCGAAAAATTATAAACAACGATTCTTACAAAATAACACTCTTACCACTTGTGGCCTTGCAATCTTCATTGGAAATCCAGTGAAGTACTGCAGTCCAGTTCTCTTTATTTCATTATTGTGTTAGCTCATGAGTTTTTTTCTCAACACAAAACCTTTTCAAACTGGATTATGTGCTTTACCAGTAAGCAAAATTTCAAAGAAGAATCTGGACATTATGTTTTTGAAGTTCAAAAATACATATTTTTATGTGTGTAACAGTACCATCTTGATCCAAATGTGTTTTAAAACCGATAAGCATTTAAAGCATTTAAAGTACAGTCTCTTTGGGCAATTACCCTGGGAGGAAAAAAGCAAAATAAATCTAGACTCCTTATTGTGGATTTCTCTTAAGTTACCAATAGCTGGTACTTCATGAAAATAATCTTTATGCTGCTCTGTAGTTCACAGGTAGCCATAGACAACTACAGAAGTTGCCAAATGTGTGTCTTTTGTTTTTAAACAGTTGAAAGATGATGCAGTTGCCCTGGTTGATGTCCTTGCTCCTCCTGACTTCATTCTCAACTCTCCCATTGGTAAAGCTAGTGGAGAGGTAAGAAAACCCATTTTAAAATTTGTGAGTTTAATCATTAAGAAGAGTCTTGCCTGTAAATAGCCATAACATATTCAGGACACATCGCAGCTGCAAAAGAAGATGCTTTTTCAGTGGAAGGTACCACAGGTAAGTTGATGTCAGCAGAAAATGACATTTTGCATTCACTGGAGATAGGCTTCGGTGGGAAACTCGTACAGTATTGCTCTGTGTGCTCTTCTGGGCATCTGTGCTCTGAACAAAAAAAAATTACATCATACTATCTCCTAAGGTTGTTTAAGTAGTAACATGTCTTCAGTATATAGCTTAATGCCTTGGAGAGGTAGTAAGGTGTATTTCTTCTCTGCCTAGGACTTTTGCTGCCTTTACTGGTATTCACATTGTACCCAGGTTGTGTGATGTGCATATAAATGGTGTAGAAAACATTTATTTCTTTTAATTCTTCATAACATTTTTATTTTAATGTGAGAAATGAAAATTTAAAACTTATTCCCATTAAAAATTATATTAGAAATTGCACAATTCTTTGAGAATTCTGTTTATCCAGTGGGAATTCCAGGATATGACAGTATCCTGAAGAAAGCAGTGCAAGGTAGAGCATTACCCAAGGGATCTCAGTAATCTTAACACAGACTTGAAGGATCCTGTTTCATTAGCACCTCTCCTTGCTTTAATGAATATGTTCTCTCTCCTTGTTAAGACTGAGAATATTTTTTGTGCAGTCTAAGTTACACAAAGCAAGAATTGACTCCCGAGCATAAGAATGGCCATACTGGATCCAGATCACAGAATACTCGGTAACTGACAGTGGCCAAGGAGAACGCGGCATGAAACAGATGAAATATCAAGGTGTTCTTTCCCTGCTGTCTCAGCTGTTGGCAGTTGGTGGTTTAAGAGATATCTCATGCCATGGCTTATACTTGTATCATTCTGTTTAACAGCCACAGATGTGTCTATCCTCCATTCATTTTTCCCATCCATTTTCAAGTTCTGCTGTCTCTTGGCTTCCATGACACCATAATTTCCATAATTTAATTATGAGTATTGTGAAAAAATACTTCCTAGTCCCAGTCCATATGCATTTACTCTCTGTGAGGGCCTTTTCATTCCTCTAACAGGCCTTGTTTTCCTTCTCTGTATCTTTCCTCGTTCTGCCATATCCTTTCTGAGGTGGCAGAACCTCAGGAAGCCCAGACCTACGTGCAGGGTTCAGGATGTGGGTGCGCCATGGATTTGGCTGTGCTAGATCATGGTCCCGCTCTGCTTTTTTTCCCTTGACATATTTAATGTGCTGTATTTCATTCCAAAGTCTCAGCAAACCAAAATTCTTGTTTACTGGCCAACCCTACTCAGCAGGGCCAAGCTGTGGGATAACTATTATGTAGACTAGCATCACAGTACGGTAGTTTGGTTTAGTGTGGATAGACCCTGTAGAGAATCACTAGAGCCTGGGGAGACTGCCAGGAAGTTTGACAGGATTGCTGAGTCAAGGGTACTCAATGCTTCTCAATATTCTCTGTCTGTGTCTTCATGTCTGAAGTTGTCCATCGTTCCCATGGTGATCAAGCAATACAGAAGGCAGCCCAGATGTTTCTAACCAGACACTGACCTAACAAAATTATTACTTTGGTAACACAGTCTCTACAAATAAAGGAGGAAAAGCTAGCTCTACATATCCAGCCATCACAGCAAGAGGACTATAATCATCACTGTTTCCATTTCAGTAGATTTTTGAGGCTTAAATTAATGAAAGAGGTAATGGGAGGGAAGGAGCATCATCTGTAAGAATGTTAAGAATGTCTGTGTTGGCCAAAAGCCCATTTTCACCCATTATTCTGTCTCTGACAGAAGCTGTGACTAGATGCTATAGGCAAGAATATAAAATATGGTGCAAGTACACAGTGATCCATTCCCAGAATACTACCCCCTTCTAGCAGTCAGGTGGAGATTCCTTAGCAGCAGCTGATAAAGCTGTCATGTAACGGATTTGGCTAGCTCCTCTTTGGCTAGCTCTTAGCTACACAAATAGAGAAGCCACAGAGGCTTATTAATATTAGGAATATAATATGTAAGACATGCAGATAGGACTTTAAACACTACTGAATTACTCGTGTAATAAATACTTGGTAAGTTTTATGTAAATTCATTGAGTCATATTGAGGAAATCATTTCAAGCAGTAATATCCAACCCACATTCTGCAGAATTCAGGAAGGTTTTCTGAACTGCCTCTAAGTCTGTGGTTTTCAACCTGTGTAAATATTTTCAACTGAAATTTGAAAAAGGCTGCCAATCCCTCACTCAAAGAAAATGCTTAATAAAGCTCCTTGTCTCCTGGCTGTCTGTATTTAATTCTCTATTCATTGCTATCTTTGCAACTTCTAAAAACCAATGCAAACATTTTAGTAAGAATTACAGTATGGTAAAGATTAGATTATCCGAGCATAACAGGAAACTGCATTTAATTCAGGATAACCTTTGTCGTACTGCAGTGGAGTGCCTTGCACCACGATCCACAGATCATAATCGGAGCAGAAGAAAAGTTTCCAAAGTTGTTATGGGCAGCTTTAAGCACTGAGTAAGAAATCAGATTCTCTTTAGAAGCAATTTTGATGGTGTGGACATCGTTTCCCCATAGAAGCTGGGACAATCCCAGCTTCAATATGCGAAGTTATTACCACATTTATTTCAAGATTAAAAATTGTTAGGCAATATTATATCAAACCTGGAATGGAATAAATAGTTAACACTAGCCCATGTAATCAAGGTAAAATATATTTAATATTAAATATATTAGATTTCAATATTTATTTAAATCATCACAAACATACAGGGCCAAGCCATCTTTTGATACAGAAGAAAAGCATTTCACTTTACATCACTGGCTGCTTTTATACTATGTTGATATTATGTTATACTATACTCCAACTTACTGCTGAAAATATGGCCGCCTTTTCCGCATCTTTCTATGACATTATTTAAAGTTTTAAGCTTCAGTTAATTATGAACTGCCAAATGTTGCTAAAATTATACTTTTGCAGAATTCACTTCCCATGCACTTTTTCTTTAACATTTCCACATAAAATTGCAAATTGATGAAGATGATGAACTAACATTCTGCTTATGAGAGAGGAATGTCTTATGCTCAGATCAAACAGTTCACGTCTGGGAGAGAAGTTACGTTACTCTCCAGAAATGTGTTGAAATAGAGGTTAAAAACAGACATGCACAAGTGCTTTCAGACACAGTCTTCAGGTTTGGACAGAGCCAAGATTAGCTTAATAGAACCTTGTTTCCAAATTTCTACCTTTGATAACACAACTCTTGTGAAGTTGCAGACAAGAAATTATAAAGGTTACTGGTTTCCTGCTGTTATGCCAAGGATGGTCTAAGTGATTTACACAGATTTCTGGTGTTTACAGTACTTTGAAATTTTGCACTTTAGCTTTGTGTTTATTCTTTCCTGTACCTAGTTGTTCACACTTGTTATCTAGAAATTCAATCACAGTCTCATTTCAACCAATAAGTTAGATAATTTGTCTTGCAGAAGTTTTCTTTGTTCTATTTTCTGCATGAATTAATCAATTTTTATTGTTATTTTGCAGCTATATAAAAATATGTGGACAGAGATCCTTCAAGGCAGCAAAGCTCTGAGCAGACCTTCATGGTGGGCAGAATTTTGTGTTAATAAACCTCTTCGAGGCAGGCTGAGGTCAAGATTGTAAACTAAACAACTTGTAAGAGGCTGGATGGGCCTGAGATGGATACCGTATTTCAAACATCAGGAGGAAATGAGACCGTATGTCAAACACTGAAAATGAAAGAGATTTTCATAGAGAAGTGCCAAGTTTTAAAATAACTGAAATCAAGTCCAGCTTGGTCTCAGGGACTGTTAACATAATAATGACAGGGGCAAGAGCAACACATCTGCACACTGTTCATATTTACTCAATTAAATACCAAAAAAATAAGATCCATTACGGTCACTGCTTTGCAAAGTTTCTGTAAAAGAAACGTTCCACTCAGTCTCTTGACTTCACTGTCATATTACAGAAGTTAAAAAATTAACAAACATTTCCCACCAGGGATTATGAAATAGCTGAACAAAAGCAAAATACAAGAGAATTTGAAGAAAAAAGACATCAAGAATAGCAACAGTGATAAACCTGTATTAAGGGATGGGAATCATTTCCAACGGCCCCTTTGAAGTCTGTGAAGCCATTCTGATTTACTTCGTATGCCTCTGTGTTAAACTGCTTGATTGCTCTTTCAGTGCAGGAGAGGATTGGGATTTTAGATAATCTGTCTTTGAATTGAACTAATTTTAAGTGACTCATTATACATATTTTTTTTAAAAAAGTATGGGAATGCAAACTTTTAAGTCTAATATATGTTCTTTGTTGGTTACAACATTTTCAGTACTGGGAAACCAGTATCAAGCCTGGGATACATTGACACACATAGAAACTGCATCTATGCTTTAGGTCAGAATACACTCGAATTATTATAAATAAGGTCTTATAAGAACATATGACAGTGGTATGCAGTATCGAACACATTAGGATATTTCTCTTTCAGCTATATTAATTATCCAATACTTTTATTCGCAAATGGAAGAGACACTAACAAAGCTTTGAAAATATTTCTGGTTTAGCTATGCTGTGAAAAACAAATTAATTTTTTCCTTTGTTGTGTCTATGAACAGAAGTACTGTTAAAACCTGATTCCTGTTGCCCTTACTGTTGTGAGCAATCCTATCAAGCCAAAGAGATTATTTTATGTTAAAAAAATGAGTACTGTTTGTGGCTAATCAGGGATGAATTATGATTTGGGCTATAAAATAAATGTGATTTCAGTACTCCAGTGTTGAATCTACTTGAGCAGAATCAGACCCGTGTCCTTGTGGGGTTTTATAATTTCATCTATTGTTGCAGTGTCAATATGTGAAAGTTTGTTAAGTCTTTACAGACTGCCACAACGTGACCAAGTAGTTCTGTAGAGGCTTCTTTGATTCCATCTAAATCTGACACAGCTCAGAAAACATTTTGTGGCTGGAGAATGTATTGAAAGGCCATTGTTAAAAAGATATCGCAGAGAACCTCAAGGTACACTTATTTACTAAACAGATTTTTTTTTTTAAGTTTTTGCTTGTATTTTTAAGAGCAGTTTGTGAGAGAATCTGGGGACTCCCAAGTGCATAATAACACAAGTACAATTTAGGACAGGTGTCCTGGTTTAGCCCCAGCCAGCAACGAACCACCACCCAGCCACTCACTCACTCCCCCTGGTGGGACAGGGGACAGAATCGGACGAGTAAAAGTGAGAAAACCTGTGGGTTGAGATAAAGACAGTTTAACAGGTAAAGCAAAAGCCACGCATGGAAGCAAAGCAAACCAAGGAATTCATTCACCACTTCCCATGGGCAGGCAGGTGCTCAGCCATCCCCAGGAAAGCAGGGCTCCATCACGCGTAACAGTTACTTGGGAAGACAAACGCCATCATTCTGAATGTCCCCCCCTTCCTCCTTCTTCCCCCAGCTTCATACACCGAGCATTACATCATTTGCTACGGAATATCGCCTTGGCCAGTCTGGATCAGCTGTCGCGGCTGTGCCCCTCCTCTCCCGGCTCCTTGTGCACCCAGCAGAGCATGGGAGGCTGGAAAAGTCCTTGACTGGTATAAGCACTGCTTAGCAACACTTAGCAGCTACTTAACAACAACTAGAACATCAGTGTGCCATCAGCACTATTCTCATACCAAATCCAAAACACACTATACCAGCTACAGTGAAAAAAATTAACCCTATCCCAGCCAAAACCAGGACACGGGTCAGACAGAAGCTTTATTAACTATGATCATAGTGAGAGAACATTCGGAGAGCATCTCCCCCTCCCAGCCCTGCTCTCAGCCCTGCTCTCAGCCAACTGATTGCAGAGACCCAACCCATACACAGTTTCAGAAAAAAGAAAAGAGTTGAGGAAAAGCAATCATTTCAATGCTAACAAAGCCAGTATCCAGCCCGGGAGGCATGCACTTCTTAGGTAGGTTGCTGACTGCCACAAGTCTAAGGAATCAAACAGTAAGTAATACGCCTGTGTGAAGAGATGGCTCTTGGTGGAGCCTGTAGTAGTGGCACAACCTGTGTAACCTTAGCTCAGCAGTGGGAAGTTGGAAACAATCACAGGCCATTAGCTTGTAGTCCAAAGGAATGTTCTTTTGGTCAAGCTAACTTCTGGGCCAGACCTCTCAATCTTAAATATTAATAATTTTACCACCACAAGTTCAAGATGACCACCCTCAACACACTCCGGTTAAAAAAAAAAAACCAAAAACAAAAACAAGCAAACAAACAAAAAGCCCCAAATGCTGAAACCGTTGTTCACCATCCCATTGGAATAAAGGATAGAAACTATCTTGTTAAACCTTACCTGTATTTTTTTCTGAACTTCATTTTCTTTGCCAATCAATGTTGCCTGTGTTTTTTCTGCCTCTATTCTTTCTTCTTTTCTAATGAGGTACCATAATTCAGGGTGTCCCAATAGAAGCTCTTTGTACTATTGAACTGTAGGAAACAGCCAAAAGCTTAGCTGCCTTTGATGAAAACTCCCCAGTATAAAGTATTTATTTTCTTTGAACTGTTTTGCCTCTTTTAATAATGTCCAATAGGTGGCATCATCCCATGGGAAAAAAAAAAAATCAATACAGCTAAATACCTATAATTAGATATTATGGAATCATGGAGTCTCATGATTACCTTCATCTCTTTTCTGCATCCCTAGGGAATCCAGCAAGTCTGTACCGCTTGCAGATGTGCAGACCTGAAGGAAGTAGGCAGAGCACATTATGCCCAATATCCAGTGCGAGCACCAGGATCTCTGGCAGTGAAAGGGGCACCTGGGGAAGAGGTGCCCCACTACATAAAATGCAGAGACCAGTAGCATTGATCTGTCACTCCACATTCTGTACTATCCATTGATCGGCAGTGTTATTTTGCTGTCTTATGCACGTGCAATTTCACCATCACCTCTGAGCTCTTCATAAGCGATATGGTCTTTTCCTGCCTCCCTCCTCACAACTGGGAAGCAGAGCTGTATATGACTGTTGCATGTAGATGATAAGTCTATTTATGAGGCCTTTGTAGCCCAGAAGGAAAAATAAAGGTGTTCGGCATGTAGCTTAAGCCACCTTCGCATAAGAAAATCCCTGAGAAATCAGGTGTGTCACAGCAGAACAGGACTGAAGACCCGGTGAGTCCCAAAGATACCCACCACACACGTGACAAGAAAAGCAGACACCTCTGTGGAAATACATCCCTAAGCTATTCCTGGTATTCTTATTTATTATGACTATTTAGTCAACATCCAAACTCCTTGATAAAAGCTGAGCCCCTTTGTGCTGATAAGGACTGTACAAACTGGCAGGAAGGTGTGCTGTTTGTTCTGAAAAGCTTCTAACTTTGACTAGAGCAAGCGCTGGAGAGGGTGCATCAGCAAGAACATGATTATGGGCAGGCAAAATGGGATACTCAGTAAACCGGCACAATTATGGATGCTAATATGAACTGTCACACAGGTTGCACTAAGCTTAGAGCTTCGTGGGATCCTTGGATACCCACACAGTTAACGGCAAGAGTTAGGCACCCAAGCACCAAAGCTGAAATAAGTAAAACCGAAGCAGGGTTACCATGAGGCCTTGGGGATTCACTCTTTATAACACCCTCTCATCTCTGTGCCCCAGCCATGGGGTGATGGCAGCTGCTCCTCAAGACCCTTTGCAAGGTCAGTGCTGGGTGTTCAGCAGCTGTTGGGCCTTATATGCTGCCAGCAAAGGCTGTCTCCATTTACTCTCACAAATAGTACAAAGCCATGGCACAAAAAAGGCAGGCTCGTTCTATGGGCCAGAGTCACGCTGCGCTCAATAATGACCAAAACTAATATTTTCTGTATGAATATCTGGATAATCATTCTTAATCAGTTATCGCTGTGAATTTCTGACCTGTGTGTTCAGCCAGACCTGCATAATTAAATGAGCCAGATATCCTTTTCCTCTGAAGTCAACAATAAGCCAAGGTTCTAACGGTCTACAACCAGCTTCTCAGAGCAGCAGAAATTGTGCACACTCGCAGAGTTCAACATGGAGGGAGAAAGATGTCATGAAATTTGGCATCCAATTCTCTACTAAATCACAGGGCAATAATTCAACAACCACCACAAGATGTCATTATTATATGCAGTTTGTTCCTCTTTAACAGGACATTAAATAAAAGAGGCCTCTGGCAGAACAGAAAAGTCATTTCCCTCACAGTTAAAACACCAAATAAAGTTGGATGTGTCATTTTAACTTGGTTGGGGAGCTGGGTCAAAGGCTGTCAAATAGCTTCAGTCCAAAACAATTTGGCCATGGGAATCTGTCCTTTCCAGCTGCCACATGAAGGCAGTTAAATCTGTCACCATAAAGTTGAATCCAAGTAGGCCTGAAAGAGCCCCAGCCTACTGCTTTCCCAGTGCCCGTGATGGCTTTCTCCCAGATAGTGGCGTTTTTCTTCTTTGTGACTTTGCCAGACCACCTACCTGCCAAGGGTATTTCAAACTGGTTTCCTCTGTGATGTGATATTTCTGCGGATGTGACTCAGTTAAAGCAAAAAAGCTCTTTTCTATCAGAAAAAAAACCCAAATTGTTCATGTGCATTAGGACACTGAATGCACGCATCTCCCTTGCTGATGTAGCAAGACAAATACATGAATATTTATCTTTTGTTAAATGGTGTCTGGAGAAAGGCTTAGGGAGCCAGACGGAAGCCCTACCATCTTGACAGCTGCAGTTCTGTGGGTACAGGTTTCCCAGAGGTTCTTCCCTGAGGTTCTGTTTTCTGCAAAGCTAAGTAGACTCATATGCTGCTGTTTCTGTCTGAAAGCCTCTTTCCCACTGTAATAAATGATTTATCATCCTTTCTGCAGGGTAGTAAGTTTCTCTTCTGTTTGCCTGTATTCATGTATTTTCTTCACTGACTTAACGTGTTTTCAAACCTGAGTGGTGATTTAATACTAGCACATGCTATCAGCATGACCGATCTCTCTCTCAGATGCAACCGTACAGACATCACGGAGGCCTGTGTTTCCTCCTGTGGCACTGTACCTCCACGGGCCTTAGCAATGTTTGGTTATTTCCAGTTCTCATTAGCCTGAGATCAGAGTAAGGCTCCAGATCATTTTTGCTCGGTTCACTGGCCTAAGGAGCACCGTAAGCAAAGGGCAGCTTGCTGCATGAGACATCCATGTGATAGTATAATCTTGAGACAGACAGATCCAGCCATGGGAAGGTCAGCTGTGATCACAGCAGGCTGCCCACAACACTGTCAGTGGGAACAGAAGCATAAAGCTTCACTCTTTTCCAAGCAAGTCAAGACACAGTATTATCAAATACAAGGAGAGCATTTCACATCATTTCCTTTCAGAAGCAGAGAGAGAGAGATGAATGCAGTTTCTGCTGAGAGCAACAGTTCTGCTGGCTACCATGCCTTTTTCTTTCCCAAATTTTTCTGGTCTGGTTGCATTTCTTCAGCATTCCCACAGCATGAATGTCTCTTGAATAGATGCAGTTTCCATCAGGATTTTCTTCACTGTGTTTGTCAAAGAATAGACCAGCAAGAGTGTGGCTAGAACAATTCCCAGGGGGTTTCCTGAAGCAAATTTACACCTTTTTTTTTTTTTTTTACATTTTTGTCTGGGAACTATGGTCAACATCCAGCATCTGCTGAAATTTGCAGAAGACTCCAAAGACCCAGTGTCAGTGGGCAGTAGCCCCCTTCACCTGTCCATGTCCTTCCATCCTCCTGCAGAGTGCCCTCCCCAACTCATTTCACTTGCTTGTCATCTTCTCTGTACTCATAGCTTTGCAAGAAACTCTTTTTTGCCAAAACATAAAATATCCCATTATTCCTCCTTTTGTGTGAAGAATATTTTTAAATTGTAAGTTCCTTGATAGAGAAAACACCTCAATTCATAATGGTAATTTCGTTTAGAAGGGCAATTGCTTGCAGCATATGTGCCATGGAGAGAGAAGCAGGAATGGGCAAACAGCCCGTGGAAGGACAAACATGGAGCTCTAGTTTGGTCAGACCCGTGACTGTGATAGAGACGTGCTGTGTGAATATAATGAGTGCTCCATGGGCCAGGACACCTTCTAAAGCATCCAGAGCAACAGTATTGACTTCAAAGCTGGGGGAAAGTGTGGTACAACAGGAAACTGGATGAAGTCTATGTTTAGCATGTCAAAGAGGAGCTTAAAATATGATGCAATTACAGTATTATCAGCTTGTCCAAAAGTGGAAAAAAATGTTGAATGTCAAAACAAATCTAATTTGTGTCTAATATTTAGGGAGAGATTTAAGGAAATGGTTTACTTTGAAGGAAAGTGTGTGCATATACACGCATTATTTGCGATGACCAAATGGTCTATGGTTTTGTTACATGCTGTACCAAGATCCTTTAAATCTCCTTTTCAGAAGAGCTGGTGCCATCTGAACTGCCCTCCAGCAAAGTACTTCTCTGAGTGTCATTAAATAATGATTTTCTTTAAGCCCACGCAAACACTTGGCTTTTTCCATCTAGTTTATCAATTATGAGTGTTCACAAAGTCCAGAACTGAGCACTGGCTGTATTTCACTAGTCTGATGGAGGAGCCAGAAAAAACATGTCTCCTGGGGAATATTCCCAGTTGTAAATTTTTTTTTTGACACATATAGGGTGGAATTGGGTTTCTGTGCTTGTTTTGATCTCTTTACAAATTCTTATTAAAAGAATGTCTCCCAGCTCCATAGAAACTACATATCCTGTTCCAGGCCAAAGCTGTGGATAAATCTCACAGCCAGAAGCGCGGGGCAGCGGGAGCACAATTTTCACAAAGTATTTCTGTAGGAAAACTACTTTTCCCACCTGAGGACGGGTACTACCACCCGATTTTGACAAGACCACAAAAAGGAAGAAACACACAAGTGTCTAAGACACCGAGCAAGCGGCGGCCCAGTTCTTCACTGAACACATGACTATTTGCATGGTTGAGCTATGCTCTAGGGCAGATGAAAACCATATATTTTTTTCACAGCAACCAGTCGCAGCAAGCGTTGTTCATCCAAGGCACAGCCCATTGGCACGGGGCCAGTCAGAGCCACTCTTTGGTCTCACTGGTGGGCTCTGTTCCAGGGTGGCCCCACAGCAGTCACCAGATGATACTTTGGAGGTGGTGCAGTGCTGTCCCGCTGTGCTCTACCTGGGCAGGAGAAATCCACTCTTAGCCTGCAAAGTCCATCGTGGTTATAGTGAGAACACGTGTTCAGGGAATTTCCCTCTATGTTTTTGGCTCACTTTTTGTTTTACGTTTCATTTGGGTTTTTTGATGGGGAGGGAGAATTAAAGAAAATTTTACCTTTCTATCTGCCAGGATGTCTGTTTTGACAAGCAAGGAAATGGGCACAGCATTACTTAGCCATGTTATGGTTTCTCCTCCTCAATGTCCATTTTTCTGCTGTCTCCTCGTTATACTTCAGCTGTGAGGCCAGTTCTACAGCAAAAGTTGGAGCATTTGCAGTTTTATTTCTGTTGCCAGGCTCCCTGTTCATTATGGGAGGATTCCATATGCGACCAGAAGATGATTTTCCTCTGTGTTAAGAAATAGTCCTGGCACTAAACTGTTTGAGTCATCTTTCTGTTTGCATGACTTCTCCCATAATAATATTATCCAAAACTTGATTCACCAGCTAATCTCACAAGACAGGATTTTAGATGTTTTAAAAAAATAAAATAAAAATCTTGGGTTTTTTTTTTTCATTTTGACCTAAGAAAGCTCAGAGTTGAAAAAGTCATGCTGTATTTTGCTTCAATTAAGGTTAGAGAGCAAAAAACTTCTACAGAAACGTACATGCCTTAGATGTTCAATTTGCAACATGATAGATTACAGCTTATTTTATTTGGGGGGAACACGGTGGCATCGTCAGTAGTGAGGTGTGTCTTACCACTTCTCATGGTACCTCTGAATTGCCAGAATGAGTCTCTCATATGTATTTAAATTCCCATTCGGGGATGCAACAGTAGGTCAAGAAAAGCAATTAAAAGTCCCCATACAGATTCAGTCATGGATGTTCCTACATCGTAAGAGTTGAAATTATTCAAGACATCATCTAGTCAAATGCTGTTCTTCAAGACAGAATTAACTATATCTGTGCTAGTCCTTAAATATGACATCTTCTTGATTACAGGTTCAATGTTAAATTGTAATTAACATACTGGAACAGGCAGACATGGCTGTTATTCTAGAAATCTACTATTTTTCATCACGTTTTTGTAGATTCATGGTGGAGAGAAAAGGAGAGTTTACTCTAATGCCTGAGAGGTGAAACCACAGACCAGGGTCCCACCATCCAGAGTGGTGTACAAACCTCTCACAAATATATCTCCAAAACCTTACAATTTAAATAGAAGACAAGAAATAATACACTATGAACAAATTAATATGTCAGTACTGGATAGCAGTGTGTGCAACAATCTCAATGTTCCAACTGCCATTTTTAGCCATATTTTTCACAAACATGGTGTCAGGGGAGTTTAAGAGTGAGATGTAAAAGAAGCTAATGGAAAACTTATCTGGAAATTTGCTGAGAGCTTCATAATTTGGAAAGGAAGTGTATGAGAAAATAGGTAGCCAGCATTTGGCATCAAGGATGGCATCGTGGAGGCTGGAGTAAATATCCTATCTGTGAATGAAAGATTTCAAAATTAGGACTAGGCTATGATGAGTCTTGAGAGTAAAGGCCAAGAACTTACACTTAATCTATTATAGAAGACAGTGGAAAGACACAGAAAACAAGGGACATACCAAGGTAGGAGAAAGAGCAAATAATCTCTTGTATTTGGCATGGAAATGGTAAGGGCAGAGGTGCATTTGCCAAGGACAAGAAAAGGAAATAATGGGTACATGCTTTTATGAGCAAGTTTTACTGTATGAGAGAAAGGAAAGTCAATAGATTTTGCAGAAAACTCAAAGGAGTTTTAAAATTTAGAGGGAACTTGGACAAAAGGACCAGACTGACTGACAGTAAGTTTTCATCCACAGTGGAAGTCTCTCCTTAAACCACTACTTTAAGTAATACATCTGTTGCAATTTTTGTTCAGTTATTTTTTGCTTCTGTATGTATCTAGGCAACACCTGGAATAATATTATTTCCAAACAACTTCTAAAATCCAGTGGTTCATTGCAACATGTTGCAACATTTTCATTTTAAAGGTACAGATTTCATACACACACACAGACACACACTTATTTACAAAACTCAATCCCTGCATGTGTGTTCAGATGCAAAAATAAAAAACTTTTAATCAGGCTTAGTCAAATAGTTTTCCCTCTGGTTGTTAATTCTTTGTGTCAGAATTCAGCCAGAAATTAATGTGTAAAGCTAGGGGGGTGTGTATGTTTTTTTAACAGGGAGTCATAACATTACCGCAGTAATCAACTCCGTATGAAAGCATTATGAATGGCAAAGAGATAACAAGGGACTATTTGTGATATGGTATATTAATTAGAATTATAATGAAGGTTAATAAGATCATTATCTCAAGAGTTACACTGTAAAATGTGGGAGAGGGAATTTCCTTATTACATTCAAGAATTGCAGCAGAACTGCGAGCATATTTTATATTTTAAGTTTATTTTAAAAAAATGGATAAACTCATTTGTCTAATGAAGTTGCAGTTATATTTTTGAGTAATAAAGCAATGCAGGAGAATTACTGTTACTTTAACAAATGCATCCTACAGAAGTTATTATCATCTTAATTACCTCAAGATGTTTAAAGCTATTTCCTTTTAATTAAAAATCAGAGGACCTAATAGCAGTGGTATGCCTAAATAGCCCAGGGAAATCATTTGTTGATCTGTGGTTGCTATGAGAATATTCAGAACTATAGATTGTCTGTGGATTAACATACAGCTATGTAAACTATAAATGCTTTGAAAAGCTTGAAGGTTTAATGCAAGCTACATTTCGATGCATACACCCTCTCTAATTACTTAAACAATACGTTTTAAATTATTACATTCTATTATTTCCACACTTCAAAGGCAAACTCTGTCTAAAGCCCTTCCTTATGAATTTCCCTACACAGAGTATGTATAGAAACTGCCACATCTCACGCAGGTTACCGTGTGTGTGTGTTGCAAAGCAAGAAAGTCAATGTTTAATCCACACCAAAACACCCCACCACTGAATATAGTAAACAGTGGTCCCTGAGCTAAAGATTTTCAACTTATGAAGGCTCCAGGGACTGTAAGAAGTGAGCAGCCCCCGGCACGTAAGAAGCTGCCTCTGCAGCACCAGGGGTGTGCACTGGCCACCCGCACCCGCGGGAGCCTGGGTGCAGAAGACCCAGGACAACAGCTCCATAAAACCAGTACTTTGTTACCCCCTAGCTGAGCCATAGCGTACAGACAGGCCATGTTCACGCACCACCGGCTCTCTGATACGGCTGGCCTAACAGTTTGGGAAGTCTTTTCATTCTTTGTCCTCAAACTTCATGAAGCATGTGATTGACGGGGTGTAAAACAGATTAAATCTGGCAGAGATCACTGGTATGGGTTAAACCCGAGCAGCAATGCTGTGCATTTTGGAAGAGTCACAAGGGGGATACTAAGAAGACAAGGTGTTGTTTTCCTTGTTGCAGCAAGCACAAAGCACGAGGCATGGCCTGAACCCAGTGCCCCTGGCCATGTGGTCTGACAGCGTCTGCCCATCCCCAGAGGTCCAGACAAGAAGAGCATGTGCAGAGGCTTGGCCTGAAACATCTGCACATGACTCCATAAACACAGCTTACCATATGTTACCAAATTACTGAAGCAGCCTGTGACTCAAGAGGAGGACTTCTGGTAAAAGCAGAGGAAGAATGTATGTGAAAAACCTTTTTATTTATGCTACAGTGTAACCAGAAGTGAATTTATAATTGTATTAAATTGGTTATGCAGCAATGTAACAGCTGACACAGCTGTTTTCTCCTCCCTCTTGTCAAATTCCATTTTATTTATGGCTATTTTGACATCTTTATTATTTTGATGAAATACATTTTACCATATTGCTTTACTGCCTTCTCTGATTTGCCTCATGATTTAAAGATACTGTGGAATGATTAAAGTCCCAACAGTGACCAAACTGGAGTATATACGGTTACAGTATGCCACGTATCCCCCTGCCAGAGGGACAATTTACATTGGCACAGGCTTGGCATTGGTAGCACTCCTGCTCATGTCCTCTAAAGTCAGTGGATACGAGGTGGCCCATGCTCTTCTTAACTACCTGGCATGTTAGCATTAATCTGTCTGTAGCTTAACTTTTTTCTGGGAACTGTGTTTGATATAGTTCCCCCAAAGAGGAGAGAACAGTAGCATCGTCCTGTACACATTAGTAAATAATAAAAGGCAATGTATGAAGAAGCTATTGCCATTTTTCTTTCTACTTCCACCCACTGTGAGTAGCTAACCAGGGAAGGACCGCCTAAATGTGTCTCTGCAAGCACTGAGCAACTCTTATCATATTACAGATATTCCTCATATAGGAGCTCTACAGGCACATTGAGCTGAAATTATGTACTCGTGTTTGAAAATCTAAGCACTCGCAAGTTAGACATCTGTACGGAATGGCAATGGAATCATAACCATCACAAGAGGGTTTCCTCAGCATCTTAAAGAAGCTGATGACTTGGGCTAAGAGTATATAAATTGATATTTTCTATGGGAAGACTTTTTTTATCCAAGATAAAGGTCAAGCACATCTGGAAGACATAATAGCCACGTCCTATAGAGACTACATCAACTATCTTGCTGCCAAAATCTACTACAAACAGGCACAAAGGGCCAATCTGCTGATTTTCCTAGCTGTCGCTGGTTTATTTAAGAGGCTAAGTCAGTTTTCAGTTTTTGTTCTGTTAAGAAAAAAATGAAATCTATTGTGTAAGCTCGGTGCCAAATTACCATTGTCCTACGCTACATTTCCTTGAGTTTTGAAAAGCTCATTTTCTGTTGTCCTATTTATCTCCTTGGACTGTATATAATTATTAAATGGTCCCTAAAATCTTCTAGCCATTTCACAGAACAAGACAAACATATTTCCTTGAAATAGTTATAGCAAGAAATCTGCTTTAAATGGGACAACCGTTTGCTGTCTCAAGCTATACTATCCAAACCACCTTTTAAACATGCCAATATTCATTCTGACTTTATTTTTGAAGTGCTAAGCTACCTCACTGTAATAACATTACTCAAAACTGCATGGCACAACTATGGGTGATAAAGGTATCGTATGCAAGAACACAAAGTAAGAAGTTGTATATGTTATGAACAGGAGAGGTGCAGGACTGGCTGATAGGAGGCACCCTGCAGACAGATGCATCCAAACCCCTGCTCCTCTCTGCAGCTACAGAGCCTGTTTCAGGACAGCACATGACACCCAGGAGGCTGTGGAGCCCACAGCCCTCCTTTATGGGTAAGGTTTAATCTTCAGAACAATGCTGCCGGCAAGGAAGTGGCACTGTCCTTTTAAGTACCAACTCAGGGAAGGGAAGGACCATATCCAGCTCCCTCCTTAGTTTGAAATGTCTGAAATGCACTTTCCTGGGAAGTGTCTTTACTATTTCCTTCTGAATGGTTTTGGAGCCCCTCCTGTTGAGACGAGGCCCACATGCACCCCAAGCTGACAGAAGCAGAGCTACAGCTCAACAGTAGAAGGTTAGACTTGGTCCATGGGTCCCAGCTCCTTCTGTGTTCAGCAAAGCCACCTTCCTTAAAGCACACATTTCTTGATTTGCTCATCTCAAGCCAAGCAGGAGACGTGGTCAACAGCATAATGGCATCACATCTTCAGTGAGGCAGCACTTGTGACGAGGGTCTCTAACAGCTATGTCAATGCAAAGAGCTATCAGTTTATAACCACCAGTCTGGATATTTGTTGCGTTTAAAAGAAAATTTAGAACAGCCTCACTCTGATACTGGTTTGTGTATTTCATTAATCACCTTTAAAGTAATAAATTGCTTGACAGCTTAAAAATTAGCAAAGGAGTATTAAATGGAGAAAAGCATTAAAATGGATGGACTTGTAGCAGCTGGTTCAAATGGACAAAAGGGAGGTTAAGGACAGCACGGTGAAGGTGAGGACAGAAACTGGCCGTATACAGTATAATTTAAAAAATCTTTTTCTATTCTTATTCTTGATTCTTATTCTTTTTACATACTAGGAAGAATTAAACATTTGTGAAGATAATGATTCAGCTCTTTACTTGCACAGAACCTCTGTAGATCACCAGAGGTGGAGGACTACTAAATGCCTGCCTTATGAGGTGATTCATGAAGGGTGATTTGTTTTCCTGGGAACCCTGTGCTATTAGAGATTGTAGGGTCTGGACTCAGTTCCAGGAGAAAGGGGAAGACAACATCAGCATGCTAGGGGAGAGGCTCTGATGAATCAGCACATCTGAGACAACAGCAAACCCAGACCATAACCAGGATGTTGACTGGGGCCCGTTTAAGCAGCAGGTGCATGTTAGCATCTACCAGGAATATTCAGAAATGCAAGCCCTAGTGTGTTTCACTGGGTACAACCCCAGCTCCAAAAAAACTATCGAAACCACCAATTCTGTGAAACAAAAAAGCAGGTCTTCCTCAAATACAAGTCAGGCAGGGTGGGAGGAGAACTTGGGCTCAGTCCGCAAGATGGACATTGGCCAAAGGGCCCTGAACACACTAGGGTGTGGAGGGACACCCCAGAGATTGACTCAGATTTTTACTCTGTGGGTGGTGCCCAAGTGAGGAGATCACTTACAGTCTGTGATACTTCATCAAGCTATGAGCTGAGCAACCCTCCATCTAAACCTACATTTAGCACAGAGGTTTGATGTCTGAACCAGCCTCTCCTGGCCTTAGATATTGACCAAACGGTGCAGCTGAATAGAAACAGGCACTTACATGGTACAGTTTATAACAGCTGTTTCAGAGGTCTACAGTGAGGTGAGATGAGCAGTATTCTATGCTGTGCATGAGGCGCTCTAAGACACTAACAAAGGTACTTATTTCCAGACTGGAATGGGGAGATAATTGGACTGTTATGGGAGAGACCTGTAAGCCTACAACCACATGTTCCCAGATCACCTGCACTTGCACCCAGCTAGTTCCAGTGAGATCCAGAAACGAGCCTGTGAATACCCACCTGCAGCCTCTGCCCATTTCATCTGTCACGGGGGGAAGGAGGAGTATATCCCACTGATGGAGTGATGGTCCCTTCGCTCCTGAAGAGCTGCTACTGAGCAAAAATATGAACTTGAGCCAGAGAGGGAGGAAGAAGATGAGAGCAATAGCAACATTTCAGATTAGTTAATTTTTTGTATCTCAAGAAATGAAACTTAACACGACAGCTAGGATTGTTTGGGTGGGGCATTTATTTACTGAAGTCTTACATTGGGTATTAATTGGATCAGTTAAACTGCAAGTTCTGTAGGAAACAACCTGTTTATCCAGTGGCTAACACAAGAGGGTTGAATCAATAACATTTTTCCTTAAGTGGTGTTATAGATAAAGTAAAAGAGCACAAGAATCCAGCCTGTACCTGCCAGTGAAAGGTACCTCTGCAGACCCCAAGGTTAAACCTCTGCAGATAAATTAAGCATGTTCAGAAAGGCTGTCAGGGACTCAAGCCAGCTGGCACAGAGCAAGCCCTGTCTGCTGGCGAGCTCACCTCTCCTCCGAGACAGGGCAGCTGCATGCGGCCACCACCCCTGGGGAACAGCCCCGGGAACTTCTGGGGAGAGCTGGCTGTCCCTGGCCACCCCAGCCCAGCCCTGCTCCAGGAGCTCAACGCCACAAACAGCCACCTCAGCTCCAATGGCCAGAAGCAGTGCCTGGCATTGACTAATTATTTGTAGGGATGTAATCAATAGGTGAAAATAAGCATTTAGGAAGAAATAAAAATAAAAATAAAAATAAAAATAAAAATAAAAATAAAAAATAAAATAAAAATAAAAATAAAAATAAAAATAAAAATAATAAAAATAAAAATAAAAATAATAAAAATAAAAATAAAAATAATAAAAATAAAAATCATGCTTTCACTTAGACTACAAGAAAAAGATTTAAGCAGGAATGTTCAAAAACGAGCAAACCATAGCATGTTGGCTTATTATTTGAAAGCGATGAAAAGTAAGAAAAATTTCTAATCTATAAAAACACTCTTAAATTCACTGGGATCATCAGAGATGGCAGAAGGTAAAGAGGATTGTCTTTAATAGTGTGCAAACGTGCCTCAGTTTCAGAGCTGGAAAAATATCCAGTACTCCAGATGGAGAGCAAATTGAAAAACATTCTTTGTTTATATTTATTTATTTAATCTCACGGTGTTCTTGGTTGCCCAGAGGAGCTACTGAGAGCAGTTTCTACCGTGCTGGTGGTTAGAGTTAGGTTACACACACTTTTGGAAATTCAGCTGTCTGCCACTAATGAATTGTTCAGCTTAGCTTGGGGGAATGACACAATTAGCAAAAGTAGGCCAAATCTGCCCCAGGTGAAACTCTACTGATGTCAATGATTTTATTCCTGATGATGTGCTTATTCCAGTGTGTGTAGCGACAATATGTAGAAAGAGTCGTCTTGCAAAAGGACTTATATGGATTTCATTTGTCTTTTCTGATACTAATCCTGCAGTAGACCGAATGAAATGTACAACTGCAACACTTGCATGGACAGCCACAGTACATTTCTGTGGACCAACTCACAGGTTCCGTCCATTAATAATGTTTTTATATTTTTAACAGTGTCCTTTACAATTTTACCCACAGGCATATAAAATAATGGTTGTTCCATTCCCTGACTTCATGCTAATCTTCTGAATTTGCAAGAGCAAAAAAAAAAATAAAATCTGAAGGTCTCTGTTATCCCTGGCTGTTTTAGGACTGGATTTGCTTCAGAGGACCCCACAGTTAAGGCATGGCAGGCATAAAGAAGGGTGAATTTTGCCTTCACTTCCCTCCTGAACGGAGTACTGTGTAAAACAAAGCAATAGGCTTTCCCTGCCCAAAAGACCATTAACATCCCTTCCATCAATTCTTTAAAGATACGTTGTATTGCAGTGAAGCTACCAGGGCTCCGTGGCTGGTGCCCTACTAGATAAGAAAGGGAATACAGATCCAAACTGAAAGCACAAACCCGCCTTTTCACCCAAGTCATGCAAGAAGTCTGTGTCAGAGCTCCCAAACCATTATGATTCAGGGTTACACAATTATTTTCTCCAGACTTTTCTGGAAAATTGTATCACTGTCCCCCTGGTAGCAAGCAAAGCCTTGATACAGGTGTCCCGGGCCAGAAAGACTCTCCAAGCTGCGTGGAACATTCGCCTGCATTAGCATGGGATGCATCAACATCTGAGACTGTGACAAAATCCAAGCAAATTGTGTTCCTGGTCAAGATTTTGTCCAGAAACCACCAGCCCTGCTTTGGTGTCTTAAATAAAGAGCCATCCTTCCTCTTACTGTTTTCTAAGCAATGACAGTAATGGGTGCAAATTTATGACTAGCAGGGTAATCCACTTGATACTAATCCAAAGAGTACAACCTATGGTCCTCAGGTTTTTTACCCCTGAAAAACACCAGTGCTTTTTTAATGGATCTGCTTAAGTGTGACCTCTTAAATTATCTCTGCTAGAGGGTTGTAGCAACAGTTCCCCAGCTGTGCTGTTATTCATCAGTAACCATAGAAATTAAAGTGCTGCCAAGTATGTGCTCTTTGTTTTTTCGAAGGGCTGAAAGATGATGCAGTGATGTCTTTGCCTCTCCTGACTTAATTCTGAACTCACCCACTGGCAGACCTGACGGAGAGGTGAAGACGAAACTTGCTGTCATTGGAAAGCTCCGGCACCAGCAAACTCAGTCAACGTCACTTCTGCAACTGGGCTGCTGGTGCGTTTTCCAAAAGCCTGTAGCTAGAAATAGGATGTGGTGGAAAGCCATATCCTGTTTTTCAATAATTGCAGTCCTTAATGAAAAACGTTTTTTTTTTGTTTGTGTATTTCTGTTGAGATTGAGCTGAAGCCGTGCGGGTATTTTTAGCCAAATGATTTGTTTTGGAAATAAAAAAGTTGTTTAAAATCTCTCCTAAAGGGATGCCTTTGAGTTAATTATTGGCCTGCATTGATCTTTGAGTTTCTGTGGGTAATTCTGTTATTAGGATAGGATTCTTTGACTCTGAACTAGCATCTGGGCTTTTTCAGTAGTCAGCGCTTTTTCAGCACACTTCCAGTGGGCAGCACTAATCCTGTGTTAAGACGGGATGAATCCTCTTTCTCCCCAGTCATACAGGGAGACAATTAGCTGAGACCAGACTCCTAACTTTTAGACTGCTACAGTTAGGTGAGAGAACTACTCATGGAGGCTTACTGCCTATTTACTGGGCAATTTAAGGACCAAGAAACCTTGGTATTTTGCTTTGTGTTCCACTGGTTGCTTTTCCACCACACACTGTATTGCTCAGTAACAGCCAGTTATCCATGGGCAACGCCTCACCCACTGGGCTTTTGCTTTTTGTTGGGTATGCAGCATCTGTCCTACAGAGACTCCTTCCCATTTTCCCAGGAGAACGTGGAGAACATCTACAACGTGGGGAAGGGTTGTGCCGAGATTTCTGCAAGAGTTTTTCAAGAGGAAAATCACACAGGAGGACTTTCTTGCTTGGTGTGGCAGTGAAAAATAGTGCACACCAGACTCGGTTGTCTCTGAACACTTCTGGCTTGGGATGGGCATAGGACAAAGCAATTTGTGTATCTCTTCAACCATAGTGAAACTAACACCACCTTGTTCATCAAAGTTAAACAAAAAGAACAGATTTGGCAAAAATGTATATTTGCCCCCTGTCACTCTTTGAGGGTTCGCTAATGCCCAGTTTGACATCTTCTTCACAGGAACTTTCTCTAGGGTAGAAAAACCTGATTTTAAGTTTTGACTTGTAATTATCAGATATTCCATGTTGATGTGTACCAAAAATGTTGGATCACTGAAATGCTTGGAGTCTGGGAAAAAAAAAGCAATTCATATTGGTTCAAATAAGGAAATCAGTACAAACGCCATAAAGACAAAACTGCCAACTCCAGATTCCAAATGAATTAAAAGGTCTATATTTAGCTCCTACTATTTCTGTTTCAATTATAAAACATTTCTTGTTAAATACACACCATCATCTCAAATGCTCCACTCGACACTGTTGCTTGGAGCCCCATAATTCATCTCTATTTTTAGTTTGCTCACAGATAAGGGAATGGCAAAAGACAGCAAGTAAGTGATTCAGACTGGTGTTTTTACAGGACCTTCACAGTTGCTGCTCTAGGAATTGCTCTGGAAGCAATTCAAACCTGACCCAACTCCCGCCAATTTCTCTTACAAAGGTAAGTGTCAGATCTTAAGCAATCCTCTCCCGCCTTTTGGGAAGGATAGGAGAAAAAGGTGCATGAATCCTTCGTAGAGCAGAAGCAGCAGATCTGCTCCGTAGGCACCTGACATTAAAGGCTGCTTTGTGGCCATGAAGGGGAGAGTGAAGACGGTCACACCTTGAAAGAGAGAGAAGTTTAATTTAAATGCCAGGCCTGGACAATTCAAGGGTTATTAGTCTGTTTGAATCTTTTACCCCAACTATTTGGATTTTCATGAAAGATTTGCAATTCCCTAATTGCACATTAGAAACAAGAGTGTTTCCATCTTCTAATAAACCCAAACTTCTTCCCAGAATCCCTTCAAAATGCTCAGCATATGTTGCATGTGGCCTGCAGTCTGCCACAGAGGATTTCAAATTTACCTGCAGCATGGACTCAGGAAGTGAAACAGGGAGGGGAAACACAGAAATAAGATTCAGTCCCACTTGTGGTAAATAGCAGTGGGCTGAAAACCAGGGTTTTTAATTTTATTTTATCGCTATAAGTAGAAAAGTCAATTTTTTAGCAGATTATACAGAGAGAAATCAAACTGATGGAAAATCTGGATGGACGGTAGAGATGTGGGCCAGGCTGTCAGCTTTCACTCAAGCTCATGCCAAGGTGTGAAGGTGTTCAGGTGTCAGAAATCCCACTCAACACCATTAGGGGAATGTCTTCACTTTACCACTGTGTCGCGTGCTCTGTGCTTTTCCAAGCTCAAAGGAAGTTAGACTCATCAAACTTGAACTTAGCCAGCATCAATTTGGCTGAACTAGATTTGGCTTCGTTGCCTGGCACAATTAGATGGGCTCTTATAGGATGAAATTAGGAAAAAGGAAAATTTAAACTGGAATACAATTTCTACCACCAAAAAGAAGTGGGATGTGAAGCAGTTCCCTAAGGAAAAAGGCTGATTCTTGCGTCCAAAGTCTTTCAAAGCTGGACCACACAAAGCCCTAAGTACTTCAACCAGGAGCAATCATCCACTGGTGGGAAGATGGAAGAGATGAGGTAATATAAGATAGATATCAAACCCCTCTGTGAGGTACAAGGAGGGAGGTATATATCCCCAGTACTGAGAAAAAGGCAGGCAGAGAGGTTAAAGGCTAGCTACAAAATGTCAGCTATAATTGACTAATAATCTAAGTTCATAAGTGTGATGTGGAAAACTCTCATTCAGCTGCTATTGATCCTGGAACAGCTGTTTTACTGGTAGTTAACTTTTCTCGGTAAAGTCTCCCACGTGCACATCCATGCTTGCCTCACCACAATGGCCTAAAGGCAAAGCCGAGCCAGGAGCCCTCTTAGGCCGTGGAAATAGTTAGAAAGTCTCAAACAAATAAAAAAAGGGAAATTCAGCCCACTTTTCTCATTTCCTAGCCCAATTTGTAGTCATTAGGATATGACCTGAAAGGTTAGTGTTGGCTTAACCTCCTCTGCCTCCAACTATTCTTTAAAAGTCATCTCTGAGCTGAGTGTTTAAAAAAGTGAGCGTCTGTGCTCAGGACAAAAGTCCGGTTGATGCATCCTAACGGGATGGCAACATGGTGGTCGTGTGTGAGGGCTCCGGTGCTCAGCGGTTCCCAGTGCCTGGCTGCAGCATTGGCCACATTTCACCAGCCGCGAGCCTTGCAGTGCCAGTCCAACTCACACCATCTCCAGCCCTGCCCAGGACACAAAGGTGTTTAACTACCTCAGCAATGCCTGTGCAGGCAGGAGGACTAGAGGCTAGATATCCTAAGGGACAGGCAATGCCATGTTTCTCTTTTTGCTATGGCCAAAGTTTGATAAATCCGCTAGAAAGTCTGCAATTTCAGCCTTAATTCAGCTACTCTAATAAATATAGCTTTAAATCACCTATTAAAGCCACAGAGAGGAGGAGACACTGCATTGCCATATAGCCAAACTCAGTTCTAAACATTAAACTACTTAACTGTACTGGAGCTGTAAATACAAGCTGTGTGGAGGTAGAAGATAAATGTTAATATCTTAGTGTTTACTTGAGAGTAACGACAGTTTTTTCATGTATGTAAGAATAGTTTGAAACTTACAATACAGAATAAAAATGATCACAAATGTGATTTTTTTTAATACTTATATCAGAAGATTATCCAATTTCATTAGAAGGATTTTAGAAAGCAGAATTGGCTTGAAATAGGTACACATCAAACAGCTACTCTCTGAAAATAAATTCATGATTAAAATATAAAGCCCTCTATACTACTATGTCACATACACATCATGCTAACAAAAATCATTCAGTGCTTCTATACCAGACTATATTTAAATCAGTACTATTTTTAAAACGATTTGAAAATGAAGAGAAGTTGGACACTGTAGAAGACCATTTTGCACAGCAATATTTTCACAGCAGCACACCTCTTTAAAAACAACAAGAAAATTTGAAGAGTCTTCTAGGAAACACAAAAGACCTTTTTAATAAAAGCAACTAAAGAAAAAAAGGAACGAGGGAAAATAAAACTGACAACTTCCTTGTGACTGAATGCTGAATTTACACTTGCAAAGACATTTGTTCTGAAGTGTCTGTGCCTAGCATATTTGTTTTATCAGTGTTCAAATAGAATCTGATGTTGCTGATCCCTTGGAAGATATTTGTTTTGTAGAGCTTGTCCAAGTCCACACACCCAGTGATGTCTAGTAGGCTCCTTCTCCTCCTAGGACAGACTGATTTTCATTTGTTGCAGCAAATTCCTGAAAACATACAGTGAACTGGAAACCATCCTAACTCAACTGCTTCTTCTCGGAATGACACGTACTGAGTGGCTACATTAAGAAGGACTGAAAATATATAACCTCATTTTATTGACAGGTTGTCCCAAATGGCTTTGGAACAATTCTCTAAAGATTTTTATTCTCCTCAAATTGATATCACGCATTCATTCCATCTCAGTGTGAAATCTGAGCAATCTAATGAATCATGGAAGCCCAGGAACTGTGCATACAGACTTACTAAGAGGCTGGAGAAAAGACCATGAAAAACAACAAAGAAGCATCCACAGACTTCATTGAACTTTGGGTCAGACCTTGAAAGGTTCTGCTTTTTTTCATATCCAATGACCTACAAATTAAAAAGAAATTAGTTGGGTTTACATCTGACTTTTGTTCACTTCTGAACACAGAAGTAAGAACATTTGCTATATTAAGAGTAAAATTCCCGCTGCTTTAGAAGATTTATTTCTTCACCAATAAATACTTTCATAGTCAACTTCCTTTAACCATTAATGGACTATCTGAATTGCAAATAATGCCATGGATGGACAAGCAGACAGGTCGATCAACACAGATTCTTCTGAGATGTCTCTGTACCCTGTCTCTCCACTGTGTATCTTTACTAGCCTGGACGTGAAACTGTTGCTTCTGGTCCTAAATTAACTCCATGTACTAGCACACAAAAGTACTACCTGCTTTATAGCACTCTCTCACAGGATGGTACTCACCAACAGTCCACGTGTGAGCTAGCCGGTCCACATCCAGGTTGGTTTTTTTTTGTTATCTGAATGTCCTAGGCTTTCACTACCCTGCAGCTGGATATCTGGCTGCAACTGAAATAGAATAGAGGTTTCTTGGCTGAAGTTTGATGTTGTTGTCATCTTTCCCCTACAGAACTAAAACATCAGGGGTTCATCAAAGCACGGCGATGCTTGTGTTATCCAAAATCAGATCACAAACAACACATTTCCAAGTGCTCGTGTCAGACTACCAACATCAAACACTTGGCCTGCTTGACACAATTAGCTTTTGAAAGACACCGCAAAAAATCAAATGTTTCCAATGCCTCTATCAGAAGCAAGACAACTCTTTAAACATGTTCGCTAAGGACTACTCCCCAAATGCAGGGGAGAGGAAAGTGATTTATAACTTGTTCACAAAAAATGTTCAAAATTCTAAACATTAAAGATGGTGCCATTTTTGTGTATTCTGAAGAGATGAAGGACTTGGGTTTGCCTAGACAAAAGGCTATCCTGCTTCAGCTGTGCCTGGTAATGGTATAAACATAGTTCCACTTACATACATATACTTACACTTGTATAGCTGATTTTGGCCAGGGAAAGAATTATGCTGGTAAAAAATGTTTTATTAATGTACATTCATAACTCTGTCCAAACTAGTGTTATGCTAGCATATATACACTGGAAAAATAATAACACTCTTAAGCAATTCCAGCTACATGATTAAAAGCATCGCCTGTCTCCTCAAATAGCTTTTTATCCCTCTTCTGAACATTTACTTTATGGACGAAACGTATAAAAGTGGATCGCACTCTATCTTTCCTACAGAAAACAACATAGGGCATGGTCCATTTAATGCCTTGAAATAACATTAAGTGAACCAAAAAACCTGAAAGTTGGATTTGGCATGTGACATAATCTTAAATCAGCTTTCCATTGCATCAAATCTTCCATTATTTTTAATAACAAAATTGATGTTGCAGCCTTTACCTAAGTAAAACCTTCACTTAATATCACTGAATATTTCAAATGAGTATTCAAGGCAGGAGCTGGTCTGTTACGCTATGCATGCTCTGCTTAGAAGCTGAGGAAAGTCTCAATCAAATGTATGTTGTTAAGAGACTTTCCAGAGGACTTTGAATGTGTCGGCAGCTATTCTGCAGGGCAGGTGCCATCAGGTGTATGTGCTCAGGAGACTTCCCAGGGGCAAAGCAGTCAGAAAGGTCCGCCTCAGTCTTTCTTGCTTGCTCCATCCTCAGAAATATCTCTACGTATGAAGATGTTCCAAAATAATTTTTACTGGTTGTAAGAACTATTTAAAACTGTAAAAAATATTCAGATGTGCACATATAGTTTAAAACTTCAGTTACCATTGTTTGGAGGGTTATTTTCTAAGGGCTTTTGGCAAATTAGGAAATTCCTGCCACAGCTGTGAGTACTTCTATTTGAACATCTGAAATTCCACAGCTATCAGCACATTAGCTCGAGCCTTGGTGACTTGTAAATCTCCCTCAGCGTCTTATTTCATGAGGTCTATTTCAAGCATTAGATGGAAATTACATTTTGCAGAGACCATATTTGCACGACATTACTTAAAGAGAAGTAAATGGATTTTTACTTTAACAATAGTCCAGGTAGATACTAGCGAGCGTTCAGAGAAGCAAAGATCCATTCTGAGCTAGACAGCAGGTCTTTAGACAGAGACATTTTTATCATTAGTAACGACATCAAACAACAGGGAAATCTGAAGATCTGAGATGAGAACACATTGTCTAAAAATGCAAACTGGAAGGCAGGCACAGCCCTGACACAGCACCCACCTTGCCAATAGCCGGTGACAAGCAGATCCACCCACCCAAAGAATGCTGTTTCAATTCCCACTTATTCAGCCTCGCTTTCAACACACCCTGCAGACAGCAGAAGGTCTGCTTGCAGCATTTTGAAGCTATCAAGTGCTATCTAAGCCTGTGTAAGAGCTTTCCAAACATCCATCCTGAGCTGACCTATGATACAAGTAATAGTATACCTAGTTAAGAAACAAGAAAACTGTTTCTGTGTTGTTCCTGATGATTTTCCTGCAGTTACCACCCAGCCATCCATTTTCCCTGATCATTAAAAGCAATGGCCTGCTTGTGCCTGCTCAGAGACTCAGTTTTTTCCTGTGTTACAACCTATTGCATGAGTGCTTTACCTCGGCCTAGCATAGCCCCTAGACCTGGTGGGTAGGGACTCCTACTCAGTCCCATGGATCTGAAACTTCTCAAACTTTAGAGAACCTATATCAGATCTTCTGCTTTCTATCCCACCATTGGCCTATGGGTTGTTTGTCACATTTCTGAAAATGTAGGGATTTTATCCCCTTTCTTAGGACCCAGGATATCTTTTGCCTAGAATTAGGCCCCAGCTTAGACCAGCACTTTTCTCACAAAGCACCTTAAACGAAGATGCAGATCCCTCTCACTGCCAAATATCCACACAATCAAGGCACTCATCTAGGTAAGGGAGCTAGGTTTGTGTTGCCTACACACTGGACACAGTGCCTTACCAATGATAACAGAGAGACTTCACCACTTTCCTCCACAACCCAGCTTATGCACAGTGAAATAATCCATCAAGAAACCTCGAGGGCATCCAAGTCAGTCTGTCTACCAACAGCCCAACGGTTTGAATCCTCTCCTGACAGGCTGGTGGGCACCTAGACACACACTTGCTCATCTATAGAAGGTGTTCACCAAAGACTGAGGGGAGCTACAGACAGGAGAGGCTTCATTGACCTATGTGGGAATATACAGATCTCAGCGAAAACATCTGGGCCAGACTAGACACTGGAAGAATTTTCATCCATGGAGAGTCTTAATCATTGCATTGTCAAAGATTAAAGAGAGTTTTCACATCCTCCTCCTCCAAGCTTTGCCCCGGGCAGAACTGGAACATGTTCTGAGAGCATGCCCCAGAGGACAGGGATGTCATGAGGAAGACTGACAAAACACATGGAGCCTAGGAACCCTGAGAGGACTTAGATACTGAGCTGCTATCAGGATTTTGAAAGAAATTCATATTTCCATCACCAGAAGTGTAGACATCTAGAAATCTGCACTGATGGGAATTCAATTTCTTTGAAACGTATGAAAGAGTTCCAATGATCTATGTTTTGACTTTAAGTACCTTAAGCTCCTTTGCAGACCTTGGCCTTCCCTTTTTCTCTCTGACACTGATGTTATTCATGGTTTGTGTATTTCTACAGGGCAAGTGATATAACAGTCTACTACATCCAGTCAATAAAAATCCAAATAGACCCTCAAAAAGCAAAAACCTTTTTTAAAACCCTAAACAAGAATTCTGTGTTGTTTAATGGACTACCTGCAGTGCAGGGAATTGCTTTGGGGCAGGTGGAAACAGGGTCCAGAACTCCTGAATATATTCAAAGCAAATAATTTCCAGACAATGACAAGGTTTTCAGGATTAATAACACAGGTGATGTAGTGCAAATAGGTAGCCTTCAGAGGAAAGCCTCCACTCCCACTTTCTGAAAGCCAGCTCTGGAGCTTTTATTGATTGTGTGACTACTCTTTCCAGTGAATTTCCAGGCAAATGCTGTTGTCAACACATTATGTTTTTCAGAATCAGCAATATAAGGTCAGATGTGTGACACAGCCTGCTTAACTGCAGAGTGGTGGCCCTTTCACCAGTAACTTATGTACCCAGTCAACACCAGCCATGTATGCTCTAGCATTGACAATGCAGAAAAGTCCAGCACATCACATACATCAGAAGACAGTAAATATCCTTCTACCTCACTTATATATTAAAGATTTTCACAGCATGTCTACTAAGCAAGGTTCTTCATGGAAATGCCCGCAAAGGTTTTTTTGGTTGTACGGTCGGTTTGTCATCCATTAATGCAGAGCACTCGCACAGCCTGTGAAACACCTATTTCCAGTTGTTTTCTTAGACTAAGGAATATCAAATACATGTGTCCCAGGAATGGGATCTAAACATTGAACTGCTGGAGGATGACTTCATACACCCTTCTAGACAGCCAACTTTCCCTGGAGTTATAAAAAATTCACTAGGCCAAGAGATAATCCTTCTTTTTTCAGTTTAAAGAATTCCTTTGCAAAAGTGGACTTGGGCTCCAGTCCTTGCTGTAAGACCTGTTTAAATATCTTGTCCAATTACTATGGATACTGTAGAAATAGGATGCAGTTCCTAAATGCAGTAGAATTGGAAAAGCATGTTCCCATCTTTCAGGGAAAGGACCCAGCCCCTAGATTAGAGTGTTGATTTCATTACTTCTTCTGTCTCATTCATTTCTCCTTGGGCAAGCCTTAAAAGTATGATCAAAACTTACTACAGTACCATTGATAGACATTCTTTTCTTCTGTCTTTAGTAGGCCACATTCATATTTCACTTCACATCTAACTTGCCCATGCCATAATTAGCATGGGAACAAACACCACAGTGTGCTGTCATTGTTTCATAAAACTAATTAAAAATAATAAAACCAACAACAACAAAAAAAGCACAACTCTGATGTTATTGGGCTCCCATCTTCTTTCTTGCAAAATATTTCAGAGTCTGAATAAATTTAGTATTAAGCAATAATTTTCATATTCAGCTTATAATTCCACTGAGTTCATGCTCCTTACTCATGCCCCCTGGGCTATCACTCCCCTTGCTGTTTTAATCTCAAAATAAATACTTTTAGCAGGTTTTCTTTTCCCTCTTAGTCATCATTTGGCCAAATTTGAAACTTTTTTTTATTTATTTTCAGAATATGATTTGTTGAACTAACCCTTTGACTTCTCATTCAATACTGTTAATCTTCAAATTCAGCATACATTTCTTTATTGTTGTTGCCATTAAATTAATTAATACCTGTCTGAGCTTTATATTTAAAACATTAAAACAGTTGACTCTTGAACTATTTAATGTTAAAAGATGATTTTTACTTCTTTGCCTCTGTTAAAACTTTTTCATTGACACTAAGATTTCAAAACCTCTTTCTCTAGCTGTATATCTCAATATAAAGCAAATCCAATGGGGAACATAATTTAATCTTTTTCCACATTTAATCATATTTATTTGTCCTGAAAGTACTTCAGACATCTAACTACTACACTTATCTGGGCTTTTTCCAAATCTATAGAAAGGTGCTCTAGTCATAGAATCATAGAATCATAGAATCATTAAGGTTGGAAAAGACCCTTAAGATCATTGAGTCCAAGTCAGTACATCCTTCCTATTAGCCTTGACACTTCTTTTTTAGTTACCTTTTGCTCCCTTTTTTTCAGCAGAGTTTAGAAAACTAAAATGTTCTAAGCAAGTAATACTCAGATAGCTGAAGCCAGGCAAGATGTCTTCTCCATCTTCCGTAGATTTTGGCAACCGCTTTGACTTCAGTGTCTTTAGTTTCCATTAACATAATAAATAATGGCTTTTAGTAAAGCTGGGCCTAGCACCAATTTTTGCAATACTCCTTATGTTCATCTTCCCTTCCAAATTGGTACATTGCCATTATCATTAACCTTGATTTATGGTCCCTTGCCTGCTTGCCAGCCTACTTGAAAGTGTAGTTATCCAAGTCATTTTTAATTCATTTCTGAAATGAGACTCCATGCCATGCTATTATAAGGTCCAGATTCAGCAAATACTCTGAATTCCTATTGTATATTAATCCTGCCACACCATTTTACCAGAGATGTCATTCTGAGGAGAACAAAAAGCCTAAGGAGTGTTAAGACCCAGCATTCCCAGCACAGCAAGAATAGGGGAAATATGTCTGACAGGTTGAAGAGATGGCTCTGGATTTCAGGAATACTCATATGCCTTTTATGTACAGCAGTACAGACCTTCTATTTTTTCATTATGCCAAAGAGCCAGCATGAAATTGCCTTTATTCATTTTCCTCAAGAATTCATAAGCCTGGACGCCATTCATCTACATTATTAGAAACATAGTTCATTTGTATCGGTATTTGTCTTCTAAATACCTTCAGGAAAGTTGGCATTCTGAGGGGGAATTAGTTTAGTATGATTATCATTGATTTATTCAGCACAGTCCCATTGTACTCAAAAGAGTAAATCCTCCTCTTTTTCAAAAGTTTATTTTAAAATAGTGTTTGTTTTCAAAAGGCTTAGTCTGTAATAGTCAGTGAGAGAGGTGATTAAGCTTCCCCACACTGAAAATTCACCTCTGCTTGATTTCTTTCCATCTTTGTCTTTACTGATAAGAGGAGTGGAGGCAATTGAAAATCTGATTCATAAGTGCAGAATCTAGATAATGAAAAGCCTCCTTTCTGGAGTGGGGCAAACCTCACAATCCATCACCCCACAGAAGCGTGTCTAAAGTGTGATGCACTGGCAGAAATTATTTCCTTTTAATCAATGTGGAGAGGGAGCTATAGAGAAGTGCTTCTTCCTTAAACCAGTAAGAAGGGGGAAATTTTCTCCCACTTTTAGGAAGGAAAAGGAAAAAGTGTCTGCTTTTGTGTTCCACTTTTATGAAGAACTAGAACCACAGTCCCAAATCTATTATCTTGACCTTGGCGATGTGCAGCATTACAGTAAAAACTCAAATAGCAGCTAGTCCCCTAGCAACAACTGCAATTAGAAATCTCTTGCATTTTCTTAGAGATAATAATGTAAATAAGGATAGGAATAAATTGTCAAGCAAAGCTTTCTACTTAATGGTATTCTTCAATCCTTCTTCCCTCAGTTTCTGTGAGCCTTGTTGGACACCGACAGTCTTTTAGGTAGTGTTAAATACAGTAATCAGCTTCTTCAGGGAAGAAAAGAGTTATCAACAAAGCTTGGAGCTGGAGAGTTCTTGCATTTTCTAACACTGAATCTGCAGAATAAACCCCCACCAGAGGCAAGAGGTAAAGAAGAGCAAAGCTCCTGTATCACTTGCTAACCCTTAGTTGTCATCTCACTCCAGGGCATCTCAAGCACAAAATCTCATCAGACACTCTTTGATCCAACAAACTGATACTTCTGCTGTGACCTTATAGCCAGTGCTTAGAGCTGTCTCTGTGCATTAAGACAAGAGAGGTAGTATAGGAACCTTTGGCAGGCAAAATAAATTATAAAGCAACCCAAAATGTTATGGAAGGATGTAAGATGGAAAGGAAGAAGGTCCATGAGAGAAGAAAAGACACTAGGAAACCAAAAGAGGGTTGGAGATTACCTAAAGTTGGTAGAAGACACAACATTGTATAGCCTATTTAGGCCTGAGGCAATGAGATGTGGGAGGGTATCTTGGGTGATCATGAAGTATCAAGAGGAAGTTGTGGTAGCTGTGAGAGCTGCATTACAGTGCGGGCATTTCAAGACATTTAATTCATTTTGTCCTTTTTTTTTTTTTTTGAGAATTCAAGACTTGAAGAAAGAGGGAAAGAGAAAGAACGGGGGGATGGAGGGAGGAGGTGAGAGAGAAAGAGAGAAGCCCATCCTTTCATCAGTTTTTCCAACTTTATCCACCAACAAAATCCCATTTTGATCCCTAACTTTTCATTTAATTCTCCACTTCCTTGCCTACCACAATTTCAGCATAAACTTCAGGAAACATTAGTGGACCTATTTGTCTGGAACAACCTTGCTCTTTCTTCTTTGTTTTCATGCCTTTAACAGCTGCTTTCCAGCAACTGAGAAAGAATTTGGGCCTGCTAGATGTTAATTATCACACTGCTTTCTCACTCCCAACTCCACATGTACACCCTGATCCTGCTCTCCCTTATCATAAAAACATCACAGAAACTACGCTACACGGCTAGAGTTACGGTAAAAATGTCTCTGCACACAGAGGTCCTTAGTTATTGCTTAATACTTTCTCGGGGAAACTTGACTTCAGTGGGAGTTGGTCCATATAACGACAGAGCAGAGATTTCAGGGCATGAACTGCAGAGCACAGGAACTCCCACAGAAATTTTATTTAGCAGATCAAGGTAGTGAATCTTCGCCAACAGGCTGTTGTGGGAATGCTGACACCACAACTGAAAAGCGTTGGCTTCTGCTGCTGCTTAGGATATATTGCAAGATCAGAACCTATCTTTATGTATCAGCTTAAGGCTGTAAAGATTTTTATGACATTTCAGGCTTGATAAAAACATGTTTGTTATTGTTTTAGTATTACTTTTAGCATGATCTAATTTATAGACCTAATAGTAGTTTTAAGATATACAATAGGTGGATTTGGTAGCACTTCCTGCTGTTAAACTTTCCTAACACACTCACAAGACCCTATTCAGCAGTTTATAGCTTTGCCAGACCTGAACCATTTGGGCTGAAATTTTACATGTTTCTCAGAAAATTTATCCTTAGGTTGAATTTTACTGGCAAGTATCAGCCAAAATTATGCAACTGTTCAGCTTTCTCCAAGAACAAAACTGGGAAAATTAAACATTTTTTACAATGTTGAAAGTATACAGACATTTTCTTGGAGAAGCTAGAAGCCTAAGCTACAACACGTATTAGAAACAGTGAAAATAACACTGTTACAAGGAGCACACTTTCACTGTTTTTCACCAAATCTAGACAAAGCTTTACAAACTAAACTTCTATGAAATCACAGTTTAAATGGGCTCAGCAGAAACAGCTTCTGTTTTAAAAGCTAAACAGCACCTATTCTGTCCTCAATGAACAGTTGAAAGCTTCTCTCATGTCCTGCAGTGCTGGGCTTTCAGAATGAGAAATAGGGTACCTCTCTCTTCCAAATTCCCCCCTTTTTGGGGCACAACAAATCAGTACAGAAAACTAGCTGATGCAAACATGGACTCGGATGTGAGGGAACAGGGAGGAGAATTGTCTACTAAGGATGTGAGAGGGAAAGACAGATCAGTGAGGGGAAGGATGCTCTGAAAATTAGTGAACAAAGATTTAAACCTTTGCTGGAGGATGGGAACTGTAGTTGGCTGTGTTACATGGAACAAGATGCCCAGGAGAATCACTGCAGTCATAGGAACATGTTGGAGAAGGTGAGACACAAAGTGACAAGTTGGGAGTCATAACATACTTTTTTTTAGCCTGTAACAGATACTCAGCTTCCTAAGCCTCATCATTTGCTGTTGCCAGATAGTAACTGTGAAACCCATTGGTGATCTATGTGCATTTTTCTCCTTCACAGCTGGTCTCTATAAATTATATCAATTTACTTCTGCTATAAATTATTTAACTGCTTGGTGGCACCCTGCTGAGTTCAGCAATGACTTCTGATGAAATAACTCAATACCTTATACAAGAAAAGAAATAGAAAATCTGGCCTGGTCAGAAATGGGTACCGTAGTTCAAGATGGCACTGCTCTCTGTGCCAAAAAGTTGATTATTATTCCTCTGGTGGATTTAACTGTCCCCACAGCTGCATCATCAACAGATGAAGCACCTAAAACTTCTCCTCCGCATCAGTTTGAATTCTGGTAACTTCTTGCTGAAAGATCACAGAATCACAGAATCCCAGGCTGGAAGGGACCTCAGCGATCATCTAGTCCAACCTTTCTAGGAAGAGCACAGGCTAGACAAGATGGCCCAGCACCCTGTCCAGGTGACTCTTGAAAAAGTGTCCAACGTGGCCGAGTCAACCACTTCCCTGGGGAGATTATTCCAATGGGTGACTGTCCTCACTGTGAAAAATTTCCCTCTGGTGTCCAATCGGAATCTCCCCGAGAGCCACTTGTGTCCATTCCCCCTTGTCCTCTCCATGGGACTCCGTGTAAAAAGGGAGTCTCCATCTTCTTTGTAGCTACCCCTTAAGTACTGGTACATGGTGATGAGATCCCCTCTGAGCCTCCTTTTCTCAAGGCTGAACAAACCCAGTTCTCCCAGCCTATCCTCGTATGGCAGATGCTCAGACCTGTCTGATGTTGCACTGAGCCAGAGAAGGAGCATTCACACAGTCCAGTCACCCAACTCATAACAGTAATCTCCAGTTAGGACGTGGCCTAAAACACAATGAATAATGAAAGAATTTCAATAGTATGTAGTTCAAAACTCAGAATTCCATGTAAAAATAATAAATAGGCCTTTCTTAATTCATTTGGTACCATGATGATGTAGTGGGCCTGTGGAAAATGCTGCACTATGTCAATGGAAGAAAAATGCTTGTGCGCAAAGAACTATTTTCTAAGATTTGAGTGCCTGATTTTGGTCCCTAAATTTATCTGTGTCATATTAAAAGATTCCACATGTGCCTACACATATAATTTCCTAAAATATGATTTGTTCATTGTACATTATATTTTTTTTCATCACATTAGATTTCATTCTCTGTGTTCCTGCTAGAAGGAATTTTATTCTGGGTACCAGAATTTATGCTGCCCAGAGTTCAGTTCAGTGTTCAGTTATTTATTTGTGAAACCAAAATAGAAAACTACAAATCATTCTGGATACTTTTTCTAAGTTAACTTTTTCTGAGTAGTAAACAAACCCGCCAGAAATACCTGACTTTTTGGTTGAAAAAACCTAAGGTGCTATTTCTCCTACAGTTGAGCTTAAGAAGAGTCAGTCACTGTTTTTTCCACTCTTTAGTTTGGCGTCTAACTTTATACAGTTTTATTTTGTGTCCACTAGTGCCAACAAGGCTTCCCCTTTCATTCAGCATCAAACATGGAAAACTGAGCGCCATGGAATTAAATTCTTCCTCTTGTCTAGAGCAGGAAGGCTGAAGCTTATCTTGAGCTAAAGCAGCTTATACTTTGTCTTTGCTCTCCAAGGTTTCATACTGCAAGGCTCAGCAGAAAGGTTTCAATGACTTGCTAGGGTTCTGATCAAAACATTGGTTTGGGATTTTCTTCAAGAAGCCTTTTCACCTTCCCAAAATGGAGGAAACCTGAGAACCATTGTCAGAGGAGGAAATCATCCACAAACTCAAAAGCCTGCAGGCTGCTTATTAAAGCAGTACTATACATTTGAGGAGCAATGGCTTTGCAGTAAGGCTGTGGGCTAGACTGAGGCGATCTGGGCACAGTCCTTGGTTTAAACAGCGTCAGTTTAAGCAAAACATCAAGAGCTACAGCCAGCGAGGAATTTAGGCTGTGAAGAGAGTGGTGGAACAAAGGCACTGATGCCAAAAGTCTCTGCCTAGATGCTGCCTGCCCTGTGCCCATATGGAATACAGGAATAAACCATTCCTCCAGTTGTGCCCAGAGAGGTCCAAGCAGCTAATTTAGGGATTCCTAATCTCAATTAAATCCTAATCCTGAAAAAGACAGAATACTCTTTGTTTATTTAGCACAACTTTCTTCCCATATTCTGTTCAAATAATTTTCAGTGCAAATTTTAGCTGTGCTAGAATGGTCCAAAACCCAAGACTCCCCACTAGCCACAAGTTGCATACCCCTTCTGGCTTTGTTCCCTGCTGGACCTTGGATTCCCTTTGGCACAGCAGTAAAGGAGAGGGAGAGCTCCAGTTCTCTGCAGCATAGCCCAGGAGGCCAGGGCACTGGAGTGAACAATACGCTTGAATGCCCTACATTCATGCCTGTCTGGACCAGTTCTTTCCCTGGTAAGTGCTTAACGCATAGGACTTATTATATAAAACAAGGGTGCTGCTTTCATCTTCAGGAGTCCTGCTTTTAAAGAAAAGCAAGACCGTTTTTCTTTTAAAAACCAGATGTAAATGTCTAGCCACAGAAGACCCTAGGCTCTAAAATGAATGGATACACCATTCTGTAGGCTTGAATCCAGAGTCTATGCTCTGGAGAGGGATAGTATTCATAACATATAAAAACTCCATTCTTAGTTTTTCCTATTGGTTAGCATTAATCTTCTCCCTGCTTAATACATGTGTTATGTATTTTCCAAGATGTCTAATTTTCCCCCTGCTGTTCAAAGGGAGCCTATGTACTTCATACACACTTACTCTTTGCACTCAGAGGGTCAATGAACTAAAACTGCTGGTGTCTAAAGGCATCAAAGTCTTCTCAGGAAACCAGGTCAGAGACCTATGGGATAGGTTCATATAATCAAATTTCTTGACTGTGTGTATAACAAAATTTGCTATCTCAGTTTACTTGGCCTATCTGAAACATCCACAGACCACAGACTTACTCTCAGAACAAAAAACAATTTATTAGTGTGACAAGCAGAATATTTACAACACGTATTACAAAATCTAAACACCATTTTTTTTTTGACACAGAAATGGAAGCATAAAGGCCCTCTGTAGCAGAGTCACAGCAAACCACTGGCTGGAGCATTGCCACTTTGCAATTCTGATTAAACACTTTTCCATCCAACCACTGAAGCCATCCAGCATATTCTGCTGAAGTCTGTGCAACTGATTTGTTAATATTAGTGAAGGAACTAGCTCAACCTATAATCACTTCTACTTAATGTGACTGGGACTACAGAGACAAATACTATTACACTGGCTTCATCCACATTTTCCAGTTACTGTCCTAAGTGTTACAAATGCCTCACCACAAGAAATGAAATTTCTATTTCAGGTTCCCTCAACCACATTGCTTATCACAGAGTCATAGAAGCATCAGCTGGAAAGGATCTCTGCAGGTCATCTTGACCAGCCTCCCACTGAAAGCAGGATGGTCACCAATGCTGGATCAAACCACCTGTAATTTTGTCTTGAAAACCTCCGAGAATGAAGACTTTACAACTGTGGAACCATGAGTCAATCTAACCAAAGAAGCCAAGCAATTTAAGGTTGAATGGAAGGCACCATCCCAATGGGAGAATCAGCTCTGGCTGTGTAATCTAGCACTTAGTCTTCGAGGATACTCTGCAGATGCTTAGGGGGAATACATTAAAACAGAGAGTATGCAGACTGATCCTCATATAGAAACCAGATAAATTAATGAAAGGGAAGTATTTTTAGGAATATTATAGTGCATAAAAACACAGATACAACCTGAAGCTCAATTTCCCCAAGTCTCAGGGGAGTATTTTGCTGGGAAAATAACACAGGGACTACATATCACTGCTTACTTGTCCTTTCTTACTCTTTTTCTTTATAAAATGCTACTGGCTACTCAAAAATACAGGATGCTTGGCCAAAAAGGCCTTTGTACCCTCTAAAGTTCATCATGGGGGTTCTGTTCTAAAAAACAACAGATTAACCATCAGCACCACCCTCATCTGGATCACAATCTTTAATCTCATACTATCAAGAAAGCTAAATATTCCAAAGTATGAGATCTTAATCATATGGCTCAAGACAGAAAGGAGGCTTAGGCATTTAAGGAGGCTACATATTTTCTGGCTGTCATCAGCTTCAAGCTACCACAATTTGGTTGCTCTGGTTTGTCTTTAAATCGCTCTATGCCTTTGCTTCACAACTTCAGTAATAACACTGCTTAGACATGTTTCAAGAATATATATCTAATATGTTGTTAAAACACTCATAATGATAATAGATGTTATTAATAAGTATCCAGGTAAAAAAATTATAATTGCATCATCACACATTTGAGGTGCACACGATAAAAACAATTGCCCAGATCAATTTACACAGTATAGAATGACAGAAAAAAATAAGGTGCCTGATTTAACAATATATTTAAAATGGAGAAACAATAAGTATTTCACCTCCAAGACTTTGAAAAGCAAATAACACCACTTTGACAGTGAATATACTGAGTTTTCCTGTAAAATTATGAATACAACAAATTCTGGCAGATTCTCTTGCATCATTTTAATCTTTCTGCATCTGTATTGTTTATACACCCTTTGGTTTCTCTGTCCCTGACATGCATCATCTCTATTTCTGGGAAAATATTATTGACGTTTTGTCCTTGGGTGCCTGTCACTGGTGGGGGGCAGGGTGAGACGATCTAATGCATGGAATGTAGGTCATGAAAGGCTGAGGGCACTCAAGATGTTTTTGAATGAGAAAACAGGCTTTGCTGGAATAGGAAAAGAAGAAATTAGCTTAATGTGATTTAATTTTAGATACTTCACTGAAACACCGCAGCTGCTCCACTGGTCACATCTTTTCTGGAGACAATGAGACGAGTGTTCTTACAATAGCTTAGTGCTGGTAGGCAAACTGGGCAAAATTCGGCAATTAAATAGAACTTCTTTCTTTTGTCTGCAGAAATACTGGGGACTTATCTTTCCTCTCCACCAGTTCTGCTTGCTCGTGCGCGAAGGCTGCTAGGTGCATGCTGAAGCTTAGACACTACCTCACCACCTCCAGCCCCATCCAAGGCAACTGGTGAAGAACACTTTGCATTACTGACAAAGGAATTTGGGACAGTTGGAAAGTACTTCACAAGTTTTTTCCATTCCAGTTCTCCTTTCTGGGCAGTCCTTACCAGAGCCTGCTCTGGGTTTTGGCTCTTCTCTACCCAAAGCTGGCCAGAATAATTTCAGTTATGTAACATTTGCCAGATAATCCTCCATTCTTCAGACTGTTCCTTTTCACCACATTACCCCAGATTTCCAGTTTGCCTAACAGCATTTCCTCCCCTACCTACTTTATCGAATTCTCTCCTTGGCTGTCATTATCTCTGGGAATATCTACGTGATATTTAAAATTCTTTTATAACCCTAACTCTTACTTATGGACTCCAAAGTTAAAGCATAGTGCTGCTCACTCCCTGGCCACACTCGAATGGGTACGTAAGAACAAGTTACAAAAAGGGAGATATTCATATCTCAGCCATTGGCATCTATCTAAGGGACGTCTCATTTTCCTTAGAGTCAGTGGAGAATAATGCTTTTTCTATCTTAGGTACAGGTACTAGGCATAGCGAGTATCCTTAAACAATCCAAAATATGCAGCAGAGAGGCCTTAGAAGCATTCATGTAGGAAGCATAATTTCCTTCTAGTAAAGCAGACACCTCTGTTCTGTGGTTCTGTATTCCACCTAAGTTTTTTAAGGAACTAAAAGGAATGACGACTTGCAAGGTGTAAACATAATGTTGTTAGTCTTTGCTGTTGGTCCTTTTGATGTTCTGCTCCTTTCCTTCTGCCCTTATCAAGTAAAGTGTGAAGAGCATCCCTTTGGCTGCCAGCTGTCACACCAGCTCAGGTGTTGGTCGTAGTCTGGGCATGATCCTGAACCCTCATCTCCCAAGTGGTCACTCATGTCCTGAAGTTAGGCTTGTACATCTAATTTCTAATGGTAGCCAGGTGGTTACTGAGGATTTTGAAGACTACTGAACCTAGAGATTTCCAAACCAATGTTTACATAAATGGGAGGCACAGGATGTTTAACGTCTGTCTGCTACACTTCAAGTGCAGTTACCAGAAACCATGCAATCCTCTATCATTATTCAATAGCTCATTTGAGAATAACAGGGTGATTCCCTTTTCAACAGTTGTGGCCCAGAAAACACAAGGTTACATAACTTCAACCACCTATTGACAGCTTTCAAGATAGTAAGTAAAAAAGATTTTTGGGGGTTTGGAAGTTTCTGATTGCAGAAGTCTAATTTTAAACAAAGCATCATAAAATATTATCAGGAAATAAGAGACATTCTTCCGGAGTTACAGGCAAATGTATATTGCAGGGAATTTCTCAATAAAAATGCCTACTAGGAATCCTCAAGTTTGTCTGCAAATGTAATAATGTCCAAGAGAGGAAGCAATGTCATAGATAAATGACATAGAAGGATCTCTGCACTGGCAGTGAGAAAAATGTTACTGTTTAGTCATTTGAAAATATGTGATGTTTCTCCACCTGATTTTTAACAATAAGGGGAAAGAATTATGAAGAATAAATGTTAAAGTCCCAATTCAGATGTACATATGTTGTAGCAGATCTAATTAGCCCGTATAAGTACTTGAAGGGAACTGTCACAAAGGGAAGATCACGATGTTATTAAAAAGGAGAAAAAAATTTGCATATAAAAAAATTTGCATATAAAAATCCCACCTGAAAATAGCATATCCAAGGCCTAGACATTTCAGGTTTTCCTGTAATATCCAAAGTATAAGACAAGAGAATGTACTAAACTGACATTCAGCCCGAGGGAAAAAATTTGGATGAATGCACTGGTAGAACATAATGTAACTCCAGATATGAGTGAGGCTGTCTGGATAAGTTTTCTTGGGTAATTAATCCACAGAGGAAAAAGGTTCAGAGGTAAAGCAATTAGGAATGACTGCACCAAACTGGAGAGACAAGTTAAATCAGGTGTTTTAATTACTGACATGGCTGTATTTCACTTGGTTTACTACTATCAGTAAATAATCTAGTAAATGAAACAAGTAAGGCCACTACAGAATGCAAGATAAACCTTGATTAAAAAAAACCAAACCAACCTGCTTTAAATCCAATTCATCTAAGGCATAATACTTAAAACTCTCAGACTGCTAACTTCTATCCCAGTTGTTCAGTCAGAGCCTGAACTGTAACCTTTGAAAATTAACAGACTCCCACAGGAATGCAGAATTTCAAAATATAGTGCTGTTGCATGTCTTTTTCCACTCATCTACCTGATATAAAACTAGTAGACTAAAGTCAGATTGCATAGGAGTTTGAATTTAAAAAATCTGGATATGTTATTAAACACAGACAATAAGTGGTAGCAAGCACACAGGGAAAATTCTACACTTTAAGCCATGATTTTTCTTTTCAATAATGTTTTTGCAGCTCTGCTCTTTATACAGACTGAGACTCCTCCAGTTCAGTCCATCCCCTCTGTAATTCTCTGGTGACACAGTCTGCAAACATGCTAAGTACCAAAGCCCTCAAATATACATACCAGTACTTCAAACCCTTTGAAAACCAAGCCTCTTTCAGCTTTTCCCTTGACAAGAGCTAGTGTGACAGAAACACCAGCTGCTCAGCCCTGAATAAGGGCTTTTTGAAGCAAAACCCATGAACATTCAAAATGAGCCTGTAGCAGATACATACTGCCTGAAAATTAGGGATTAGTCAGAGCTGTGACACCTATGGTGGTATTTGCATTATATAGGTAATATTAGTAATTGGCAGCATCCTGGTTTAAACAATAAATTAGCCATCTCTTTGACTTGGCTCAGTGTCAGGTGACCTAGTTAAAAAAATAAGCACCTGCAAGACCGAGAAGTTCTCAAAGTGATAAGAGGTTTCCAATTAAAAGTACTTCACGCCAGATTTTACCACTGAATGCTTGCAGTAGATAACTTGCACATCTGCTAATGGCATATGTCATTCCTTGATTGATTCAGTTTATAATACACTCTCTTCTGAAGAAAACAATCACAGATTTTTTAAGCTTTATCTCTAGAAACTTTCCCCTTTCCAATGGTTTACTTTCTGAAGAAAACAGAAATCTGCTTTCCACTGGAGAGGAAGGTAGGTGGGATATTATATATATCCATGACTCTAGAAAAGACAGGTAACAGTCCTTGAAAGGCCTTGCCTCATCAGTATTGTAGTTGCTCTTCATTTTCACATGTTTCCTCCATAATAAGGCTGGAAGGCATGGGGGAGATTTCTCCCTGGCTGCACGCTGCATCTGTGCTATTGAATGAATACTATTGCTAGAGAAGCAAGACTGGTCATGGCTCTCGTGCTGATACTAATGAGGTTCCTGGTATAATTTCCATACCCCCTCTAAGCTGATGCTATAAATAACAATCAATGTGGCCTTACATGGCTAAGTCTTGATAAAGTTTCTGATGGTGCCAAAATATCCCATTTCTCTGCATGCCAGATGCTTTTAATAAAGCAATTTCCATCTTATGGAACTGTTTGCATTACCCTCGTCCCCTTGAGCTGCTTTACAGGGATGCTTACAGTTGGGTCAGCTTTTCTCCCCTGTCTTGCCCTTTTGCCTCTGTATAAGAAATAGGATCATTATCCTCTGGAGCCACCCACAAAGAAGAAAGGATTTGTATGGACAATCTCTTTCTGAGAGCATTTCACATTGATTTAAGACTTTGTTCCATTAGGAAAGCCCATTCAGGGCTCAATTCCACTGCTTTTAGAGAAAGCTCTCTAAAAATGACTAGTAACTAAGCACAATTTAAAAAAAAAAAAAAAAAGTGTGAAAGGGAAGAACTCTAAACCTGACAATAACACAGGGACTTTGTGTCCAGGTGACCTGCTGTGAAGTACCTGCTCCCAGAGCTGAGTCCAGAACTCTGTGCTAAGTCCTGAGCATCTGAGAAGTATCCCATTAAAACCATCTTGGATAAAATTCATTAACACCCAAGGATCAAGACTAAGTCACTCTGCTAACTAAGCTAAGGTCATGCTTGTTGCTCTGCCCTTGTTCAGAAATGACAATTCTTAAATCCTTTTTCTCACAGAAGCACAGTTTTTGCCATTTTCCCCAATAGTGACTTAGTTAAGCCAACTTACTAGGAGATGAGAGATGTTAGTTTGAACTCCCTTAACCAATGATTGGAATCAAATCCTGATTCCACATTTCCTGGGCAAGTGGCAGAGTCACAAGTATGCTGTACTGAAAGGGTATATTCCCTCCTAAACATGTTTTTGTTGCTTGTTTGTTTGTTTGTTTTTTAAAGAAAGAGGAAACCACCACAAGAAGCCAGAAAATACCAGCATAGCACTCCTTCAAGAACAGCTACAAAAGCAACCTATGGAGCAGAGACCCCAACATCCTACATAGATTTTGGCTTAACTACAATACTTAGTCTCATCACAACTGCATTGACACAGGATAGGTGCAGAAATGCAGGTGTAGGTATGCACATCTTTGGAGTTTGGATGTTTCTCAGCACCGATTGCTCTTAAGGAGAGATATTTCAATATTGCAGTTCTGGACCTCAGTACCTAATGTCAGTTAAGGTTTGTTTGACATATCTTCTCAGATCCTAGTCCTCATAATCTAATCCAATCAGGTCTTTGTTCTTCCCCTTGTGGCAAGAATCACACAGCACAATACAGGACGCAGAGTAAGAAATTCCAGGTTTTTCCTATTCTTGCTTCTGGTGTAATAAGCTAATATACTATTTGTGCTTCATGAAACAGATCTGTTGAGAACTTAAAGGTCAACTGGTCTGAATGGAACTAAATCCATCTCCTGTGTGGAAAGGAAGAAATGAAAGACATGGGAAAAACTAACCAAAAAAAAACCCCACCCTTTCATAATGTTCGTGTTCCAGTAAGTACAAAAGTAAGGCAATTACTGTCGCACATTGCTGACTGCAGCGTATCTGCTCTATGATGGACTGACAGATAGTGCCCGTAGCCCACATTGGACTAAGGTCTTCAGCAGAACATCAAGGAAGCTGTGGTGGAGATGAGGATGGGCTAACAGGATCCCAGAACTGCTCAGTCCATGACCACTTCTGCCTCTGTGGCTCCACTGTTGCACACTGCTCTACATTAGAAAATGTCACAGATTAAGTCTTTTACTATTGATGAGGGAGAAGTAGAAAAAAAAAGTGTATTCCCACACTCTTGCTTGTGCATTAAGACATATGCCAGGCACGCAAAAAAATCTCAGACTAAATTCTCAAAGCTTTTGGGAAATCTATCAAACCACAAACCCAGCCTAAATCAGAGTGAGTGTGTGTCAGTGCACTTATTTAGAGTTCAGTAGTAGCTGGGCTCTGCCTGTAAGCCTCGGGCTGCGCACGCACAGAGTGAAGTCAGTTGTTGCTCTGAAGAGGTTTCAGGCCGCAGTAGGGAAGGCGATCCGGTTCACTGCCACATATACAGCAGTTAAGAGTCTAGCTTTCGAAAGGGGTATTTGCATTCACTTATGCCCCAGAAAGGAAAATCCTAATAACAGTCCCATCAGTTCTTTATTTAGAACTGGAAAGTAGGGTTGTAAAGGTTACTTTCTGAGATCTGATAACTCTCTACTAAAGGATAGAATTTTATTACATGCTATTGAGGATTGGATTAAAGCTATTCTATGGGACTTCTAAATCTTCCATTATTGGTCATATCACCTTCTCCATCACCATAAATGGATTTAGAAAAGTTACTGGAAAAAAAGCTGATCTAATTGCAGAAGTAAGTAAGTACGGCCCCAAGATTCAAGGCAGCAATAAGATGCTGTGGGTTATTTTTTCAGTTTTCAGCCAAAGATGTAAGAAATCTCATTTTAAAAAGTATTCTTACAAAAGACCACCATTATTTGGGAGATTATCCCAGAGGAACAAAACATCTGTTGTAAAGAAATTGTTGTCACAAATTTGTAGATTTTAAAAAATATATCAATTTCATATTCAAATACTGTCTGAACAATAAGAAACTGTTGCAACAGATGTCATGAGAATAATTTCATTGTGTACTAAAAAATGTGTCTCCAGGCTCTAAGAGACTAAGGGTAATAATAACTGAAGTTAAATCTATCAGTATATTCAGCTCTACAACAAACATTGTGAAACTGGCTTTAGTGTTGATTCAAATTTTGTCCTGCCTCAGCATCAATATTGAAAAACCAATTTTGTTAATTCTGTATTTATATATCTGAGGTAGACCAACAAACTCTCACAGTATTAGAGACTAGGACCAGATTTTGCTATTGCATCTTATTCTAATTATACACTGGATCTGGTATTTAGAATAGAAGCGTAATGATTTTGATTATTGAGATATACCTTTGTTAGCCTAGAAAAAAAGAAGATGGCATTTAGGCCATTTCTGCGTGACCGTGTGTTCTGTTTCTCTTTCAAGTAATTGCATTTGCTTGTGCCTTTGTGTTTCTCACTTCAACAGCAGCAACGGCTATCTATTTAGTCCAAACGCCCTCATAATTCAGGAAATGTTTGTGCAAAATATTGTAGTCCGTCTCTTCAGTGACAATTTGGGTACAACTCTGACCCCTCACATACTTTGAATGAAGCTCAAGGTCCTAATCCCTTTATTCCACAATGGCCCATATTTGAGCTCAGTGTATTTAAAATTTGGGATACACCTACGCTGTTCTGGAATTCATCCTGATCAGGGTAAAGTTCCTCTGATTTGGGGGCAGCATATTCTTAGAAGTTAAACTCAGTCTGTTTTATTTACCTAAAAACTACAGACCATTACATAATCACATTACTTTTACTGACTCTATGCACTCCTTGAGTATCAGAGAGTACCACCTCGTGACCGCATAGTCACCTTTTTTTTTATTACCACATTAAGGACAGGACAGGACAGGACAAGACATAAAGAAGAGTAGAATAGAATAGAAGAGAATAGAATAGAATAGAATAGAATAGAACTGTCCTCCATTTCATTTGATCTACCTGCAGTTTGATTCTTGCAACATTTCAAAGGAATCTGAACATTTATAGCTTAGTTTCTTCATAAGAACTCAATATAGTAATTTATACAGATCGTAAAACTGGCTGTATATTTTCTAGCTGGCTGCTTGGCTCAAATCCAGGTCACCCCTTCACATAAAATTAGAGCTGTTTCATGACAAATGCAAAAGGAGTTTGTTGCTTTTAGTCCAGTTCTCAGCAGCTTGTAACTGTAATCACAAAGACTACTACCTTGTCCATATTTGCAACAAGGATGAAAGTGAGTGACCGCTGTCTGGATTTATTCTTTGCCTTCCTCATATTGCTTCTCTTCGTCACCACTGAAAATAGAGTTCATCAATATTTATCAGATAATGGGTTTTCTTCCACAAAAATAAAAGTTTATTCTGAGATTACTATTTTCCATGTTATAATGAAGATTTCTTATTTAGTATCATTTCATGACAAGCTAATGAATACATCTTGCCTCACTACATATCATCCCCCCCCACCCCCCCAATTTACAATATTGTATATAGGTAATAACAACGTAGGAGTTCTTGTTAAAAAGTTAGAGTTTCTCATATTTTTCTGTTCTTAAATCCTCCCTTTCTTCGCCTGACGTTTCCCCAAGCTTATCTGCTGCAACTATTTGGAAAAGGCAGTTTGGCAAAAAGCAATGGGTGGGAGTGGAAAGGCAGGGATCACGAAGCCAGAGGTTATTGAATTTGACAACCTAACCTAAGTGGTGAAGCACATAACATACAGCTGTAGTATGATCCCTAACGGGTCTTCTGAATGCTTTAGTAGTGGAAAGGCTGGATGCTTTCTTGCATCTTGAGGAATCAAAGAAAATGGAACAAATCTTGTCTTCTATTTTCTTCCTCAAAATTGGCTTGCTCAGAAGTCTTGCCAATATCAAAATAGCTGCCTGATGAGCTTATTCTGTATAATGTGCCCAAAGTACTTGCCTTTTAAAGTCACCTGCTGCTATATTATTCCATGCGTAAAAATAGAGAATGCCAGCCAGTCTATGCATATTCTGCTTTCCAACAGCTTTACGAGGAGGCTGACAGGTGACTCGGAGTTAGCCACTTCGAGCGCACTTTAAAACTCTCAGCAGGTTTTCATAGCACAAACACTCCAACAGCTCCCAGATGTTTCAGACCTTCCAAAACCAAATGCATTGTTAACATGCAAGGGCATTTATGGGGATTTTGCCTGTTTCTGGTTGTTCAAATGTTGAGTTACTTTGCAGCTAGCGGATAATGAAGGTTGTTTTCAAAAAACCTGACCTTTTCAGACAAATGTCTGTCCTTGTGCAGATAAGGTCTGTCAACACAGGCCCAACTTTTTGCACAATAACACATTACTCCACAGCAGAGTCAGTCAGGCCAGTTAGCTACTGACCATGGTCTGGCTTCTACCTGGCTGATCTCAGCCTGGGACTTATACCGCCTTTCAAGAACTGGATACAGCTTATAGACATGAGTAACACCGTGGTCTTCAAGCACCTGCCCTTACTTGCTACCTTTTTTTTGGTCTTGGATGACAACAGATCAAATTAATGAGCCTATATGTCTAAGTATTAAAGCAAATATCTTTCATAAATTACTTTCAAATTTTTCATATCATATAATTAAGAGAGCAGGAAGTCATATTTGCAAAGTGTTTCCCATTAATAGCAAACTTAATTTGGGATTTTTTTCCCTCCAAACCCTATAAAAAATAGAGACCATCCTTGCCCTTTGACTTCTCCCAGTTTTGACTCAAACACTGGACATATCATCTCAAAAAGTTACGAGAAAGTGGAAGATCTTCTGGCAAGGCTGAATTTATGTTGTTTGACATTAGCTTTGAGTTTTTCCTATGATACAGAGTATGGCACTAGTTTACAAAGGTTAAAAAAAAATGTTCTGAGGGATACTTTAATTTTATTTGACATCTTAAATCATAAGATCCTTAATATGCTGTTGAGAATTCTCTAGTTGAGACTTGACACACAAAGAAAGCATATATAAAAGAAGAAACCCAATAAAACCCCACCAAAATTGATTCTTTCTGGTAAAGAGGAAACACAGAGTATGAATTTGAGCCAGGAAAACAAAACATGTTGGAGAATGGATGGTGACTTATCACGATTTAAAAAAAAAATCATTGAAAATTAAACTTTCAGCTGAAAGCCAGTCCAAATTAAACATTAGGATGCTTAGAGACATGACCCTGAGTAATCGGGCACATTGCCTTTACCCTGCTGAGACAGTGAATTCAGAAGTCTATGAAAGCACATATTCACAGTCATGAACTAAGGTTTCAGTGAAGAGACTGAACATCAGAGAGGAGGCAATGTCCATTTAGACATCTATCTTCTTGCAGACCACACAGGCTCATTGGAGCTCATTTTTTTTAATCATATAGAGACAGTGTTTGCAATTTGATAGTATAACGTCATTTGCCTGACATTTCAGAGTGCTTCATGTTAGGCATTGCTACCAGTTACATCTAACGGATGCAGGAACTGAAGCAGAGGAGGACCTGAACAACCAGCCCAGCATCAATCACAGTCTGGAATAGATTTGAACCGCAAACCCCTTACTTTTCAAATAAGTTGCAGAAAAAAATTTATCTGTATTGAAGTCAGAGCTTATTTACCAGAGCCACCTCCTCCCTTGCCCTCTTACTGCCATGTGACTCTCATTCCTGTGGTCTGCACAAAACGCAATCAAAATCATCCTCTTCTTTCCAGACATTTATCATTTCCAGTTTCAGTTAATTTTATCAGCTGCAAAGTTATTAGTCTGACTTAAAAATCCCATCAGAATCTACTCTTTGAAGCTTATTTATATGTTCATCAATTAGAAGCCCTTAAAAATGTCAGAGATCTTCCAGTCTCACTTGGAGCTATTCATGGAGCATCCCCACAGTTCTAAGGTTTATGGAAAGTTAACATGAACTATAAGACAGTTTAGACAGTTTCTAAAACAGCTACAAGATATCTGAACCCAATGATAAAATAAGATTAAAAAACAAGGAATAAAAGGACAATCGTAACAAAAAGAAAAAGAATAAAAAAAGCCTAGCTCTAGATACAGCTGTCTCAATTCATCCTGAGCTACTGGTAAACTGAGAAGTATTTCACCATTATCATATGAATTGACTGCCACATGTGGTATTATCTCATTTGATAATACCTCTGTAGTAATCACAGAAGGAAATATCTGTTAGACGATGTTTTCTGCATTAATGCCAATACTTCCACCAGTGTTTTCAACTGATCAAGGGTAAGGACAGCTCTTTTAAAGTTCCCGAGGTGAGATTTTTTTAATGTGTGCTAGCCACAGAATTCATCTTTCATCTTTGCATTTCCTGGTGAATGCTGCTACAATTTTTGGATTCTTATTTATATTAATTGCCCCTTTTTGCATGTTATATTTGCATAGGCTGCATATGTGCATGCAAAACAAATACATGTGGATGCATTGTGCATGTTTTATAGTATATATAGCCTGGAGCTAATGAGGTGTGTGTGCTATGTCTTCGTCACTCATAAGATCAGGGCTACTATGGACTCGCTACCAATGGCGGATGAAATACATGTTGGACTGGCAAATTGTGATCACTCGCCTGCAGAGATTTGGAGGGATGTTTTAATATTCACATCATGAGAATTCCAGCGCAGACCAGATTTCAATGTTCACTAATGTATTAATCATGTGCTTAACTTCAAGCATATGTTTTCCTTCACAGATTTTAGGATTGGGCCCTAGGTTTCTAATGAATAATTAATCTACCTGGTTTGGTTTTTTTTCAGGTTTTTGGTTGCATTACATTGTCAATCATTCTCCTGTTTCGAATGAGCCAATGTGGTGTTTACCAAGGCTCTTGAGACTTAGCATGGAAAATGAACAGAGTTATTTTGATTCATTGTTGTAACAGATTGTAAACCTCTCCTCTGTTTTTAGAAACATTTACCATAGCAGCTGAAAAATGATTTTTCAGAATACTATTGCTACAGCCGTGGGATTAGATCTTGGGCTTAACCCAAAACACCCTCTAGCCGCTAAAACCCCCTCTTCTAATCCTCCTAATCTCTGTGCACAAACACAAAAAGGAAAGTTAAATAGCACACTGACTGGGTTCTTCTTTTCTGTTTTTAGGGGAGAATTTCAATCTAAACCAAACCTATCCTGTTTAGTACATTACAATCAATATGACTTTCTATTTGTTAATGTTGGCGCAAATAGAGGTGGAGAATTATCAGCGAGAATGAGCTCAAGTTTTTTTGGTAATAACAGCAGAAAGACTTCTACTACACATCGTTAAGCAGTAAGCTTTAATTTCGTGCAGCTCTTTCCTGTTTTGTATAAATTTAAAAACTGGACATGAAGCAAAGTCTCAAAATGGTGCCATTTTAGCTTAAGACGCTTACTACAGAGTGAAACTGCATTTTTTTCCTTATTATTAATACATAGCTGTCATTAAAAATTTGACAAATTGTGTATGATATCAAAATATGCTTGTGATGGCTGTCTTTTGCTTGCCAGGTGTTGCTAAGTTTTCTTCACCTACTACTCATATAAAGTGTGGGATTTGGATGTATCATCTACTTAATAACAAATTTCTGTGCTTTATAGTATGTGAAAGAAAAACATCACCTCTTGCCCCACCTTCTATCCAGGTTCTCTGTGTGCTCTGTAATTAAATTACTTTTTTCTGGCTGAGCTGCTGCTCTGTTTTTTGGGAGATAAATGAATATCAAAATATATCACCATGATTGGAAGTGTTGAGACGAGCTTGCAGGAAATCTTTGCTCCAAGAAAGATGTTTACATTATGACTTTCTCTCCCCTAAATCAGGACATAAACCAGTGCTGTGGTGTCAGATATTGCCACGCACATATAAATTTTGTCTTATGGCCAGTCTCTAGGAAATATAGTACCCGTGAGCCACACACAGTGAATCATGTAATCTATGAAGTGCTCGTGGCATACCACCTACATCTTCCAGAGAATCTGGACCTCAAACGCTGTGGGAACAGGACTGTATAAAGACAGAGACAGTTAAATAAACCTCTGCATCATCCAGCTACTCCTAATCCCAGCAAGAGCTAGATGACACTTCAGGGCACAATTGCCTTTCTTTTCCTCTTCTTCCTCCTTACTAACACAGAAGTGTGATGGTGCATAACTGATTTTTCACTCTTTGTCTTCTTCCTTTATTTTCTATAAAATAAAAAGACCACAGAGGCTTGATGTGACAGAGGGTACATCTGTGACCATAAACCTGTGCTGCACATGCAAAATGAAAATGTGTTGAGTTCCTTTTGTTCAAAATCTAAGTTCTTTTTGAATTGCATAAGTCCTTGCTACCTCACTGACCTTCTGAAGCTTAAGCATCTCTTTGCATTTAGCCCTCAAACTAAGTGACCTGAAGAGGGTGATATCTGTAGCAAATTTTTTGCATGTTAGAAAAGGAATGTAGGTGGCATTGAACAGGAATCAGAGTTTTCTGGAGAAAAGGAAACTCTATATTTTATGCTGATTTATCGTCTGCAGAAGCATGTTCTCAAACCTGGTCAGATGGACGTGGATAAGGTCTTTGCTATCAGCAAGCTGGGGGAGATAACCTCTCCCCAGCCTTTGTAAAACCAAGTGCTGCAAACTCTCACAGCCTTCACAGTTACATATAGAGACAAATGTATGCCTGACCTGCAGCAGCCCGCAGAACTACAGAAATCTACCCAAAGTCCATGGAAGGGCTTTGCTAGCTGACAAGCTGACTTTCAGGTATCTTTTACAGAACCTCTGTGCCTTAGCCTTTCATTTCAGAACCTGACTCCATGCCACTAGGGTTGACAGCATTAGCAATTGATTTTGTCGGGTCAAATTTCCTCAGTACTATGCAAAATAAATGTTGTGTTATTAAAATATTGCCCATTTAAAAATTATCTTAGACAAGGTTCACATTTCCTTTAAGAACATACTGATATTTAATTACCTGCCACGTTTCGGGGTAAAACGGCTTGAAAAATAAGTTTTGCAAATATTGTTCCAAGTTAAGAAAAACCTGTAACGCCTACCAGCGCTATATGTGTAAAGATTACTGTTTTTCTTTTCAGCACAAATATTAAATTGCTTCAGTGGTATAACTAAGCTGTAAAAAAGCTTGCTTTATTCTAAAGGGTGGTAGCGATTTACAGAAGTTTGCCAGGCTGCTTTCAGAGGCTGCTCTTTTTCAGTTTGCCAGGATTTACTCATGTATCTCTCTTTTTCTACAGCAGCTGTTACAGATGTGAAGGAAAAAAAAAACCCAACCCAACCCAACCCAACCAACTAACCAGAAAAACACCACCGAAAAAACGACTCCAAAGAGGGCTCCCTCAACTTTTACACCATGGTCAATCTCTCTTTGTGGTTGTTTAGCCTCATACCAGTAACACTACAGACATGGATTAACAAGAAATCAGATAACTTTTCCTTAAAAAATTCTCAGAAGCGCTCAGAAAATTTACTGCAACAAAACCAGCAAAAACTTAGACCATACATGTGGACCTTTTGGGGAAAAAACGTGAAACGATGGTATATATTTATCATTGCACCCCTCGTCACTTCCTCAGACTCTGCCCACTGAATTTTCCTCTTCATATAACATCTGACATCCCAAACCACTGAGAAACTGTAAAAGGCTTTTCAAAACATCAGAACTCCCTTAACCTGCCACAAAATTTTCTCTGCTTTTCCCTAAATGGGGGATTTCATTGTAGGATTTATGGGCCAGAATGGCAATATTTTAGTACACCAGAATGGTGATATTTAACCCCAGAGGAGTAACACATTTCAGAAGTTGAAATCTTTCTGTAGAGGCACAGGTGGCAGCTTTATGCCCCTAATGTATGCAATAGCTAGTTTTCCAGTGGGATATGCAGCTTGCAGGAGGTGACCTGCATAACTTGCAGTGGGAAACAGAGTACTGGTGTCTAACCGCAAAGCCTACCAACGTGATGGACTTTCAAGCTCAGATATTTTTATGTACATAAAAAAGGTATTTGGGAGCATTTCTGGTGGTTTAGGTGTATTTTCCTGTGTTCCTTGCATCTGAATTTATAGATGGGAAAGAAACAGCTTTCAAGGTAAAACAGCTAGAAAGGCAAGTATAATTAATGGATTTCAAGCTCCAATTAGATAACTTGTGGTAGGCACGTCATGGTGTAGTGAGCTTAACACCTGAGTGAGGCAGGATCCGTCATTTTGCTACCTTCGATTAAAAAACCTGCCCCATGCTCTCGTAGATAAACCTAGACAATACCATGAAATAACATGTGTTACTACACTCAGAAAGAGTTCATTTCTCCCATTGCCCTAGAACTTTATGGATTACATCTGCTGGACATGAGACAAAGTTGAGATTCTTTTCACTTATTCAAAATTAACATTGAAATTTAGCTAGTAACCAAAGGCAAAACCTTCATTATTCTGAAACGGGCTTAAGACTGTGGGGTTGAAAGTCATCTCACCTAACTTGGGATCCGTACTGCACAGCACATCGATCCTGGTCATCTGAGGCCCTCTTTACAGGAAGGAGCCCTTATAGAAAATATTGTTAGGATACAACTTTTTGGACCTCTACTTTCTGAGTAGAGGAAAGCTGCTGTTTCTTTCCCTTGATGCTAAGGGACATCTAGACAGGTAGCTGAGATGAAACAACCGTCAGTCTATGCAACACCAGCCCTGGGGTGTACTTCCTTCCACAGAAGGACAGACCACTTGGCACTACTGCTACAGGGCTTCACATCTTCTTGACCAACTGAGATGTTAGAAAGTCATCTTCAAAAGCATTAGCACTATACTTTATAGCTTCACTGTCTGTCTTTGACATTTAAGATCTTACTGAGAAGACAGTTGAAGGCTTCTTGTTTTCCTGTGTGTTGGGTTAGTTGTTACGGTTTGGTTTTGGTTTTTTCCCCAAGATGCTTCTGGGATTTCAAGCAGCAAATCGCATGCCCGGCTATTTATAGTTATGGAGGTAGAAGATCGTTTCATAGTGGAACACAACTTCAGATGGAGGCAATTGAGAAGTCATTGAACTTAGCAGCTGTGCAGCTGCGTCGCCAAGCCCCTTGTGCTGCCCCATTATTTTTCTTGGCGACTGCTTCCTCTAAGAACTTGTTTTTTCCTGACTATGCCTCAGTTGGCTGTTTGTGAGGGCTTGGCCAGTGTTTGTTGAAGAAAGAAAGAGCAAGCAGTTGCTTCTGTTATTCTCCAGAGATCTTTATAGGGAAAATGCTGTTTAATATTGACATATTCTCACAGTCTCGGGGGGAGCCTTTTCACAGAAAGGGGGAGGAAGAAGAAAGGAGGATGGAGGGAGACCTGCTCTGTCTGACCTTTCTCCCCTGAGGATAAAAATCAAAAGAGAAAAAATAAATGTCTTTTTCCTCTTTTTTTGTTTGTGACTGTTGCAGCCTGAAGCTCTACTCCTGTATCCATGCTCTGTGCTCCCCAAGCATTAGTTCACCATTAGTGAACATACTGTTGAGGATTTTTAGTGGAAAATTGCAATATAACATTCCCTTGCATGTTTCCCAGAAGATAAAGAATTGGATCAGCCAGCAAGACCTAAGCAACTCTGCCTTAACTGCTGGTGGTTCTTCTTTCTGCTGAGGTTTACACCCCATGGCATGTCCTGTAAAGTTCTTCTACAGCAAAACGCCACCAAGTGACACAAGCACTGGGAAGGTCTGGGTAAAAGACCAAATATACTATTTACAGAACACCAAAGTTGAAAAAATAATCTCCTACTGTGGGAAGAGGGATGGTAACAAACACAGACCTAGATGCTTTCCCCAGGCATGGGGAAATGAAGTTAAATGAAGATTACAGAAACCCAAGTATATAAGGGGAATAAAATAAACATGCCATACCCCCTTTCCCTTCCCTTTTTAAGTCTTCTTCCTACTTCAAAGCAATCCTCAGGCTTTAGTCCTATACGTGGGTACAGAAAGCGTACCCACACTGTCCATACACGCCCTCTCTGGGATAAGCTCTCAACCTTGCATGTCTTTGAATACCAGTTCCTGGCTGGTGGGGCCTACACAGAGGCAGCATCACCTTCTATATCCTGCAGTGTCTTGCAGGTAAATAAGCTTTTCATCAGCCCACTGCCCTAGTATTATGCTATGGACTTGAAATGCTCAGCACAGCACTCCAGACTTCAGAGCTTGGGAAGAAAAAAAAAATCCTTCCTTCCAGATTTCTGCTAAACCAACAAAGCCTCAAGCAAGAAACAAGCAGTCAAAACAAAATGAAAAGAGTGTGAGATTGCTGTCTCGGATGTATGGTGGTACAGAACAGCTGGTGCACAAGCAGTGGAGAAGAGCAAACAGAGCTGCTGCTGTGGAGGGAGAAATGTGAAACGGCCCCTCTGGAAGGAGCCGTGCGGCAGAGCTTTGCACAGACGAGCTGGTGCACAGGCAGTCACAAGAGATGTCTAGAAAGGAGGGGATGCAGGTTGGGTGTGTGGTTGTGCGGAGCAGCTTGTGTAGAACATACCGATCAGCAAGCAGAGAACAGGTTATGCAGAAGAGCTGCTGTGCACTGATTTTATGTGTGACATTTCTCCAGCTTTTTCAGATCCCCACAGGCCAGAATTCCTGGAGGTGCAGCCAGTATGACTGCTGGACCGTGCCTGTGCAGCATAGCAGCCACAGCCTTTTACACGCAGGCAAAGCCCAAGACTCATTCACCTTTCGCGTCATGTCCGGTTCCCTGATAGAGCTACAGGATGCCCTGTAAGGGAAAGAATTGCCCTGTTTGCAAATATAAAGTGTCTCTCTCTCTCTCTCCAGTGACATATTTTTTAACTGATATCAGAGGTACAAGTGCAATGGAGCACTTGTATAGTGGGGAGGCGGATAGACAGCCACAAATAATCACCCATAGAAGCTGCTCGTGGTGCTCAGGGAAGGTGCCAATGTGTGTCCCACGCTGACTGCAGCCTAAAGGCTCTCTTTCCATTATCGGTTCCTCTCGGGGAGAGTCACTGCTGTTTTGGGATGTTACCGTTCCCTCCCATCCCAAACTGCTCTGAGGCTACAAAGATAAATATAAGATGCCATCCCTGCAGAAAGGGGTCTTCAAGTACCTGGCAGCTGATGGGCCCAGTGTCATGCCCATCTAATTACACAAAAGAAACTAACAGACGTATCTTCTTTTCTTCAAAAATTACCTCCTAAGAATATAATTTTTTCTTGTAATTCTGCACTGTTTCCCTTTCTTGTTTTCTGCTTCACCCACCCCTTGCCTTCCTAACAGCCCCCATCTCTGTTTACATATGGTATTATATTATGCATGGTGTTACCTCATTCCTGTCTTCTTCTACTGTACATTGAGCCTGAGAAGTTGTCTTTAACTTACTGAGCCGCACAGCAGGCACCGGCGGGCAAGCCCGGCGAGGGGGGAGCTCCCTGCAGGGGTTAGGTCGCTGGCAGCGCTGCACAGCTCCCACTGCAGACCCTGCCGGGCTGCAGCGTAGGAACACCCTGAGACGCTCGCGTCTCTTGTATTGTCCTTGCTGAGCTCTCCTTATTTTGCTGACTAGGCCTTGCAGAAATAGTGGGGAGGCTTTAGAAATCTTCATGGTAATGAGTGGTCAGACTAATGAATATCAAACTATTCATCTTGTTGACCCAACCTCAACTTGGAAAAGCTCTCAGTTTCTTTGAGAGATCAAGATCACACTTCGGTTACTTTTTTCCTTTTTTCCTGGCCGACACAGCCAGTAACTGCTTATAACACAGAAGTTGCCTGAACATTTGGTTTTAGACACCCACTGCCATTTTACTTTATTTTAGCCAAGGCACAAAGACAGCAAAGGTGTGTTATAGACTTGAAGTTAACTGCTGGCATCAGCAGATGCTGACTCTATCTCGAGACCAAGCAATTAGCCTTTGCCGCCCTGGCCAATGTCAGGGGGACGAGCAGCAATAATAAAGTCTACTCTTGTATCTCAGCAGTTAAGGGTCACACCGCAGCTGAAGTGACACAGACGGTCCTGCAGCCAAGGGAAGTGACACAGCTTTCTTTCTAAAAGAACCTCATACGATCTTTATTCCCTCAGAAACCTGCTACAACGCAACAGCACTTGCAGACTCTTAACACGTGCGAGCTCCCTAAGAGTTTCAGAGAAAGCTTAGAAACAAGGAACTGTTGGTAGAATACAACTGCTTCTGATGAGTAAGAAAGCAGGCTTTCTCTCCTCCATAGTGCCACGATTAAAAGGCCAAGGCACTTGGCCAGTGCCAACAACAGTGTATTGTTTTAGTTTTAATGCTGCTATGTCACTGACAGACTCTATTCAGTATTGTTGTAATGAGGTGTTACGCAATTTATTTCAAAATCATTACTGTCTTATCTGGAAGTCAAAAAGTGTCTCTTACGACATGAGAAGCTAATTGCTCTGTGGGTCTTCTTACAAAACAATTTGATGGTCAAAAATCTGAGGTTACCAACAAACTAAGGGAAATATTTTGTCTAATATTAATCAATAGACACAAACACCCCTCACAAAATAGAACACAAGATTCCTAACATGGTACAACACACATGGGTAGGCTTGACTTTAGCCATGAGAGCATCCCTCTACAGCTATGGCATGCCATAACTATCCTAAGTTCAGAACATGCTTTTGCTTTTTGCAAGCTTGGATGCCAAGGTTGTATCTTAATGGAAAGGAGTTGATCCCTCTGAATATGGAATACTCAGCAGGTACAACTAAGTATCTTCTGTTGGAGGGGTGAAAACAGCTCTTCTTTTAGTGACAGCATGGGCATCACACCATTATTAGACATGGGTTATAATGCCATGGAAAGAAACAGTGTTCATTTTTAGGAGGAATATACCCCATCTGCCTTTCAGCTGTAGAGTTGCAGTCACAGCCAGACCGCAAGCGATGAACAGATTGCTCTGTTCAGCATGCCTGGTGTTGTACAAACCCAAAGGTGCAAAGCTTGTCACAAACAAGTCAGCTGGTAGAGCCAGAAAGTCTATATGCAACAGGAACCTACGGAGAAGGTTCTAGCTGCTCCAAAGATACACTTTAATGCAAAAAACAGTTAAAGACACAAGAACTGAGTCCAGAAAGCACAGCTTACTGTAGAAAATGCTCCAGATAGGGACGCTCCTCTGTCCCTTTGGGAACAGTAGCAATATTTGCTAAGAAAGAATATAGTTGTGTGGTTTAGATACCAGGGAAATCTGGATTTAGCTCTTAGCAATTTCTGCCCCAGGTTTATCACATAAAGTCTGACACGCTCTAGCTGTCAAACAGGGTTAATAGCGCATCCTTTCTGCTGCTTGTCACGTACAGGCAGAATTGAGGACAACAGGATCCCAACTAGATTCTCTCTATATGACATCAAAGCACAATTCATAAATATGGAAAGTGTAAATAAATCACTTGTGTGCAAAGGATTTCTAAACATAGCCTATATAAGGGCAGAATAATTATACCATAGGGCTGCAAAGGGTTTTCATAACATCAGGGCCCAATTTTCTGTCAAAAAATTTTCTCTTGGGAGAGTCTATTCCAGTCTGACAGAAGAGGGAGGGAAAACATACTTGTTTAAAAAGAGGTTTACACCAACACAGTACTTGTGTAAACTTTAATCTCCTTACAGTAGAAACATACACCGTACAAGCCAAAAGTAGTATAACAATTTTACAGCAAAGCTTACCAGTAAAATGCAAAACTAATTTGTATCAAATTCTTAAAAAAAACTGTGCACTTTCTCAAACTTAACTTTGTTCAGCACATCGTTTTGATTTATATAAAATAAGGCATTAATTCTATAAGAATCATTTACTATATTCCAAAATCGCATGACCTAGGTGTAATACTCTATAGCCTGATACCATTTTTGTTCCTTTCGATATTTACAGATTTAATCTACCTGCATCGACACGTAGCACACAAGCACTAAGAACAAATACAAGCTTTGCCAATACTAGTTTCACATTGAAAAAGTTATACAAAAAAAGCTCAATTGTGCATTGCAATAGCTTCATCCTACTGCAGCCATGACTGTAGTTTAAGAAAAATTTCCCTTTGCGGCACGCTTCCTCACTTCTGGTAGTATTTTGGTATTTCAAAATGCAGACCTGGATCTGCTCTGAACCTTCAGGAACTGGAAGTGGACCCCACTTCTACCAGCTACCCAAGACTTGTTTTCATCCTCCCCCACCCCAGAACAGTTCTTAAATTTCTCTGTAAGTTACATCTTCTATAAATGGCATAACTGAATTCATTCTAGCTACTATGTACAGAAATGGCTCAGGCAATTAAGTTAGTCCACCTTGTCATTAGTCAACAGGAAGTATAATTACTGTAGCTGTAAAGGAGGTATCTAGTGTTCCAGAGTAAGTGAGTTTAATTATGGTGAGAGCTTCCTCAATTCTATTTACATGACAACTTCAGGCTCAATGTTAAATAGCAAGTCATCATTTCCTCTTCGAACTTCAAGTAGTAGAGGTGATTCATTCATCACAGCCTCTTGCAGGTCACTGGAAGTCATCAAAGGACGCCCATTGACTTTAACAATAATATCTCCATCTTGGATCCCTCCTCTGCAGAGACAAGAAGGAAAAGGCAGTAAGTATGCATTCTATGCAGAAAAAAGTACAAAGACTGTTCACCACCTCTTTGGCCGATGTGATAAATTTTCACTTTAGTTTCCATTGAAGGGAAATTCCACCCTTCTGACTGCAGAAGAATGATCGGTAGTACTCGCTAAACGCAACATTAGGCTCCCATTAATTGAGGATTTTCTTCTAAAACAGCAAAAACACACAGACAGTAAAAGTAGTTCAGCTTTCTCTTTGTCTTCCACAGGACTAGAGCAAAGGAGAAACAGAAAAGACTTTTATCCATCACTGACTCACTCCACTCCATCCACTTGCAAACATGCTTTTACTCTCCAGTATGAGTTTCAAACACCAGGAATCAAACCACTCTCAAAATTTCAAGACAAACAAAGTGTACCAACTGAACTCCAGGTAAATTATTTCTCTCTTGCTGTTCAAATGTACTCCAGAATAGCTGCTTTTACTGCCTTTGCATTTTCTTCATAATTCCTAAAGTAATTTTTAGAAGTGTCTTATTTTCCAACTGTTCCGTAGAAAAGTCTCTCTTTTTAACATAAAACATTGTCTCAGATAATAGCTCTGACAATATCTTGTGTGAATGCTATCCTGTTTCCTGTTTAAACTCTATCCAAGTTTCTATTTATTAATCTTCAACATACCTTTCAAAAACATAATTTGGTTCATTGTGTTTGGGGTGTTCTTTAGATTTGCACTGTTAGTGTTTATAATGTCATTTAAAAAGTTCTGATATTGAAATATTTCACTTTTGTAGATGTGAGTAGAATCTTAGCACAAATATTTTAACCTTTTTTTTTAACCTAAAAGAACAATTTTTAGTTGTTTAAATACAAATCAAGACTGGTAAGAGAAAGTACTTGAATAGAAATATTACCTACTAGCATCTATTTGGAGATCTATTTATTTATGGTGAAGAAAATAATGTGCTCTACATACCTATGAGAAGGTGAGTTTGGAACAACTTCATGTACATAAATTCCACTTCGGACATCAGGAAAATCAGCATTATTGTGTTTCAGTTCTTCCACCAAGCTAAAAGAAGAACAAAACTATACAGCATTTGTTTCCACTAAAAAAGCAGTAGCATTCAAAATTTGTTATTTTTTTCTCAATTTTTTGTGACCAAAAATGAATGACTTAACAGTTAATTGTTTGCCCCTTGTTCTTGTGATGAGAATGTGGGGGATTTGATTTTAGAAGAGTCAAAACTACTTACCTGTGCAAAACATGCTATATTTAATGGCCGTGTACACCTCCTGCAAGAACCTGACTTTTGCTATTTGTAGCAGTAGCAGGGAGGGCACTGTAGAAGAGCACAGGGACAGCAGTATGGAGAGCACCGGGACAGTAGTACTCTCTGCCCTAGGTGCTGCACAGGGACAAAGGACATTCCTTCTGCAAAGAATTAATGCCGGTGGTGGGGCAGAAATTTGCTAACGATTTTGCTGCTTTCATTTTGCAAGTCATTCTTAATTTGTCTTTTGCCTAGAACAGTACAGCTTTTGAAAACTTCTGTCATCAGATAGATCAGAACTGTGAGTTTTCCAAGGAAACCAGCTTCCTGAATTGTTTGTGCGTCTCTTTCTAAAGAAAGGAGACAGGAACCAGCTGCAAAAGAGAGACTCTAAAAACATCCTCTCATTTCTGAGGAGACGACCTCATTTCAGGTCTGTGTACATTGTGGGTTAAAACCCTCTTCTAGGAAGAAAGGGTTTTAAACTTATGATGGATAGCTCTGCAGTCTGCCATGAAAACCTGAAGTCCCTCAGACAGAAAGCAAGCCAAAATGTCTGCAACACAGCTTCACTTCATTTGGTTTTGTACTGAGGAAGCTAACAATTAAACGACTAAAGCGAACACTCTAAGGGAAGTAGTCTTTTCCTGAAAACACGCCTGGATACATCTTACCCTGCTTCATTAGACACCACAAAAGCAGTAAGATCTCACATAGCATTCACTTCACAGTTACACAGAGAAACATTCCAAGTTTCTCTCCATAGGTGGTGGCCTGGTGATGTTAATGCCATTACAGAGATTTGTTCCAGCTGAGGATCTGACCCTTTGGGGAGGACTGCAAGAGTGTAACTCAATAAACAAAGACGGCTTTACTACTACGCCAGCTGGAAAGTGTCGTTTTGTTTTGTAGTCTACTGCCACGTCGGAAATGTGCCTACTGCTAGGAAAGAACACAAGTGTAAGAGCCCTCATTTGTTATCCCAGAATATATCTGGGTAACAGCAAGACAAAGCAACGTGAGAGAGAAAAGACAGTAAAGAACCGGAGTAAGGTGTGCATATTCTGGCTTTATTAACATGGAGACACAAAGCTTTAGTTCTGCACTTTACTAACTACTTTCTTTCCAGTTAATGGTTAGGCAACAAATCTCACATCATATGGCCTCCACTGGCACTGATAAAGCTACTGCCAGCCCGCCAGGCAGCTAATCTGACATTGGCACTCATGGTATCTGAAAGCAGCTGCTTGTTTCAATCTCACGTAAAACCTGGTGCAACTCCAGACATCCTCCTCAAGAACCAAAACCGGTGTTCAGGCTCTTCCTGATTTCTCGGCTACCAACAGAGCATCCACTATAATCAGTATTCAGAGAATAACTGACAGCGATTTTCCAGGTCTCAGAAAATATGTTTCACCAATATGATTAAAGTATTTGCAGACCTCCTCGAAGCTAATACACAGTTCTGGATTCTCTGGAGATTTGTAACGAAAGCTGAATGATGAAGTTCTGAACCACTATTGATGACATCTTGTATGCATGCTTGTACAGATTACCTTTCTAAGATACTTACGCAGGTGTTATTGTCAGCATTCTGATGCCAATGAAACGTTTCTTCCCATCTGAAAATAACACAGTGGATAGAAATTTAGGCAAACACTGACAAAAATAACTACTTTGATGACCCAAAATACCTCTCAATTAAAACAGGATGTATCAGCTTTCCACAAAGCTAAACAGAAATCATACACATCTACACTAAGGTAATTTTTTATTTTGGTTAGCCTTGATGTCCCTTCAAGCGAGGGTAAGAGGGACACTCGTTTACACTCCATAAGAGTTTTCCATGTGAGTTTTCCTTCAGGACGTTCAGGAAGATTTCCATATTCTAGTATCACATGACCTCAGTAAAAGGAAAATTTCATAACCAACTACCATCTCGTCTGAAACTGGTCAAGACAATTTAATCATGTGGTATTTTCATTAAAATGTAGAAATGGGAGTTAAAGAAATTAAAATATCCACCTTTCAGAGAAAGGACAACCAAAAGACTCACACTGATTCTAATGCAAATGGATTGCTATTTCTACCCCAAAGAATGAAAAGCAAGTTTTAAAAAAACCCATAGACCTCAGACAAAATGATCTGAGGGCTGGAGCACGTCTCCTATGAAGAATGGCTGAGAGTTGGTGTTGTTCAGTCTGGAGATGAGAAGGCTCCAGGGAGACCTTATTGTGGCCTTTCAGTACTTAAAGGGGGTTTATAAGATGATGGGGACAAACTTTTTGGCAGAGCCTGTTGCAATAGGACAAGGGGTAATGGTTTTAAAGTAAAAGAGGGTAGATTCAGACTAGATAGAAGGAAGAAATTTTTTACAGCGAGGGTGATGAAACACTGGCACAGGCTGCCCAGAGAGGTGGTCAATGTCCCATCCCTGGAAACATTCAAGGTCAGGTTGGACAGGGCTCTGACCAACCTGATCTAGCTGAAGATGTCCCTGCTCACTGCAGGGGGGTTGGACTGGATGACCTTTAAAGGTCCCTTCCAACCCAAGCCATTCTGTGATTACCTAGGACTTTACAGAATTTTAAGTGGTGAAAATTCACTCCTTTAGGAACAGTGCCACATTTCTGTAGTTGGCTTTTAGTAGTCATTCTACTGCACAGCTGTCTTATGAAAAAAATGCAGTTTGATGACTTCCTGAAGGGAGTGCTTCAGTAGTTAGTTATATCCGGTATGAAACAATATTTCCCCTTACTTGTTCCAGCATAACTACTTCACAATTTCTTTGAGCTTCTCCGTGTTCTCATGTGAGGAAAACATTTGAAAAGGAGATGTACGCAGTCTCTAATTCTTATTCTTTCCAAGAAAAATAGTCCCAAGTAAAGGAATTAGTCCTGAATCTTACACATGTCCAATATTGCCATTAGTGCGAGTGAAAATGCTGACTGCTAAACATTGCATCTACTATACTCTGAACTATCTTACATCTGTAACTGTCATCCCTGTTTTTCCCTGAAATGTTCTCTCTCTCCTCTATTTTAAAGTGAAACTAATGAGATCAAAATCAGCTACAGTAGGACTGTCATGAAGAAGTCCAATTACTCAAAAATGAAGTCTCAAAAGCTTTGGGCATGGCCGTGAACAAGTGTGCTCAGAGTTCTTCTCTAGTCTACATGGCATAAATGTAAGTTTTTACTTTTTAAAAATATCCAGACATGATTATTCTCCCACCTGAAAATAATCCCCCATCCTGCAACGTGGACGGTTAAATTATGAAGCTGTCTTCATGAGACACATAGATGACGGACCCTCTGATGACAGTTTACTGTTTGCATTAAACAGCTTGCTGCTGGTCGTCGCCTGTGTGATGTAGAAATATGCAGAAGCACAAAGCATACTCTGGGGGCTGAGTTAGGAATGTTTATGTCAAAGAAAAATGAAAATGAAAGAGGGTCAAAAGAAACTGATCTGGAAGAAACAAAACAGCAAGGAAGAGATTGGGCAAGAACGAAAGGCCACAGCAGAAATGCCTCTGATCTAAAAAAGAATTATTTCCCTAGTGGCTCATGACACATGTAAAAATAAGGCTTTGGGGGAAAAAAAAAATCTGGTAACTACAGAATTATTCACAACTGAAAGTCTCATTCTACCTTCATCTTTGGGCCTGCTGGGGTATTATTTCACTCTTGTTCGTGCATTAAAATTCAAACTAGTCTTCAGCCCTCTCTCCACAGTAAGTCTGCCATACTGCAAATAGCAGTTCGTACTATAACATCAGCAGGTGATTGGATAAAGTAAAACTAATAGCTATGAGCTATGGGTTATTTGAGCAGCAGAGCCTAGATACGTCCCCTTCCCACCCTCCAGCCGTTTTGTATGTCAGAATACAGGTAAAAAAACTTGATGCATTTTGTTTTAGAGAAGTCCATTCCATTCAGTTTAACCCACGTCAAACATCTTGCACAAAAACCAAAAGTTTTCATCAACAGTGATTACAAGGCATATAATTGTCCAGTTTATTAGAAGCATTAGAGACTGAACAGGCACAGACAACCAGCTGTAGTGTTTTATCATCCCCAAAGGACAGGTGCTTTGATGTCAGGGTTAAGTCACATTGGCAGACAGCATGTGGCACCTGGAACCACCACTGTCCTATCACATCTGCTCTGTGAATAAAAACTCTCAAAACCTGTCATTCTGGCAATTTATGCAATCATCAGGCAGAAGAAAAAACAATTAGGAGAACTGGAATAAAGTGAGGTCGTAAATCTAAGAAGCATGTCACCAGGGTGAAGTCCCAGCAGTAGTTAGAAGAAGGTTAATATGTTGAAACAATCAGGTTGAACAAATGTGAAACCTTTGCAGCTTAAAGCTGGAGCAGAGCACAGCAGAGAGAGATATTCAAATCACATTTCATTTCTGTAAACACCAGACTAACTACTGATTCCAGTGGTACAAAGTCAAGCAAACCAGCCTCAACCACTAGTTTAAACTTAAATCTGTTTTACGTTAATAGAAGGTGACAAGCAGCTGACCCCTAGTATCTAGCAGCAGTTCACTGTTTACAGAGATTTCTGTTCCACAGTAAGGAAAGCATTCACTTTACTGTTAAGCTTTTCTTTTCTTTTTATTGATGCTTGTAACAGTGGAAATACAAACCAGACAAACACAGGCTGAAGGCAGAAGTGCTTGAGACTTATGAACTGTGGCAAAAAGGACTGATAAATCCAAATTAAGGGGTCAGGTACTCAAACTCTTACGGGCATGAGTAACTCTGGCACACAAGTATCCCCATTGCAGTTGATTTCGCTGGGGTCAGGATATCACCAACATCTCTGAGTGAAGAAACGAATCCTGCACTTGTTATTCAAGTGGCAGGCAAAACTCCCACTTCTCTGCTCACTCCTTTTGCACTTAGATCATCTTGCAGATTGCATGAGCAGTCCTGAAAGCATTTAAGCATGATATTCCACTGCCAAACAGAAACCATGAAAACAGCTCAAGTCTATAGTGCTGAATTACGTGCAGTTTACCTTCCACATAAAACGTATAGCTGAATTAATCCGTAGTCTGAATCTACACTCAGCAAGCCTCCTAAGCAGCCCTCATGACTACTGGTAATAATTACCAGTAATAATCATACATAGGTAAGCATATAGTTTCAACACAACTAATAAAATGTTCTGGGGATGTAAACAAGGATTAATAAAAATAAATTGTTGGGTGTGGCCAATGCAGAACTCCCCCATTTCTCCTTGCCCATCAGAAACAAGTTTTATTCATTTTCTGCTAACATTGTATAAGAGGCCAGGCTGACCTCTTAGGCTCAATTTTCTCTTCAATAATTTGTCAAATTGCTAACTTACTGTGTTCTATCCTAGAGGATCCATGTCTGAACACTTTCTAGTTTTACTGTTCTGCTCAAGACTAAACTAGGAATAGATGGCAGAGCCAAGACTGAACCTGAGAAATTCCTATGGGATACTAACAAAAGGTTTTTTTTTTAAAAATAAAAATCAGTCAATGCTTAAGTAAATAGATGTCTTCCAGAGGCAAAGACAGAACACACAGATGGTTAAAACCAAGATATAGATGGAGACATAACTTCATGCACCAGTTTAGGAATTCCTAACTATAAAAGGAGGTTAACATTATTACTGATAAATCCAAAATTCGTAAAGGCTTTCAGACCATTCAACAGATAAATATCTCTATGCAGAGTGTAGTAAATCTTTGGTCAAAAATACATTAGGTATTATTACATATTACCCATGTAAGAGGTAATACAGAATGTTTAGATAGTAATAATCAGTGCAAATAATTCATTCAAATGCCATCCGCTCCTTCTTTTTCCCCCTCTCCGTTCCTGTACTTCAGCTGATCATATATTTGCAGTTACATACAATAGATGTGACTTCAGAAATATATAACTTGTAGTTATCTGATCAACTGAGATTTAAAGACTCAGGTCAAGCTTATTAAACAGTATTCTGAGTATCTCCTATATGTCAGAGAAAATCTAGAAAGAGCAGTTTCCTAAGGGAATTTTATCATCGTCAGGCAATATGATATTTAGAGCAAAATGGCAATACCCTTAAACTTATTTTTATGACCTAATTGTACCATTAGGGTGGATCCCACTGAAACTACTGAAATGTAATTGGAGCAAAAGAAAACATGATAAAAACATCCCAAAGATTCTGCTTACATAAGGAATTTATGTCAAGAAATAACGCCTACACAACAAACCTGAAAACTATTACTAAAGGCCTAAAAAATGCAAACTAAGTCTCAAATACGGTGAAAGTATCTCCTAGAAATTCTCCTTCTCTATGCACCAAAGGCTTTAAAAGACTGTTCTTCTCCCTGCAGCAAAAGTACAAGAGGTACTTCAGACAAGCAAAAAAAAATTAAAAAAATAAAATCTTTAAAAATTGCCTGTGACCAGGGTATGCCAAGCGATGATGGTCACACTGATGCTAAGAGTAAGTGTGAATCCTTTTCCTTTGATTAGGGGATTCATTATGATGAAAAAAATTAGACAGTACGTTACAATCACAAGATGAACGTTAATCTTTCTCTTTTTTTTTATTCCTTCTGGTTTTTTTTCCTCTTAGGGTTCCATAGGCAAAGTTATCTCTAGGCCATCTGGATGGGCTCAGCAGGTTCATCATTCTCTGGAGGCAAAGGTGCCTGAAGGAGCAAGGTGGCTGATTTCAGTGATGGCATCTCTAGCTTTCACTGACTTTCCAGCCTCAGTTACCAGGAACCCCTAGCAGATGACGGGCTTTCGGCACGAGGCTTGCGTTCATGCCTCTAGAGCCACATCTGCAGCGTGAGCCATGGTTCCTCCCCATTTTGAGATGAGCAGATTAGTTCTGAAGGGTAACATCACTAATGATACAGACTTGCTTCTCTCAGAAACCAACAGTTAGTAACCTGGATGAATAAATAGTTTTTTTGACTAGTTGGCTGAAACAAAATTGTGTCAGCTACTTTGAAATGTACTTTTCAGAACGTAATTTAACAACTTTTTTCAACTCCCCCCCCAGTCAACACGTGAATACAATCTAATTTGGGGAATTTGGCAAAACACAGATGAGGGGACCCATCAGAATTGTGATGGTCTCAAATCTACAAGCAGATGCATAACTTTTAAAACCTCTGACTAAGGCAAGTTTCAGAAATAACAGTATCTGAAGGAACACAGAGGACAATGGTGTAGGGAAACAACCCCTGGCATCAGCAACTGGATGAACTCAGAAGACAAGATTAATATAAAAAAAGATTCAAGAGAAGCGGCAGCCAACAGTCATGCTAAAAGATGAGGAGGATGTGGACAGATAAATTGGCAAGCAAAAGAGAAAGGAAGGTTTGGCCTGGATGAAGCCTTACTAGATCAGCTTTGGCTGCACTAGGTGCAGCATGCAGTATGACACCTAGTTTAGTGTGACAGATATGAGACAGGCACAGAAAAAAGTCCAGAATACTGCAGTTGTCAGTTGCTGGTATATTTAGACTTATATTCTCTTTGGTGCAGAGGCCTTTCTTTTTTCTGCCTCTCCCCCATGTATTTCTTCAGAAATTAGTACATAGCCCTTCTACCACTGGGGTCTGGGAGTCTATCTCAATATCCAATTATACAGCACTGACGTAGATGACCATGGCAAAATAAAGCTCACCCACTTATAGTGCACACACTACACTCCATCCATGACAAGTGTTTTAAAAAGTTTTTACCTTATTCTCCCCAGTACGCCTTAATCTCCTTTTTGCTTGGACAATATGTGAAAGAGGAGGATAAGACTCATTGAACAAGTCACCATCTGTTCTCAAGATCATTTGAGACTGTAATGACTCATCTGTGTCCTCACTACCCTCAGAGGTCCTTTTTCCCAGATTTATACAGACACTGTCTACTCTTTGGAGGTTTGAGCAATAAAAGATCTGTCCCACTTCTGTGAAATTGTTTGTATTTCCAAGTCCATGGTGTTCTATACTGTAAAATAATGCTCCTCCTTTCAGTAACAGAAACCCAGACCTGTGTCTTTTGGTATTTCACCAACAGATCAGGAAAATAATTGGAAAATGTCACTGTTTCTTGCAGACCTTACCTTTACTTTGTTTGTCATGCGACTCTGTGAGAAACTGAGTGATGCGGTCTGAAGGAATAGCAAAAGAAATGCCAGCTGTGACCTTCAGGGTGTTAATCCCAATCACTTCACCATCCTGTTGAAAGATAGCACCCAATTAATTTGCTCCTAAGTGACAGGGTTCAGCTCACTGCCTAAGTTTAGAGTGTTGTAATCACTCAAGAAATAAACATTACTTCTAAGGGAGGATCTGGGCTCTGATTCACAATTCCTCTCACATTTAACTGTGATGGCCAGAGAGATTACAGTACAGTTTGTTCATCCAAGGTCCATCCCACCACTCGGCAAGAGATTACCTCCACTGAGTGAGCAGTGGAGTCACTACTACCACTACAGCCGCAATTCACTGACCTGCAAAATCAGTGCTGGTTTAAAGCAATCTATTTTAAAATCAATTGTGCGGATTAACTAGGTCCCATCTTTGCCCTGCATCCCAGGTTTTATAGTGTGAATGAGCATAACTGCTCCTACCAAATCCCATTTTCCTCGCTGCTGTATACTAAAATTTCCTCTGCTTTATGGTGAGATGTTTTTCAACAGTGTATGAACCAAGACCTGATTTGCATAGTTTGTGTTAGCTTCACAGTATCTGCCTGCCATTAGCTTGAATGACTGGAAGCTAGTAAGACCTATGAATCTTATTTAAAAAAAAAAAAAAAAAATTTTAATTTCTCCCACTTATTTCAAACTAGCTCTTAAAACAAACCAAACCAAACCAGTCACTTGGACTTACCAGGTTAACTAGAGGTCCTCCAGAGTTGCCGTACTGTAAAAATAACATAAGGGAACACTTAATAAGTAAGTGCTATTACAAAATAAATTGGTGCTTCACTGTAGGAAATGCAATTTTTATTTCAAACAGTATTTTGTTCGTAAGTAAATGAAAGGCAGCGGGCCATTTCTCAGGCAGCACTGATGGACACAATGTTAATCACAGAAGATTACAGCTAGGTCTTACCGTACACATTCACAACCATACCACATCTGACCTAATGATCAGATTTTTTTTTTTCTTTTCAGAAACAGGCCTTAAGTTAGGAGCAGGAACGTACCACTCCAAATAGTTAGATCCTAAGTTTAAAAAGAATCATTAAATAGTTAAAACAAGCATTTTGATTCTTCTAAAAATTGTCAGAACAAGGTTTTGAAATAATTAAGTGCCATTTAAAGTTATATTTCAGTGAGGTGCATGTATGGTTCTTAAGCAGTTTTATTCATCACTTTGGTTTGTAACACTGTCAGTCTCTCTTATTCTCCACCGGAGAAGAACACGGTGCTTTACATGTTTAAATCACAGCATATTGCTATGAGGTAGATACTACTAAGGATTGATTTAGTAACCGCAGAATGCAGCCCTCTCTACGGAGGGCATATATCAGCTCTGAGCAGTCTGAAATTGCCTAATACCTACTGGCCTTCAAAGGAAACATCCAACAGGACTACAGGAAATGGGAGTTGGAAAAGTTCCTTGTCCATCTTCATGCTGGCTCAACAAGTTTGTTTTTGATTGATGCCAGAGTTTTCAAGTAGGTCTACTGAACAGCCAAGAGCAGCAACTTACTACTCAAAATAAATAAAAGCTAAGTGATGCATGACAGCAACATGAGCCGTATAAACTGTTTACACTTTAGATAGCACTGGGCAAAGCTTGTAAATTCTCAGAAGAAGAAAACAGGCATTAAAGTTTTTAAAACATCTTCAAAGTTCAAGTTTAAACAAAGAGATCATTTCTTATGTTGCAGCTTTCCAGTGACCAGAGGCTACACACTTAATTTTTAGGTCTGACTGACAGAAAGAAACCACGATAATGATTTTTCAGCCTTCCTCAGTGTATCATCTTTCATTCACTTGTCCTCTACTTGAAGGATGCGGTAACAGATCTTCAGCACATCAGTATAGCTCCATTTAGGAATGCATGGCCCTGTTTTCTCCTGCCCCATGTTCCTGCTGTTGTAGCATTTTTCAGAAGGCAGCTGCATGCACATTCCTGCAGGAAAGTCTTGGCTGAGCCACAGGAATGCTCTGAATAGACCAGCTCTCAAACTCCTCCCATTCTCAGGAGAAAACTAGTGCATTAGCTAACACAAAGCATCACTATGCCAGGGACTATCTTCATATTTTGTGGTCTCAAATGGCAAAGCAATTCAAACATATTGTCATTTTCCTTACCTCCTCTGCTATCACTATTCCATTTGGTCTAGCATTATCTGAAACACTCTGTTATCCTTGTCTAAACTTGCTCATTAGCTTTTGAGGGCAGTGAATGCCTAAGTACATACAAGGAAGCAGTCTGATCTTGAGGAATGCCTATAGGCGTGAAGTCAAGAATCCCATGTTCTAATTCTGTCTCTGCCACCAATTCAATGTGCGCTCCCAAGTAAGCCATTTTGCATAAGCTTTCCTATTCTCTTTTTATAACTGAAGGAAGTTATTTCAGTTAAATGTCTTAAGAGGTTTGGCTCCTGGATCGTATAGAAGCTTTTTGAAAAAAGCTCACTTTTATGTCATATCTTAGCACAAAAAGTAATTACTCTTTTTTTCCATATTTCTCTCAACAAGTCTGGGATGATAAATATTTGTGAAGTGCTCTTTGTGTGTAAAATGCTAAGCACTATGGCTGATTATGTCAAATTTGATATTGAGGTCCAGCAAATAAATGCTGAAAATATTTTCCTTTCAATGTATAACAGATTTAAGCTGTAAAATTTCAGGCCATTTTCTACCTCAGATATGCGTGCTTTTTTAGATATGCGTGCTCTTTTTAGAATCACCACAAGTTATATGCACATATATGCTCTGAAGGGATATTATTTTCATGTATTTCTATAAAACAGGCAGTGCTAGGACCCTTAACTTTGAACTGTATCTCAAACTTTATGTTATTTTACATCTAGATTCTTACTGGGAGTATGTGATGTGCAAAAGGGAAACAAGAACAAGAACTAAAGAACCTAACCCTCTCCTTAAGTTCTTACCTGGGTGTCCTGTCACTGCATTCAAGAAGATACTATCAACTTGTCTACTCCGTCTGATTCTAATGCATGGAGATGAAAGAAACTTTGGCTCTATTCTACAGCTTGCTTAGCCAGATCAGCTGAACAAGCAGAGACACAAATGTATTGATTTACTACATTCAACCATGTGTTACTGCACGAGATCTACAGAATGAGAAGGGTCTGTCATGTGTAACATCTTCACAGACAACCTCAAAGAGGGCAGTTTTATTTAACATACTTTTCACAACATTAATACCTGAATACAACTTACAGACACTGCGCAGTCTTTTGTGAAAAGAGGAGCCTATCGCTGACTTTAAACAAAGCTGCTTTTATTTAGTGGATTAATCTTTGAGAGCACACACTTCCCTGCTGAATAGGTGGGGATTTCAAGGTCCCACGACTGTGAAGCTCAGCTCCTCACGTACCTACTACTTACATTGATAATAGCATCTGTCTGAATGTAATCCATATCCGAGTCCCGCAGGCCAAGTTCTTTGCCATCTCGCTGAGCAGTGCTGACAATACCTGTTGTCACCGTATTCTGTAAGGCAAATGGACTTCCAATCGCCACAACAAATTCTCCTGGCCTCAGATCAGCAGAGTGTCCCAGTAACAATACTGGTAGTTTTTTCTTAAATAAGCACAGAAAGAAAGAAATAAACATTAGTTATACCTGAAAATAACCTGATTGGCAAAAACTAGCAAGAAGTTAAGAACACACACTTTCCATTATGAAAGAGCCGCTCATTATCATATACCCAAAACTGACACCAGGTAAAATTAGTATACTGCAGGGTGTTACTGCTTTAAACTGTCTTCAGCAACAAACTGCTAGCAGCAGTACCTTTCAATTTCATCCAGAAAAAAAAAGCCAGCAAGATTCTGAAACAGATTTCCCTGCCTTCTAGCATATTGTTCCCTCCTCCTCCTCAAAATAGCGTACAAACAGCTATTGACCAGCCTGCCACTCTCCCTACACTATGTACCACCTTGCAGTCCCTATATTGACACAAAGCTAGAAGGATTACCCAGTACAGCCTGGGTCTTCAGGTAAAGATAGAAGAACCTGGCCACATATTAACTGAGCTGCATTTTTTTTTCTTTTTTTTAGCACTTCCTAGCACAGAAGACAGTAATTTAATTCTAAGATATGATTTCCAGGCCTACAGAAACAGTTTGTTCAGTACATTGTTTTCTTCAGATATATTTCCAAAGAATCCCTAAACATATATTCCAGCCAATCACTCTGTGCTAAATGGAACTGAAATAAGGCTCCCAAATTCATTCACTCATCTGTATATGTCGCTCACCTTAGGGTGAATCTTTATTGTTGCAATGTCAGATTTCTTGTCAATGTCTTTGATGGTTGCTTCATAGGTATCTCCATTCTGTAGCTGCACTTTCAGTTGTTGCCTCCCTGATACAGCATTGGTGCTTGACACCACGTGGGCATTGGTCACAATTAAACCAGAATCAGACATAATAAACCCAGATCCACTGGAAAGTGGGACATTTCGACCAAAGAGAGGGTGCCTGTACAGAAAGCAAGTAATTACAAGTCATAAGGGAAGTATAACTTAGAGAAGATTACACTAGAAATCATTTACCACCTTTCACCCTGCAAAATAGAACATTTGATGACCAATGTTACAACCCTTACAAAAATTAAATTTAAAAAATTGTCGAAGAAAGGACCCTTTTCTGAAAATTGTGACTGCTTTTAGTCAGTCAGGGAGATAGGAACTAAGGTTTTCAGACAACCCACAGGGTCCTTTCCCTTTGGTTTCCAACATTATCTTTATAGGCTTCCTTGCAAAAAGGCTAGGTGACAGAAGGGAAGGAGGAGAAGCCTATCTGATCCCACCGGTTGCTACTTCTATACAGGAAGAAAATTACAGGAGATAATAGGGCTGACAAATAGACTGATCCTCTAACGGGAAAAAGGGAAGAAGAAGAAACCTTGCAGCTGGACAGAGGAGTGAAAGAAGAGGTGACATCTCAGGGAAATCCTGAAGCCCAAGTGTAGACTGGCAGGAAAAAGCATGCCTAGAAACTGAAAGGCCTGGGACCGTGAAAGAAAAGAAATGAAAAACACTAACAACTGGTAAAACTTGGTGGGAAACAACATTTGCTGCAATACAGACTGTTAAAAAACTTTATAAACTGTTCAAAGTAGTATGACTTTTTTTCTATGAACAATTGCTGCAATGACCTCAGATTTGCTAAGGGAACAGAAAGTGCCTGGGCAGAAGATGATGAGAAAAGGTCCACAAATTTTTCTTTCTTCCAAGATGTGGTCCTTACTAGGAAATTGTTTGAAAGTTCTGGGCTATTTAGCAGTAAGAATTGGAGCCAATCCCAGGCAGAAGGTAGTATCACAATCAGCGCCCACCAGGCTGCTGGACAAACATTTACTTATAGGGAAAGAACAAACAATCTTAACCACATATGCAAAGATCTTGAACACCTTCAACTGTAACGTTCTCTCAAAAGACCAATCACCACATACATAAAGCTATGTCTCAGAAAACCTGATTATCTTGATTTTGCATATTAAGAAAGCATATAAAAATTCTCCAATAAATTCTTAAGCCTATGCAAAATTGAAGTACCCCAAGCAGAAAGATATTCAGGTAATGGAGTACATACAATATCTGGAGTAATTTGTTCTGACAGCTGGTTGTTTTGAGCACTCAGTGTTAACCCTGCCTCTCAAGTTGTTTTGCGCATTCAATGTTAAACTTGCCTCCTCAGCTCCAGCGTCAGTACACTGAATATGGGTATGTTATTATCAGCATATTTAGTACATTTATTCCTATCGGAAACCACTTCTGTGTTTAGATAGGTTACATCTGGTCAACACGTTCCCTGTTAATGTTGTCCCTGCCAAAATAAAATCAATTCTCATTTAAAGTGGGATAAGCAAAAAGGAACTATATTTTTTCCAGCTTACCTTCTGGATTTGTTTTTTTTTAAACTGAGGCAATAAACATAATCCAACAAGGAACACATTTTAGTGAAAGCTGAAGAGACCTCCAAACACAAGATAGACTTGTTTAATGGCAGATAATATGTATTGTACAGTCCTGTAAAGACTCTAAGCCCAATAAAATTGATCTACTGAACAGGAACTAAACACACAAATGGGTGGTTCTCTGGACAAATGAGTCTGCTGTCATGTTCAGAGTAGGCTGTGAACTTCAAGAATTCAAAATGAAAGTTAGTACACTGGAAAATCTTTGTAGACCTTTGTTAAACAATGCAATTTAAACATGAAGAATTACAAGTGTTACCTGAGGAAAAGTTCAATATGCACAACTGCAGGTGCAATCTTTTCCACCACATCTGCTATGAAGTTGAATTTGTATCTTGGGCTGCTGGACTGTAGGTGACCTATACTAGCAGAAAGAATTGGATATGTTAATAAGGCAATACCCTTTTTTACCAAGTAGGTGAAATAAATATACTTTGAAATGGTCTGTTTCTCCCACTGAGATAGTTTCCATACAGGTATTGGAAAACGAATCAAAGTCATTAAGATTTGTTCAAAACTTATCCAGCATTTTGCTTGATCCTGAGAAAATAAAACATCAGCATCACTTGGCTATAAATTATTTGACCTTCTTAGAAGTCTACAAGACTTGTCTGGAGTATTTTTCTCAACTACTAATTATGCAAAACACATAGGGCCATAGGATAAGTCAGGTTGGAAGGGATGTCAGGAGGTCTCTAGTTCAACCTCGTGCTCACTGCTGGGTTGGCTACAAAGGCAGTCCAGGTTGCTCAAAGGCTCTGTCTAGCTGGGGCTTGCAAACCTCCAAGGATGGAGACTCCAGAACCTCTCTGGACAACTTGTCCCACCACTTCACTGTCCTCCATGAGGTAAAAGTTTTTCTTATATCTAGTCCAAACCTCTCTTGTTGAGACTCATGTTTCAACTCATGCCCATTGTTTCTCATCCTCCCCCATGCATCACTGTAAAGAGCCTGCCTCCACCTTCCTGATAACTTCCTCATGAGTACAGAAGGCTGCTGTTAGGTCCTCCTGAAATTCTCTCTCCCTCTAGGCTGAAAAAGCCCAGTTCCCTCAGCTTCTTCTCACAGAAGACATGTCTAGCCCCCCAGTCATCTTCATGACCCTCTCCTGAACTCAATCCACTTTGTCAATGCCTCTCTTGTATTGAGAGGTCCAAAATGGATGCGGTATTATAGATGTGGTCTAGCAAGTGCTGAGTGACCTAGCTGCAGCATTTCATTTGGGAACTGCATTTAGAACCCAAGTTAGGATTTTTTGAAGTAGACACATTAGAAACCTATCGTAAATTATAACCTTTGCACCTAAAAAGTTTTGCAAGTTCACATTTAAGCTGTCATAAGCAGCTGGACATAGCAATAGATCACTAAATACTAAGCATTCTGACAGAAGCCAGTGTGGTACTATGTTAAACAGCACTATACACCGCATTTATGAACACCGAGTATCACTCCATGGAATAAAGATCTCAGGGAAAAAAGCCCAAAGCATCCTGGCTTCTAATGTCACAACATCCTGCCTAGCTTCTAATGTCACACAGCACAAAGTAGTAATACTGTTTGTGCTAGAATGTCATGCTTATCTGCAAACCCCAATACATGGCGACATACCACCACATATGTTAACCATATGCTAGGGGACATATCACCACACTTAAACAGCAATTACTCATTTTCGCAGCCTGATGCTTTAAAATTAACTATGGGATCTAGGGAAAGAAGTAAACAGGTTGTAATCAGATACAGCAAAAACATTTTTGGCTTTTTTTAAATCTGGTGCAACAGCACACTATTTATGCCAGGAGATATAATTCTTTTACTGCCACTTAGTCAGGAGGGAGAGGCTCTAAATTCTTACTTCTAAACAATATCAACTCTTCAGAAGTGACGCTTTGTGCCATCATGATTTTCTCTAACTTCAACTCATGCTGAACTTACCACACAGTAGATCTTGCATACCAAGTGAACACCTGATCTTAAGGGTTCTAGATTTGCCTATTTCTAGATCACATAACATAGTAGTGAATCCAGATACAGATCTGTCTTTTGAAAGTACATATTTTTCTTTTATCAGCTGCCCTTTACTCAAGTCTTTAAAAGGACCTTAGGTAGGGGGCATCACGCAAAAGATAGATACACAGAACAGAAAGGAGAGAGAAGTTTAAGAGAGAAGAGTTCTAATACATTTTGGTATTCTGTGTAGTTCTTAATTCAAAGATAATTTTCACTAATCCATATCTACAGATATTTACTGACCACTAAACCTTGTAACTTTTAAATTACTTGCATTGAATGTAAAAATTATAGCACAATGGTGTCTAACCTATTTACAAAAAAGATGTCTCACTGATCTATTCTGTTCTTTGAATGAGTCCATAAGATAGTGGGTGACAGAACTAGTTGTTACAGTTCCTACCCTCTCTCAGAAGGCTTTCATAGTAAGTGCTAAAGGACCTACAAAGCCAGAAAGCGAGCGGCTTTACATTACCACAGTATCCAGAAGACCTGAAGCAAAGACAGGAACTTAGGGAATAGACACAACACTGGTAGCAAGGAAGAAAGTACTGAAGAAACCAGATCAAGACAAATAGGCATTTCTCCATAAAAGTTCATGAGTTCTTTTTCCTGTTACTGGACATGGGATTTACTTCTGAGGAGAAAGAAACCATGCTTACATTTAGCAAGCTAAATTTATATGATAGGGTATAAACAGAAGGAACAACTTGGCAGGACTAGATTCAGTCTATTAATTTTATGTACATTCTCATGCACTCTGAAAAATTCCTCTAACCAATTAAATATGCTTGTTTCACTATTCAGTTTAAAAGTGACACTGCAAACAGGAATCACAGAGGACAGTCAAATGTAAGCACAATATACTGTTATTTATTTTGCTTACTGGGCCACTGAAGCCTTGATCGTACCTTCAGTTCACAAGCAGCTTGCCTGATTATGCAGTATATCCTTTGAAGTCTATCAACACAACCTCAAATGCTTGCATACACAGCAGTGTTCACTGACAGGTTATAACATTATCATTACATTTATCTTAATAGAAATGACTACACATCTATGACAGTTGGCTAGTCCCTCAGCTGATGAACTAGCACAGAAGAGGGGAGGGGGGAAAGCATGGTGAATATAGGCTTTCAGTCAGTGTAAATCAGCATAGCTCTATGTGAGGCAGGGCAACTAAATCCCTTTTCATCTGCTGAGTGCTGAACTGTTCTGCCCATACCAAATTGCTGCAGCATTGCACACGGCCAAAAGCAGACAAGGATGCCTGCCAAAGAACTCAGTTTTGCACTACTCCTGAACCAGCCACCGGGAAAACATTATTTGTGGCAGTGGCGTTCCAGGTAATATTTGGGGAAGGCAGAGAGAAAAAGTCTGAAAGAGGTAGTGGATGAATGTAAACGTGGAAAGAGTGGAAGAAAATAAAATGCAGCAATGCAGAGAGGAGACTAAAATTGAAGCAAAGCTTGTCTTCTTTCCATACCATAGTGAAAGCACTTCTCAGTCTGCAGAAGTCCAGAACCTCTCTGTTGGAGTCAGAAGACAAAAATACTCAAACCTGAAGATGAATCCAAAACTGCACTATATATTGAGGGGAAATTTGAAACAAAGGAGGATCAAGAATAACAGACATGCAAACTTTATAAGACAGGTGTAGCTGAAGATCTGCTGGCCTGATCAGTGAGCTGTTCTTACTATTGCCTGGTGGAGGCTAAGTATTGGTGAAAACTGACGCACAACGTTGAGATGCCTTCATAGAAACTGATCTTTCTTAAATCATCTTCTGTAAGCTAGGAGTGATAAGAACCTTTCAACACATTATATGACATCCCAAAAACTCAAACTGTGGATTAGGAAGATGTAACTGCAAAGTAACATTTACCCTCACATATACAGCCCTATTTAAGGGAACTGAAAAGTTAGTTGTTATTAATAACATTTTAATGCACAATTATTAAACTGTTGGTCTTCCTCAGAAGTTCCCAATATACTTTAGAAGGAATTGCAGCCTGAGAAACCAAAGAAGGCAGCAACATCCAGTATTGTCTAAGTTGTATAAGGTCACCCTGAAAACAAGCGTTATAACTGTTGTAGTAGAATCAGGGCTTTATGTCAGACCTTTGATCTATCCTTTAATTTGCATTAGTTAGTAGACACTAGCTGCTGCTACTGTTCTTACTAAAACATAATATTAAATATGTGCTTTTTTCTTTCTTGTTTCCCCCCCACCCCAAGATAACTCTTGCTGTCTTGCAGAGTTTCATGCAGCTCTCAGACCTCTGCTGGACTGTGAATGTAAAAGCTCTGAGTTTACATCAGCTTTGTGTATTTTGACCTATTGACCTACTGAGATTTGCCACATATTTTTTCAACGGTCTCTCAATAACATCCATTATTTTCCATGTTATTACTGCATGTCCAAAATCATCTCACACTAACCAAAGCTAATTTATCTTGGCAAAAAGCTGTAATTTAATCCGATTAGCTATCTGTTGTATAAACAAAATATCAAAGGTACTCCAACCAGGTTGTACACGAAGTAAAACCAAATTTATACTGCACGAGTCTTTAGCTGTCTACACGTTTCTTAACTGACACAACTAGATTTTCCCAATCTGCTCCATAGCCACAAATCAACAGCAGATCTGAACCCCCATCCTATCATTTCAATTAAGTGATCAAATCTTCAGAAGCTCTCCAGCTCCTCTCACAGAACACTCATAATCCAGATTTGGATATAAGTGCATAGACTGGAGTTAAAGGCATTCAGCCCGTTTTGTAAAAACTTACTTTTCCAGTTTTACGGGTTCCAACTACATTGGATTTACATGGCTAAAGCTACGTGCCTGTCAGGTAGGAGTATCCTTATTATCAGTTTAAGACTTTTCCTGGATAGTAGTTTCATCTACAGGCTATGCGTTCATTTAATAATGTTTTATTTACTTTCTTGCAGAGACAATAGACCCACTCCAATCTCATTAGCACTGCTGTAAAACAGGAACAACTCCAACAAATTTGTAGAGTTAACCTAGTATGAAGAGAACCGAAAATAATTTCAGCAGAAATAAATCTTCATAATCCCACTGAAGACAATAAAGCTAGACCTATTTACATTTGCAAAAGACAAAGTTTCTGAATATCTGCCAACTTGCTCCTTGTAGAATGAAATCAAATCACATTCAATGCTTTCTTAAAGACAATACATTATATTAAAATCCACAATTTTATATTCATCAAGAATTTGTGAGCCTGAGAGACTCATGCTTTTAAGGTTGTTCCCCTGTCCCCCTTTTAAAACCAGCTTCAGAAAAGGTCTGTATGTTCAGCAAAATTATTATGTCTAAGGGAGGACTGCAACCTGGCAGATCTGATCACCAGGGATAAACACTGTCCCTACTGTGCTTTCATGTAAAGAAATGAAAGACAAATAAAAGATTATAATGTCTCTGCTTAAAAAACAGAAACATCTGCTGGAAACATAGGTTCACGGGCAGCTTTTCTGATGAATTCAGCATTAAGATCAAGTTGCATAGCTGTGCACTGACCATAAAGCCTTGGTGAGTTTAATGTCACATTATGGTTCAGGCAACTTGTTTATACAATGGATGTCTACTGTGCACAGATGAAAACAATTTGGTGAACTAACACCAAAGTGGCTTTCTTGTGCAGTGCAGCAATCACAACGGCCAGACAGAGACAGACTGGCACAAGCCTTCCAGCAGACACTTCACTGCCTCACTGAATTCAGACGCTTGTTATTCCTCCTTCCCAAAAAACTCTCATAAGGAGACACAATGAGAACATCTCTTTCCTGTTAGCTATTCTACACAAAGCAGAGAAGCACTATACTCAGAATATTTACCACACTCTGTGCAATATTCATCCTCACCTGCAGGAACTCAAATCAAAATCAGACATAAGGAAAACAATCAGTAATGGAATGTGACTAGAGTTTGCATTTCCAGCCAATACCTTGCAGTGCATTTCCCTAAATACAGCTGGAGGCAGCTGTAAGGCTTTGATGACAATTAAATGAGTAGGAGACAACAGTATCTCTTACCGGGCCACTTTCTCAGAAATGCAAATAACGATTTGCTCAGTTCTTCCTCTGTATCCAAGGCTATGTACAGGCACAGTCCAAACACCCCACGTAGAACTGTATGCAATGGCTCTGCTCATGCATTAACCGGGTTTTAAACATTTCTTTTGGGGAACTGAACTTTTAGGCTCATATCTTGCAAAGATTTGACTGACTCGGGTGAAGCTTTACATGACAACCACTTTCTCACAGTAACTCCAGTTAAACAATGCAGACGACAGACGTTCTTATACAGAATCCTGCAAAGGATCAGTGTCAAAGCTAAGGTACTTTTTTTAACTGGAACTTCTTTCCTCAAAGGTTTTCTAATCAATCTTCTAGTTTTCCTTGTTGCACTGACAAAACGTCACCCCTATTTAAAAAACAAACAAACAACAAACTATCTTTCGCTTCCATGTCCTAGGTAAGAAAATACAAATATTTTGACATCTGAACTGTCTTCACAGAAGCCATTAGCAAATTAACATTGCAGTGAATTATTAACTGTACTAAGAAAGCTGTAATGAAAGATCATGAAGAGCCCTTTGTGCAAGAAAGAGTCTGACATAAACTGGCCATAGATTGCAGATGACCTTGTGAATCCTTTGAGTGAGGAGTCTGACACTTTAATAGGTAGATACATGGCATTGTTAAAACTTAAATTTGCTGCAGTGAGGAACAGGGCTCTGCAAGAATGCAGCTTTGATTACAGAAGTTGTCTTCAATAAATGTTTATGCCATTGCTTATGCGCTAGCCTGTAATAGCTTGTCTTTCCCACACTAGGGGATGGAAGGCAGGAGAAAGCTAGCTGCTTCAGAAAATTCCCATATATTAAGTTCCCATATATCTAATGTTGAAGAGGAAAAAAAATAGTATTTGTAGCATATAGTTTAAATTTGCCTAGGAGTTCTGTGGACTGTTCCTGTTAATATCTCAGAGAAGTCCATTGGTCTGCTCAGATGTATAGGGCTAACTGTATGAGTAATAGTTTTCAGGACATAGACATACTGAAGAACATCAGTGATAGAGGTCCTGTATCCATCTCCATGCAGTACACACCCCCTTTAGTACACTGCAACTAAAACTTGCAATTTGGCATGGTGTTCTTCAAGATAATCCAGGCCTTCAACAAGGAAAAAAAATTAAATTCTGTCAGTTTGGGAATATTCACTCAGTCATCCTGGGCACTTCTTTCCTCCCCTCCTTTCTGCATCCTTTACTATCCATTAGGACTCTTTTTTCATGCATCCGTGTTCACCAGACTTCTGTCACTAGGAAACCACAGTTAAGTTTTCTCAGCCTATCTTGGTTTATCACAGCCAGAATCTAACTTAGCATCAACATAAGTAACTGGAAATGGAGAGGAGTAAAGATTTCAAAAGCTGCTCCTCAGGGTCGTTGCATGTTCTGGAAGTGGCCTAAGCCACGCTATGTAAGGCTGCTGTTACCTGTTGTTTTAATATATGCATGGTTAAGTAAAATTGGATTTACTTCATAACTAGCTTAGCCCTTCAAATTCTGAGTCATCTGAGGCCAGATTTCTTTTGAGAACAGGGAAAAGAGAGAAACTCGACAGTAATTTTAAACTGCCGACTTTCTTCTAAACCTCTCATTACAGCCATTGCATATTATTGTTTAAAAAACAAAACAAACCACAAAAAAAAACAAAACAGAATTGAGTTCTATTCTCGGCCTAACCACCAACTCAGTCTGACCTTGAGCAAGACACTTGGTTTCTTTGAGCTTCAGTTTATGCAGCTGTAGAATTGAATAAAAAAATTAAAACTTAACAAAGAACCAGACGCTTCATCTAAGCCGGTGTTTTCTGGGACAAAAAAATAAAGCCAAAATAAAGAGAACACTAAAATAGCTGCTTGGAAAAAAAAAAAAAAAAGAAAAAAAGTTACCTCTACCTCACAGCTCCAGATTCCCAAGCCTATTAACAGTAGATTCAGGAGGAATCCTTAAAGACAATGTCATATATGGCAAACCCCAAGCACTAGCGAGCCCTTAGATGCAGGCTAGCTCACTCGTTTTGGTTAAACATTCTGATTATTTCATGTGGATCAGTTCCAACCAAATATTACGAGTACTAAAGCTAATGGATACTGATGAGAAAAGGAACAGGCAAACAGCAACATCTAGCTACAAAACACTGAAGAGCCTGATCATTGCAGCTCCAGGCAGGCATCTGGAGCAATTCTTGGCTCTGACAAGACAGTCCTAAAGTAACTCCAAGAATATCATTTGACCTCCTCCCTCTCTGTGACACTGTTCACCTTCTCTCAAGAGCAGGATATATAAAAGGTCCCCTGATTACAGAAAGGCTACAACAGTAGCCCTTTGCCCTCTGACTCCTCTCAATAATTTTGGCAAGTTTGCCACCTATGAATACACAGAATGGTTAGTGGTCTGCTTGACATAATGGAAACACTAGTGCATGATTTAAAACTCCATTATGCATATGACTTTTCTTTCCAGGAACACCATGAGAATGGTAACAGAAGCAAACTCTTAAAATAATGCATCAGTAAGTATGTGAAAAGATATTAGCAGCATTAACACCTCCATAAAGTGACCCATTTTAATACTAAAAAAAAAAATTACCAACGTGACTACTAAACTTTCTGAAGTTAAGCCATTAAGCCTGAAGTTACCATAACATATGACAATACCCAAAGTCAAGCAAAGGCCTTAGCACGTTACAGGAAACAGAGGACCGTTTGATACCCTGACTGTCAATATTTTAAACCGTAAAGGAGGTTCACAGGCATTTTTTTCCCAACTTTGCATTCTGTAAGACTGCAGAACTTCTTGTGAAAAGAAAACAAAAGTGGCAAAAGACTATGTTTTAGGTGTTTTATATACTGCTTGGTGCTTTTTCTGCCCTGTTTGAGCTATGTGGCTTTAAGAGTCATTTTCCACCTAGAGATACCCATCAGGTGAATCCAATTAACTTCCCATACCCCACCAGGAAAGGCCCCGGAGCACGAGTGCTCCCGGGTCCCCACTCTGCTTGTGCGGGCCATGGTGCAATGGATCTGCAGTGCAACCCGCAGGGGTGACGCCACTGAAACGCCTCAGCAGTGAGCGCTGATGTTATGAAACCAATGCGGCGTTGGCGGGACTAGAGCAAACTTGTACTGCTGCCCTGCCTTGAGAGGACGTAACGGCGGCCCTGACAGCCTAAAGCCCTCCACCGAGATTGCTTCCATGACGCCAAGCGCGTTTGCCTCCTGCTCACAGGAGCGGTGCAGCAACACGTGTGCCGAGGCGTCCATGGCCACGCTACCAAGGGGAAACCTTCCAAACCTCATCTGAGGCCTCTACTCCACATTGAGAGTGGTTTTTGACCCTCATTTTGACCCACTGCTGAGGAGAATTTTTGCCGTTCAGAAGGAGCCTGAGCACACAGTGATCACGGGCAGTGGGGAGAGGTGCCTTGACATTGTAGCCTCTTACCTGGAGCCACCGAGCCGTCGCAGGTCACTGAAAACCACGGCTTTTCGTGCCCTGTAAACCAGCACACCCCGTGCCACCCACCTGCCACCCTCCGCCCCAGGAGGCCGTCACCCCATCGGCAGGCCCCGTCATGCTCCTACCCGATTCACAGGCTCCCTTCTGGACCTGGGCGACAGCGGGCAGGCCGTGCTGCAGCGCCTTGCGGCTCACCGCCTTCAGCTGGCAGATGTTGTCGTAGGTCCGGCCGTCGCTGCCGCACACCTGGGCACTGAGCTTGCACTGGCAGACCCCCTTGGCGAAGCGCTTTCCCATGGGGTAGCGGCAGTCGAGGCTGTCCCCGCAGGGCGGGTCCTCCTTGCGGCCGCAGGAGTCCCCCTCGCCCGCGGCGCAGATGAGGCAGCAGTTGCAGCGGTCGGGGACGTAGCCGCTGGGGCAGCTGGGGCTGGGGCACTTGGAGACATCGCAGCGGGTCGGGCACTTGGCTCGGGCAGCCGAGAGCTCCGCGGCGCCCGGGCTGCAGCTGAGGGACAGCAGGAGCAACGGGCTCAGCAGCGACACCCGCATCCTCGGCGGGCTGCTAGCGGGCAGAGCGGCGGAGAAGGGGTGCGAGCCCGCCCGGCTCGAGGGGAGGAGGCGGAGGAGGGGGAGAACGTGCAATCGCAAGGGAAGGGAAAGTCGGGCTTTATGCACACACGGGTGGGGAAGTCCCTTCTGCCCCAGCAGGGCTTCTGCAGGCGGAGCGGGAAAGAGCAGCTGATGGAAGAAAGGAGGCTGGAGTGTAAAGCCGCAGAGTCAAGGCCAGCTCAGTTCGTCCGAGGCGCGGCAGCTCTGCTGCTCCCCGGGACTAGCTCGCAGGGCTGAGGTGCCGAGCCATGGCCAAGCCGCCGCACACAGTGAGCGCCGTCCCCAGGCGGCCGCGGAAAGCTGTGAGGACGGCGCCGAGCGGGGCGGCAGGGTTATATGTGGGACGTGCCCGCCGCCGCCTCCAGCAGCCGCCGCCGGAGCTCCGTGGCGGCAACGACGGCCAGGCCCCACCCCGGCCGGGGAGGGACGGCTCCCCGCGGGCGGGTCGGGGGGGGCCGGTCTGAAGGGGAGCCCTCAGGCGGGCCGGACCAGGCACAGCGGGCAGGGTTCACTCCCCTCCGCTGCGAGGGGGACAACGCCCGTCTGCTGGTAAATCACCGCCCCGAGGGGGAAGAGGCAGAGGGCGAGCCGGCTGCGGCGATCCGCTCGACGCCGCTAGTTGTGGGTGAGCGGGGTGGGCTAAAAAATTGCCAATAAATACATACATGTAAGAGAATTTATCTGAAGAGAGCGGTTGTGACCTATGCGAGAGCTGGGGGTAAGAAGCTGGCAGCCATTTTGTCTTCCCTCATGCTCGTCTTTAATGTCAGCGTTAATAAGGACATCTGTCACCACTGCCAAAGGATAATTGGGGTTGGGCCCCTGTTGTGATATCAAACACAACAGCACTTGGACGTGGATCCCTTTTTGCAGGTGATGAAGGCGAGACACATGGACCTGAACGTACCCCCTGGTAGCCACTGGCTCGTATGTAGCATCACAGCACGTTGTGTGAGACATTTTCCAACAGCCAAATGGGATCCGCTGGGCTCCCCACCATTGTTCACTTCAGCAAAAGATTTGGTAGCTTCTATATGACATTAATTGAACCTGTTGCCAAAGCCTTAACTCTTGAGGTTTGGGGTTTTTTTTAATCTATTATTAATCTCAAAGTAACTGTCAGGTGGAACAGAGCATCTGTAGAGCTCTGTTAACTAGTCACCCAGACAGTCTTCATAGCATGCACAGTAAACCCTGCCTCTACGTGCCATCCTTATCAGCAAAACACATTTGCTCTGAGGTAGCGACTAGTCATAACTTTAAAATTAATTAATCTAGGTATGGGTTGAGTTGACTTCCAGAAAAGTTAAACTGACTTAAGAAAGACCTCTGACATAGCTCACCCAGAGACCATGCCAAACTTGGCGAGTCTTACTTGGTGCATATGAAACTTCCAACCTTGACTTCTGCATGCAGTTCCCCCTTCCCTCTTTTTCATGCAAGGGATAAAAGTCATGCAGTCCTGGAAGGTACTACCTCGGTTTCTCCTGATGGGATCCCATGAACCAGGTTTAAGTATGCACTATTTTCTGACCATCTGCATCTGGCTATAGGGTCATAAAAAGGGAGAAATTATGATGCTGCCTTCTAGTTAAGGACCTCTTGAATGCAGTAGGTAGCATCCAGAATCTCCTGCTATAGTGAGTGTTTTATTGCTTCCTCTGTTATAGGGACAGAGCTGGTCCAAGACTGGATTCTCCAAACAGCTGCAGTTTCACTTATGGAAAAAGAAGGTATACGTGATAGCTAAACACATTACATGTCTTGGGCTTAGAAAACTGTAAAATTTTGCTGTAGAACACATCTTGTCACTTCTCTGAAATATAAAATTTACTAAATAACTTTATAGAGCAATATCAAAAATACAGAAAATGTCTGTTTTGGTATAAACTTGCCATTTAAGGAGACAGTAGACTAATAAAAATGAAAAGCGTTAGGTCTGAAACATGGATCAGAAAGAAACAAAAGCTCTGTGTTTATGTAACATGAATATTTTCATTATTTATGATTACCTTAGTTACGAGGAAGAGGTTGGGGAAAATGTTTCAAATTACAAATAGCAGTCTGTGAGTTACTGCTGAACTACAGAATCTTTCATAGCTGTATTGGTATTCCTATTAATTATCTCTTTCTGTAGTCAAACTTGGAGACTTCACACAGGTTATAGGATAACAGGACTAATATGGACAGATAAATAGAACAACCGTGACTGAAGAGTTTGCAATCTAGGATGAGTGTAAGGATTTTCACAGAATCTTTCATAATTGGCTTATCAGTCTACATCTCATTAATTTAGAATGATAAAAAATCTGAAAAGCATCTTCTGCGGATTGTTGTCTTGCAGACAAAATAAAACAGATGACAATTTCTCTCAGATAAGCATATGTATAATATTGCTGCTGCTAGGACTGGGTATTAATTATATTCTGAGGGATGCCGATCATGCTCCTCTTTATTATAGAAGATAAATATAAAGGACACATCAGTCTGTGCAACCATTTTTTTTTTCTTTCAAAAATCATTATTCCAAAAACAAGAGAGTGATGCAGAGACTAAGGCTAGGAAAAAATGGAAGTCACACCAAGTATTGGGTGTTCCTCTTGGAAATAGTGAGTACGAGGGCTCATGGCTTGATGCTGCTTGTTCAACACCTTTCACTAGGATTTGAATTCATTCAAAATTCAAATGTGGCACTAAAAGCTATTCAAATGATAACTCATTCAGTAATAGTTCTCCATCACTTGGAAAAATGACCGTTTCATGGGTTCTGAATCACTTCCGTCTGTTGGAAATGATGCTTACTGCATAGCTGGAAGGGAGGTGCCTCAAGACAAATCCAAAGCAGTGCAGGAAATGTCACTGGTGACTCAGTGGGTCTCTGTCTTCTCTTTTGAGGGCCAAATTGTAATTTTATGCAAGTCCCAAAGGACAGTGAAGCTCATAAGAGAACATCAGTTTACTCCAAAGTTCACCTACTGCATGCTAAACCCTCTTCTTCCCTTTCTCAGAACAGGAAGAAAGTCCTTGCAGGCTTTTTATTAATTGTCCTGGTGTGCCTGGTCATTTGCATCTCCTGGTGAACATGCAGGGCAGGTTTATGGTCCCTGGCTGTCACTACTTCTGTCTGGATGCGTATGTGTCATTGGAGCCATGGATGCCGGTCTCTTCTGTGCTGTGTAGTCCACATAGATGTGACAGAGAAGTAGGGTAGCACATGACACTGCACAGAATTAATAGTGAAATGCCTTATCTTAGTGCTGCATTAGGGATCTCTATGTTGCTGGCAAAGGAAGTGCCGTTTAGATGATGTATGAATCTAAATTTATGACACTGTAACCATTAAAATGCATACTTATTTGCATGAGTATAAGAATATTTTCCACTCTGTCATGTCCCAATCCAAACTGGGTAATTACGTATCAGCTGATTTAAATCTCTGTCTCTCTCAATTTAAATCACAAAGTATTCTATTTAGCGCACTGTCCTAAATCCTATTATTCTAATTCATCTCTGTGTATTCATAAGGCTTGTAGGTTTCTTCGGAGTGTATTTCTGAGTAACTCAGATTTCTTGTTATTGTTTCCTTAATATGGTTAAAGTTCAGAAACATTCACTTCTGTTATAACCTCACTATAAAAATTGTGTAAGTTAAAGACCACTCTGACCTCGCAGTTGAGTTCTCTAAATTAGGAGCATATGTTTAATATTCATCCTCAGTTCCTCGTAGGAGTATTTTTAAAAGAAGTCCAAAGCACACTTTAAACTGGAGTAATAAACACTGGTTATTTATCAGATTGTCTGCATCTCATTTCCTGAACTGAAGGGCTGAAGTCTGTTTGCACTCCTGACATTGCAAGTCTCACAAGCTGATCCAAGAGAACATCTGTCACTTTGTTTTCAAGACTGGACATTGCAGAAGAAATGTGGGGGGAGAAATAAGACTTTCACAAACACATCACTTCAAGCAAAGTGAGAACTTTCTCGGCTGCCTTCATAAGCCAGGCAAGGTGTGCATTAGAAAGACCCTTTCTTGCTCTTTCACCCATCTCCTACTACTGTTAGTAGCTGAAAAGCAAGGGTCATTTTTCTTCTTTGTGTTTTGCTGAAACTGATGCCAATAAATAATTTTAGGAAAGTGTTAGTGAGTCCAAAAATGTATTCAAGAAGTACTCTCATGGTATACTGAAAGCAAATTAAAAAATCGAGCTTGTGCTCTAACATGAGACAAAGCTACTCTGAACTCATTGCATTTGGTGCAAGATAAAAAAGGTAGGCTTTTGGCACAGAGACAGGATTATTTGAAGGAAATGCCACAGCCTACTCTGTTCTTCACTCTCTTTCCAGCCAAAAGAATAGTTTGTGTTTGTATGTTTAAGGGGAGGAAATTCAGACCGTTAATAACAGTACTGGCCTAGAAATAATATGCTTGAAATTCTGTCACAGTCTCAACAAGTCTTTTTCTAGCTGTAGAAGGGGGAATTTTATCTACAACTTTATCATTAAATATGAGGTTTGCAGTGAAAAAATAAGTGTATATTTGAGCAGGTGTTTGGGATCAAGGAAAAAAATCTTGGTTTTTTATTAGAAAATACTGATTCATGAAAGAAAAAGGTATCTGGAGGAACAAAGCATGACAACTTGTGTTTGGAAAAGCTGTTTGATGTGTGAGGGTGTGTATAAGGAAATGGGTAGATCTGGTCAAAATGTGTGTTTGAAGAGGGAAGAATGGAGAAAGAAAGAAAGAGTCTTCCCCTCCACGAGATCCAAGAATCAAAATTTTGGTAATTTTTCTGAGCTGGAGAAGGCTCACATTCAATTTTCTGATTATCTGGTCAGGAGCCGGGACTTGGCTCTGGTGTTTTGGTGTTGAAGGTAAATATTGATGACACCAAGTTGAGTGGGGAAGTAGCCACTCCAGAAGGGAGAGCTGCTGTGCAGGAAGATCTGGATAGGCTGGAAGAGTGGGCCAGCAAGAACCTTATGAAGTTCAACAAGGACAAGTGTAAGGTCACGCACCTGGAGAAACATAATCCAGGAGTGCAGCACAGACTGGGGTCCACCTGGCTGGAGAGCAGCACTGTGGAAAGGGACCTGGGGGTCCTGGTGGACAGAAAGCTCAACATGAGTGAACAGTGTGCTGCTGTGGCCAAGAAGGCCAACAGGATGCTGGGTTGCATCAAAAAGGGCATCACCAGCAGAGAGAAAGAAGTCATTATCCCGCTCTACTCAGCGCTTGTCAGGCCACACCTGGAGTACTGTGTACAGTTCTGGTCCCCGCTATACAAAAAGGATGTGGACAGGCTGGAAGGGGTCCAGAGAAGGGCCACCAAGATGATCAAAGGACTGGGAAGCTGCCATACGAGGATAGGCTGGGAGAGCTGGGTTTGTTCAGCCTTGAGAAAAGGAGGCTCAGAGGGGATCTCATCCCCATGTACCAGTACTTAAGGGGTAGCTACAAAGAAGACAGAGACTCCCTTTTTACACAGAGTCCCATGGAGAGGACAAGGGGAATGGATACAAGTTGCTCTTGGGGAGATTCCGATTGGACACCAGAGGGAAATTTTTCACAGTGAGGACAGTCACCCATTGGAATAATCTCCCCAGGGAAGTGGTTGACTCGGCCATGTTGGACACTTTTTCAAGAGTCGTCTGGACAGGGTGCTGGGCCATCTTGTCTAGCCTGTGCTCTTCCTAGAAAGGTTGGACTAGATGATCCTTGATGTCCCTTCCAGCCTGGGATTCTGTGATCCTGTGATCTGCTCTGGAAGATTCAGTTTTGTTATATAGAGTGTTAGAAGCCTTAGTTTTGTGCAGAAGTAAGATGACAAGGAATATCAAACTCATTGTCGTATGCAGATTTCCTGCTTTGCAGGCCACCTTCCTGTAGGGGCTTCCATACCATTCCATTAATTGGCCACAAACGTTGTGTGAAGGGCCATTTGGCAGAGCCACAGGTCTGGAGCTACAACATGCAAGCCCAGCTAGCTGCCAAGAGGGGTTTAGGTGGACTAGGCAGACCTAAGGCCGAGTCACTGCTCAGCAGGATACGTAAGTTTGTTATTCTCTAAAAGTGGTGCCATACCGTTCCTTACCTCCTATTAGCTTTCCAGAGGGAGAACAGTGACACCAACTGCTATCAGTTCAGTATGTGTGGGGCTATCTGAAAGCAAGAGAAATTTCCTTCAATTCAAATGACCCATTAGTGGGTTCTTCAGAAAAGACCTGTTGGCAGACCCACACTGCATCTGCTCTAGCTCAGATTTGTGTGTGTGATTCGAATTTGTGGAACCAACAGTTGCATGGAAATGATCATGAGTCATAGAAGCTCCTTATTCTTCTAATAAATGGCTGTAGTGAATCGGAGGAAAACATACAAACATAAATGGGATTTTGCTCCTCTGCTCTGTGCTCCGCTTTGCTGTTCAACAGCTGCCTAGAATCTCAAATAACTTCATCCCACCTGATGAGTCCCTGGACTATACATATCCTGCAAGATCCTGCCACATGCGAAAAGGATTGCACAGGGCATTAAAGAAAGAGGAATGAATTTGAATGGAATGAGTTAAAGGGAAAGAGTCACTTTTAGATGTTTCCTACTCAGCTGGGCCCACTACATTTCACCTTAGGATGCTCTTAATGATCTATCAGAAGTAAGCTAGAAGTGCAGTTCCCAGTAGAGTGAAAATAAAGTCAGTTTATAAGCCTCCAGAAGACCATAAAGTCATTCTTAACAGACATTACGCTTAAGAATATACCACATACATCACAAACCTAGTATCATCTAGAATAGAATAATAGGAATTGCGGACTGAGTAAAAGCTTTGGCTGTCATATAAGTACATACCGACATTACTAATATTTTTGATACCATCTTTGATAATATTTTTTGTAAGCAAATGGTGAAATTAAAGTCTGGGTGAAACTTCATGATGTATAATTTCTTGGAATTCTGGTGACCAAAAAGAGTCATCAGTCCTTCAAGGTCTACCTGAAGTTGTGTCAGGCATTTCCGTAGGAACATATCTTGAGTCCAGCACTGTTATTATTATAACTGTGCCTGACTTCAAGCAAAAGAATAGAAAAATAGAGATTTAAAATTATTTTTTTAAGTGGAGAAATGTTTTCAGTAAATAAGATGCAATTCATTAAGGACAAGTGCAAAGTACTATGCTTTGGCACAAGTAATGAGCAATCCAGTAATGAAACAGGGACTGACTGGTTCAATACAGTTCTGCATACAATTTTCAAGTGTATGAGAGACCGTCAGCCTACACATTGAGGGGGAAAAACACACCAAAATCACCCAAGCTTCTCCCCCTTGTTGAAATGCATAGAACCTTTGTATAACTTACCCCTCTCAAAAAAAACCCCACCCTCATATTTCCTCTTTCCTCACTGCTGGTAAGGTCTCATTTGGAATTCTGTGCCTAGGTTTGCAATTGCTGCTTCAAAAAAGATGTGAATCAGTTGGAGAGAATCCACAAGAGTGTAAAATCATTAGAGGTTTAAAAATATGACTTACAAGCTGAGCTTGAAAAATCTAAAATTGTTTAGTCTAAAACAAAAGAAGACAGAAAAGGGACGTGATAAGAGTATTCAAATATGTAAAAGGTTGCTGAAAGAAGAGGGTAACAAGCTCTTCTCCATTTTCACTGGGGTAGCTCAAGAAAAAAAGACTCAAAATGCTGCTAGGGAACTTCAGGACTGATGCTACGAATATCTTTTTAAATATAAAGGGACTGATATTTCTAAATATAAAGGTAGCAAAGCCCTGGAACTGAGTTTTGTGGAGAGGATGTGGAATCTCTTTGTGTTTTAAGGCCTTCTCAGTAAGAAATCTTGCATAGTTATTTTTCAGAAATTGCTCTAGAAAGAACTGATCCTGCCTTGGGTAGGTAGGATCTTGAACTCCTTTCGTACTTCTTTTTCTGATTTTGTGACCATAATGCAGGCAATCTGCCTGATTAAAGAGTATATAATCAGATAGCAGAAGTCCTACAATGAATTTAGGAAGCTCACTCAGAATTTCAAGAAAAAAAAAGAGGTGGATTAGAATTAGAAATGAATAAGGATTCATTTAAGACTCTTGCAAACTAGTAGTTTCAGTAGTATGATAAAACCAGAAGGCAAAAGCCAAATAGAAATACAGTGAGATTGAAAGTGAGAATGGTTGTACAGCTAGAGTTTGAGGTCTAGGGATGATCAGAGGATAAAATGCTGGGGGTGGGGAGATCAAAGAGAAATATATAACAGATGGGAGGGTGGGGGAAAGAGAAACATTCCCTCCAGATGGCATGTATTATATCCTGGAAAGATTGGCAATTAGAGAATCTTGCCAGGATGAGGATGTACTGTGAATAGAGGTATACCAAGTGTATTATATTGAATTCTATTCAGCAAGTAAGAAAAGACTTCCTGTAAATGAGTTACTGTTTTAAATGTGCAAATTACATGTATTAATCCAAACTGCTCCCTTTGTGCTATCATTATTGGTATCACTAGATACTTAGTATATAACTATGGATATTCTCTAAAACATCACGAAATCTACCTCCTTCTGTCTTCCATCTCTTCTCTAATTCTTCCTGTTGATACCATCCCATTTTCTGTGACTTTTTTTTTCCTTGCTGGCAGAGTAACAAGGTTCAGGGGCCTGCAGATTTTATGGATCTTTTTATGGTAGCTTGGCATTGTAGAAGGGTGGTGTGGATGTCGCTGGATATCAGCCAGTCTTTCTGTGAGAGGGTCTGCACAGTGGGTGCCAAGAGAGATGAGGATTGGAAGACTGAAACAGAATTGTAGAGTTAATTACAGAAACATACAGAATTAATTCTAGAAATCAGAGTAAAAAGTTTAAATTAATGAAAAAAGCTTTATCCTACTTAATCCATGAAGGGACAAATTGTTCTATTTCACTTGGAAAAGGTCAGGGAATTTACCATAAAAATAGTGCCTGCCTAGGGTACATGATGCTTTTCTCATCAAATTTATCTAACTAAACAATCAGTCCAAAGGAAGACTGCTGAAGAAGGGTGGAGTTAGGCGCCTTGCCAACGTCAAGTTTTCAAACTCTTGAGCCTTTTTCTAAATATTAATTTAAAAATTAATTATCTATATTTTTTCTTTTTATTGTCTTCTTTTTGTAAGTCTGGGAGTTGTGTTTTTGAGCTTCCCTCCATGAAATGAGAGCTAGAAATTTGTCTTATTATGGAATGGAGACTCTCAAATTACTGCAGTAGTTAATGTTTAAAGAATACCACCACATTTTCAAGATTTACTGTAAAATTACAGGAGTTGGAAACTTTGATTTAAGTTAGAGGCCTAGAACTTGAAGGTAAGTAGAATTACTTTTCAGGAATTAAAGAAAAAGTCAACATAAGCACAATGAGGAAAATTATAATGCCACCTGAATTCAACCCCTGTGAGGGCTGAATGATGACAGAAGAGAGGAGCTGGTAGAACTCAATAGCCAGGGTAGGGAGGTGATAGGATGAGTGAAACCATAAAGTGGAGAACAGTGGGTCAAGTGTGGAGAAGATAAGAACATCAGTGTGGTCTTTCCAGGTCGGTCCAAAGGGCTGGCGTCCTCTCACTGATGGTGACTTACCACCGGCCATTGGAGAAAAATAGAGCAAGCCTGAACTGTCACTTCTAATGCTAGAATGTGCTGGTCATTTGGGAGCAGCATTTTTCTCACATCCTGCCACCACTACTACATTCTAAACTACATTTAAACTCTCTGCCTAACTCTGCGACTCAGACTAACTTTGAGCAAAAGGGCTAGACTGTAAAGATGGTTGTTAGACCTTCTCACCCAAGCTATGGGAATTGCTAACAGCTTAGCCCTGTGAAATAATTGGCCAAAGCAAGTTAAGAAGACAGGTGTTACTGTTAGACCAAGCCGTTTGCCACAGGGTTTTATTTGCTTACCCTGGCCCGTTCTGTATGATGTCAGCACACAAAGAATGTTTTGCAGATAAAGCAAATAGCAAATGATTTCATGAGCTTGTTTGTGACAGATGTGTGCAGTGTGAAGGAACATTGTAGCACAAACTACAGCACTCGTCAAGATCGTGTTATTCCAGCTCATTAATCACATTTCTCTGGTTTGTCTCCATGGATGACTATCTGTGAAAACTCACTAGCTGTCATGACAAGGCTTTCTGCTTGCCACCCCCTCTACATAGATGCCTGTTGAAATTCTGCGTATCATTATCGAAGCCACACTGAAAGACAGATGGGTGTTGTACCTCTTTCATGTCTGCGTCACACTCCTCTTCCATGCAGGGCCAAGAGCTGCCTTGTATTTGAAATCTCCTGCAGTTTTTCATGATGAAAAAAAAAGTTTTAAACAGTATTGTCACCAAATTATTTTTATTAATGTGCTTTTATCAAATAGGTTAAAACCTATTCATGCTTTTTTTGGTGATGACTGGATAAAAGAAGAGCAAATAATAGGCGCTCTAAGTTAGATGGATTTGTATAATGAAATTACTGAATCATATTACTACACTGAAATCAGAGCATAAAACCTATTTGGAAACGTGCAGACCTTAAGGGTATTTTTTATGTGAGGGAGGAAACAGAGGAGATGCTTGCCTTCTCTCCACTCCGAAGACCCCAAGGGAATGTATATTTACTGCTATCCCCAGGACTTCTGTGTGCTCCTGGCCCAGTCTTTGGAAAATTTTACTAGTCAACGAGTCATGCATGCCTGTTTTCTCATCCTTTACTTGTCATGGAGCAGCTGCATTTCAGAGTTGTTAGGAAAGAGCAGTGACTACATACAGAAGAGAACAAGAGAACAAATGGCACACACTTCTCCCTGTTTAGCTGCCATTCAGTCAGCTCAAAGAGTCTCAAAGCTTTATGTTCCAGTCCCTCTATCCCCAGCTCTTCCTACTATTCATACAGAAGGAAGAAGGCACTGCACTAATCCACAAATCCTCTGTTAGTAGCTTTCAAAGGCGGTAGAGGAGGTGCTTGGCATTACACAGTGCCACAAAGATGTGGGCAACTGAGAAGAGATGGAATTCCTCACAACCAGGTAGCTGAAAATTTTAGAACAGGCTACATGTGTCATTGTTGGCTGGCAGTCACTGCAGTGAAACAAATTCAGGACTGAAATTACTTCTGCGTGTGAGGTGTCTGGGTGTCATCTTTGACTGCACATTTGCCTAATTCTTCTCTTCAGAAGATCTGCTGGAGGAGGAGGAGATGTAGTCATGTTATATATAGCAATATACTCATTGGAGAGCTCATCCTGGAAGCAAGGAACAGAATTCTGGACCATTCTCACCCAGAGGGGATTTCAGCCTGCATCTCCCTTTTTTTTTTTAGCAAGCTGCTGGAAGTTGGCTTTGAGAGCTCCCACCGTTTTCTCTGACCATAAAAATGCAAGGGTCCAGATGGGAGATGGTTTCTAGTCTATTGTATAGGATACTCAGCTCAGTGTGATAGGTCTAGTAAAGTCCTCTAAATACTTATGCTTTTGCTGGTACACAATATTTGTGCACAGCAGTCTAACAGTGCCAAACAACTCTCTCTCCTTCAGTGGCAGGATTTTTTTAAAAATCGGGTGTCTTCCTACCAGCCCTTCCTGTGACAGCCTGTCTGGTAGGTGAGTTCTAAAATAAACCTATACTACAAAATTGCACTATTTTGATAATTTTTGTGTGCATGTAAGAAGGAGTAAGACAATGTTTTTGGTTGTGGTTCGTTGTTTTGGTTTTGGTTTGGTTTGGTTTGGTTTTTTTCATTTGAGTGAAGAATTAGAATTCCATGCTGCAAAATCATAGCAAAGGGTTGAGTCCTTAGGAAGATATTTGGGAGCCAATATGTAGACCATGTATCAAAGAGTAACTTATAGCAATAATGGCTTAATTACACTTATACAGAAGAGCAAAGGTTAAGAAGGAGAAGACAGGTATCCTATAGACTGTCCCCACAGGAGATTTCAGAGGTATTTGCTGTTGGTGCAGAACTCTGCCATTTTTGCTGTGTGATTCCCTCAGCCCCCTCCCATAAGTATTCCCAGGTGGGCACACTGCATGACTCCTCCCTACCACTGGCTTCTTGTGATACACTCATTCTGCTCACTTGAAATTCAAACTTCTTATTCCCATCCCAGTCTCTGGAAATAGTTATTTCTTTTCACCACATCCAAACAAGCTCCTCTTGGCTCCTCATCTAATCTGCCACTAGCGACTTCCACAAGTTGTTGAGAGGTTGTCTCATCACAACTACTGTGTTTAACCTCAGCTTTGTCTTCTCATCTGGCTGCTTGAAGAATCTCTCTCCCCCTCTCCTTCCATTCCCCCACATTTAAAGAGGTGGCTTTTATCCCAGACGCCTGACTTGGATGCGATGAATGTCACTCAAATAAATTACATGATTTGTTCAAGTTCAGTCAGTCCCTTTTCAATCTATAGCTAACTTTCCCAAGGTTTCTGTATAAGGATCTCATTTTATAGTTTTTTATGTCAGACTGAAAAGTTTTTTGAATGGCAAAATATTCCAGAGGATAATGAAGAAACTGCTCCTAAAGGCGTACATGAGCTAGCTTAGGGACTACTAAGGGAAGTTGCGTCTTTCGGTGCAAACTCACACTGGTATCTCAGACACTTAGTGAAGTATCCCATAGTTTTTGTTTGCCAAACTGATCAGTCATGTCTGCCTGTTGTATCCAGTCTCCAAGGTATAACCAACCCATTGAATTGTGACCATATTTGTCCCTACATACCACACTGAAGATATTTTCAAAAGTTCTGCTTGTGTATAAGCAAACCTGTCCTCCTTTTTTTTTTCTCTTTTTGAGTATTCCACATCTTACAATATGTTTCACAGAAAAAATGTAAATGAAAGTATTTATCACATTGAAATGTTTTTATCAACAAATGGGAACTCATCTGGTATCAATATTTAGTAAGTAAATATAATTTAGCAACATTAAACTGTTATTCTCCCCATTTTTGTAGTGCTCTTTTGAAATACACTAAGTGACAACAGTCTGTTTTTTTATTGTAATTGATGCTTTCATTTAATCAGATGCTTTGTTATTAATCAGCATTATCTAAAAACATCTGCTGTGGTCAGAATTACTTGGGATTTAGGTTGCTTTTTGATTTCTACTTCTGTCTTTGGAGTTCAAATAACTCCCACTCACCCAACAGCATCAAAACCAAACTGGAACAAAACCTCACCTGCTTCTGGTGAATTCCCCAATGCAAAGCTGACAGGAGATCTAGAAGGGAGTTGATTCTAGGGCCAAATCCTATGCAGCTTTTAGTTGGTAGAACTCATTTGAATTCAGAGGGCACCAGGAGAGATCCTGGCACCCAACTCTGAGGAATGCAAAACTAGTCCCAAAATGTTCTGGACTTGTTTTACTAGTACTGTATAATCTGGCCAGGATTCCGAGGTTAATGTCTTTCCCCTTGTGAAATGTTCCACGAGATCTTTAATTGACCACAAGTCACCAAGAGTCTGGTTTGTTTCTCAGCAGTACAGTGTCTCTTTGAAGCACATCGGGCAGTAGTTTGGTGCCGACTCGGAGGGAAGTCTGCCATCTTCTGAATCACTACCACCGTTTCACTGCAGCACCTGGCAGTTTTTAGAGATCACAGCTTCCACTCAGATTTAAGCCACTCTGAGACAGCACTGATTTACAAGATCTGGAGTGATCATAACGTAACCTTGTCTTGTGGCTGCTTGAAGAAAGTGCCTTACAATTTAAGAAATCTTTAAATCAACAGCTGATAACTAGGTCCTTTATTTTACAGGCAGGCTAAGATTTTCAGAGTATGTATATGTACAAGTTCCACAATACAAATACAGCTTTTAAGACACAGCTAGAATGATCAAACTGAGTTAGCTAGTAAAAAGGCAAAATGTATAGGGAACTTAGATGTCATATTAAAAAGTATGTCTCTTCAATCTGCCAGCCGCCCCTTAGATACCTATCTGTGGTTTACAGCTGTACTCAGTTTGGTGGAGATGCAGAAAATTTTATGAGCTGGAGAGGCATAACAGTTTTCTGAGGGGAGAAAATCCTTATGTATCGATCTGGAGGCACTGGCAGAGAAATGAAAACTTCAATGCAGTGTTGGTGGTCAATGACAAAGGCTCTTTAGCTTTTTTACTGTTATGGACTTTGAGTTATAGAAGAGCAGCACGTTTAGTTCATTTGATGAATATCTTCAATGAAGTTTAAAGTGCAATTCATTTGATGAAATGGGGGTGTCTACAATCAGATTAGACAAATAATTTTCCGTATTTTACTCATATATTAGTTCCACTGATGTTGAGATTAGCCTGGACACCCGAGTTAACATGCAGACATGTACATTGCAACGACTTGGGACTCAACTCAGTTGCACACATACAAATCTACTGGCATTGGAGCTGCTCCAGGGTATTCCATCTGGTCTGCAAAAGGTCCCCGACACTCCAGAAGGGCATGGCTCTCTCATATGCCCTGTTGTACCCGGCAGCCCTGTGCAGTTGTGTTTAATACATGAAGGTGTTAAAAAATCACAATCTGCACTGATACTTATGAGTTCAGTCCTAAGTTAGGTGAGAGGAATCACATGCATTGTGTCTGGTTTCATTTCAGAGCTTGAAAAGGATTTAGTTCATCTTTCACAGAAGACACCGGCAGTCTTTCCACAGGTTTTGATGTGCATCAGCTCAGCTATGTGTAATAAAGGTAACAGCTTGGGAGACTGAATAGCCCTCCAAACTGACTCTACCTGGACTAGATTTCTTCCTTTTAATTACAAGTGAAGCTAGTCAGAATCAAAACTTACTCTCATTTAATGGCTGTTTGCTATCTCAGTCTTGTGGATAGGTGTCTGCATACCCAGTAAAACCAATGAACTGGCTATGTATCCAAGACTCAGATCTCATAATACAGTAAATGAAGTTTGATTCAGCTTGCTAGCTCCGAAGTTCTGTAGTGGGACACTACTTGGTAGTCCCAGTAGGCCAAGCAAAGGCCAAACAGTCATGGCAGTTACCCTAACAGCTGAGGGTTGAGGCATGGCAATTACCCGAACAGTTACAGTTGAGGCGTATTGTATAGTGGAAAGATGTTGATGTGATGAGTCCTGATGAACCTTTTCAGGAATTTCTGTCAGAGACTAAGCATCCACATCGCTTATTGGATTCAAAGAAATTTGAGAGGGGCTAGAGCATTCCTAAAACATGCTAAACCACCCAACAAATCCACTCTCTCACTGAGGCTTCCCACTGACTCCAGTATGAGCAGGAGTGAGACTCAAAAGCATAATTCTGCTGCCAGAACTCTCAGAGCAGAAGCTGTTTACAACCAAGAAAGTGCGTTATATGAGTTGAAATGCAGTATGTGTCATTTTCCTGTTAAAACTTCCTTACGCATATAAACTTGTGCTTCTTGGCATGCATACAATTGTACTGTCCTGACCAAGCTGAGTATCTGGCTGCCTGGTTCCTGATAAAGCCTCTTACGATTCACACAGTTGGTATCTTTACGCCGATTTTCTTTGGCAAGCTTGTTTTCACTAGGCATGTTCATGTGCACACAGAGAACAATGAACAGCAGGCACCATCACATTAATCCTAAATTCATGCAAAAACTCAAAAAGAAGAATATGCTCTTAAAAGGAGACCAATATATCTTTTTCCTGTTGTTGTAACTGTATTTCAAATTTGGTTTCTCTTTGACAGAAGAGAGAGTAGTAGAACACATAGGATTTATGAATTGTCCCTAGCAAACTTGTTTCATATTTAGCTACATTTTTACATTTGAAAATAACGTCTGCTCCTTTCCTCTTACTCAATAAGACTTTTTAGAAGAGACTAGATGCCACACTTTTCTAAAAGCCGAGTATAATGAAACAGCTGAAAGAGAAGCTTAAAGGAAGGCAACTGAAAGAGAAATGTATTCCCCACCATGACCATAACTCATAGCTATATTCTGTGAGAACTCTAACAAGCTAATCCATCTGGTTTTGGTTTTCAGTCACAGATGAACTAATAGCCTCTCATTTAAGTTACTGCATGGAACCGCTATGAGCTTAAAGAAGCATTAGTCATTTTATTTGCATTCAAAGAGTTCTGTTTTTCTGAATGTAAGGAATATCTCTTCCCTTAAGAAAGGAACATGTCCTGCATAGCAAGTATTACCAGAGAGCAGGAAAATCTGTGTTAGCTAAAAAATTGATTACATAGACTCATTTGGGTTGGGCAAGGATCCTCCTGTGTCATCAATTCCATTCCACTCCACCAGTACCAAACTGATGATACCAACTGGATTGTGGGATGGAAGAAAGTATAATTTCAGAAAGAAAGAACCTAAAATTATTTCAGTGTTTGTGTATGAAATTAAGGGCCTTGAACTGTTCTGATATATCTCCTGTAGAAAACACTAGCAAGATTTGCATGATTTTTGCCAACGTTATCCTCAATATTCTAGTTGGTATTCAAACGATATATTTTTATTCTAAATATTTGTTGTCTCTCTTCTTTTTCTTTCAAGAATGTTGTTAGAAGCCCTTCAGCATGTAGTTGTGAGTAGATTACCTGAGATGTAGCAACCATACTTTAGCCACAGAGCAAAGAAGGTAATGTTTGCTTCAGTTTGCTTCATTAAGGTCTGCAGCAGTTAAGGTACCTCACTTACAGAAACAGTTTTAACTGTGGAACTATGCATCCATTCAAGGAAAACCATACTGTAAGAAAGGAACTTTATTCACAACGGGCCTTCTCCTCCAGCGACTGTTTCAACTCTCAATCAAGTCTATCCTAGTTTTTCCATTGCTTCCATCTGGCATTGGCCTCTTCCCTGATGAGTTTGAAACCCTGATAGATAGGACAATATTTATTCTATGCACTAATAATTCCAAAAATTGCCATGTTACAGTGGAGTATAATGAAGAATTTTGCTGAAGTAGGAATTCTGGTCTTTCATTTTGGTTTTGACCTAGAAATTATCTGACATGCTATAGACAGATAAATCATTTTTTGATTGTATACATAGTTTTAAATAAGCTCAAGCAGCTGTTTTTCAGTATACTCTCTATTTTTTCATATTACACTCATTATCCCTTAGTCCAGTGCTATCATTATAGATTTCGTAGGAAAGCAGAGATTACTTAAAAAAAATTTAAATGACAATATCCTAAACTTACCGCCAATATGTTCTTAATTTAAAAAAATTTATTTCTCAGAGGCTGATAAAGCAGCACTCAGCTAGGCTTGGTAATGCGTTTCTTTTTATTCAACATATATCTAAGCCAAAATATATCTTGTTTTCTTGTAGATAGAAAACCAATCAGATGTGTATACATGGCAATACATCCTTTTGTTTCCCAGACTCTTTAGGACAGTAAGCATTTTTAGGACATCGTTGTGTAAGGTCTCAGGGAAAGAGACTGTGTGTGAGAGAAAGCTGCCTTACGCATAACTTACGTCAAAGATGCCCAGACTGTTGAATGGAAGGACAGAACGAAGCTCTGAATTTCTGTAGCTGTAAACTTCTGTGAAATAGTGACTTCTCCAGTCCATGCTATGGTACTTATGATGGTCATTTGGGGTTTTTAGAGGTTTTTCATTTTGTTTTAAGGGTTTTTTTAAATATGTTCCTTACTCAGTCTGCTTTCACTGGTGGTTCTGTGACTTTCTTAGAAGCTTCAGTATGGTGTGACTTTTGCGGCCCACATCTATCATTAGTTGCTCTTTCTAATTCTTACTAGTTGTGTCACCTTTTGCTATTAGGCTACAACTGTTTAGGGGAGGGGGTTATGGCCTTCAATCTACAGAAATAATTTTGTGGGCATACCCGGGAGTACATAGACATCTGTGTCATGGAATTTATTTTCAGAGCTCCTAGGAGCAATTTTTGGTTCTCTTTTCAGGCTTCGGGGATCTGTATTCTGTGTGCTCTCTACTCTGCTACAGTCTGGGTAATACTGGTAGGGATTCCAGAAGCTGCTTGTGTGAGAGGTTAGAAACTCATTTCATAAACTGTTATGCTCACAACCAGCTTCATAGTTCTCCCCTACAGAAAAAGGGGTTTCTTTTGCTTTCCTTTAGGCCTCATGACATAGGTCAAGATTTTCCATGGACAGACGTCATTGGCATTGGTATCATTTCATAACTCAAAATGGCTCATAAGTCCACAGAAGTTTTCATTGGAGAGAGATCAGATTATCCCCAGAAACCCATTTTTATGAAACCCACAGACAAAATATTCTTGAAGCCATCTACTTTTATATACATGGCAATAGCCATTTTGCCTGAGAATACACTTGGAATTCTTGGATTTTCAGGTTTCAACCTAATGAAAAAGAATAAATATTCAGTGAAAGAAGAAGAGGGAGGAAAGGAATTTCTTGATCTTCACTCCTCTGTCCTCACTATGTCACCAGTTCTATAGAAAGGCAAAAAATTGTGCATATTTATAAAATGGAAAATTATACTAAATACTTCATTTTCCCAATATTTTATTCACTTTCCTTTTTCACCAGAAGGAATGTAATTTTTAATTCAGAAATTATTTTCAAACAATTTCAGATCAAACATAGTGCTTACAGTAATAGACTGGCTATTCTTACTAACAGGACCAGGACCACATTCTCCCTTATGCCACATAAGGGCAAACATGATGGTTGCAAACCGTAGCCTCAGTGTTGTCTTTTCAGTTGCTAGTATCGGGCACAAATATACGTATCCATTAAAATTAAAGGAGCTCAGAAAGAGGAATTAGAAGATAGTAATTAGGATCAAAGGCTTCCGACAGGCATGTTCTATAAATAACAGCAAACAAATAAAAACTGAATGCAGTAAATAAATTCTAAATTATGTCTGCACCTGTGGAAGAGAGCAGTCAGCTGCTCAGCCTGTAAATTTAATATTATTTTGTTCACATTAAGCAAGTCTCCATTTTTGCAGACTTGCTTCTGAGCTTTGCCATTACCTCACTGAGGATTTGTACCCACGGGTGTGTTTGTGTTTGTGTAGCAGTGGAAATTTTTTTTCAACAAGTATGAAAATAAAGCCTGCGTGTTTTTCAATTTTGAAAATATTTTCGTTGGCAATGAAAGTGATAAACTCAGTGGCTAAAAATGGTGTACTTTCTAGGGTATATTTCTTGGTTTATACCTGAAATAGGACACCAAACTCGATGACAACAAATCTCTCAGCTGGCAATATTAGTACAGTAGCATGAACTCTGCTAATTAAACAAAAGAAAGCTCTCAGTAGTCTAGATTTCTGGAGGTACGTAGCCATACAGATAACTTATTGCACATGTTATTGATTTGATACTATGGAGTGGTTGATTATATCCTTGGAAACTTCACAGTGTTACTGAAGTAATAATGGAGTCACTGAAAAAGCAGTTGTCTTTTAGTCTTTAAGGGTGTTTGCCTGAGTTTTCATCAACTTCAAACCACAGTGCCCAAAGCTGAAAGGCCAATGCAGGCCAATCAACAAAGCCAACTGGATGTGTAATGGAAGTTTACAACACTGGGCTCATTGTACTTTTCATACAGCTGAGACCCAGCAAAGATAGGCATATAGTAATTTCCCCGCTGTTTTAGTGGTGTGACTTCGTCTTCCGAAAGAAAACATTTCTTCCAATAAGAACCTGCTTTTGCAACTGCAAAGTCCACGTATGTTTATCTGGGACCTTCGGAAAAGTACTAAGATACTCAGTAGTGGTGCCCATCAGTTTATGGTAAACCACAAAGCCAGAGAGACTCCATGTGATTTCATAGTCTTATTGGTCTATTAGGAACATACCGATAGAACTTCCTCCATTTTCTATTACCTCTTCTCCAAACTTGACAGTGCCTGATGGTTAAGGACAGCAACCTCTTTCAGTTATTCTTTTTAAAAGACTGATTTATTAAGGAAGTTTGAAACTGCTTTCTGGATTGAGGTGTCAACCAAAATGAGCAAAACACTAGCAGACCTTGGTGGGACTTAGACATGAGGTTTGAGCTTCTTGGGGTAACTATTGTTACACCACAAGAAGAACATCTAGTCAAGCAAATCCGGTGGCCAAAATTGTGTCTATGGACTTCAGACTGCTTTAAGCAGCTGATAAGCATGAGTTTGGAGGACTGGATCTTTGGTGTCAGGTGCCTAATTTCTGACCTATTCATTCATCTGACTAGCCCACATTAGCGGGCTAGAAAATACTTTGAAGTATTTTCATTGAGGATGATGGGTGGAAAAGAGATGTAAGCCAGCAGAAACACATAACAAGAAAAACTACTGGAAAAGATTCTGTCATGCTTGACCCACTATTGAATCTGATTCTTCACGATAAATATTGTAAAATTTTAGAAGTAGCTGCATTTTTCAGTTAAAATTAACAACTCTGACATTCTGCTGAAATAAAATTGTGCTTATAAAACAAATCTGCTTATAAAAAGTATTTTGGTAGTGGAAATGGATTGCTGAACAGACCAGTAAGATGCAACGGATGTTATATTTCTGTTCTGAATTACGGGTTTAAGGTCCAAGACATTAGTGACAGTTGTTCATTAGCCTACACTCCTCTCTCAATCTTATTTCCTAGTGGACAGGCAACTGTATCAGAATCATCAGTCTTGGTAAGTAAGTGTTTATGTATCAGCCTGAAGACCAAACTAACCTCCCATAAACTGAGAAAGCCTTTTAGCATTAGCTTTGCCACTGTATTTCATGCTGTGCCTGTGGAGATAAAGAAATTATGTCTGTCTTTTTTGCTGTCATATCTGCTTTCATTCACAAGCACTAAGCTTGCCTGAGCACAAGAATAATACAATGAAAAAGCTAAATCTTCCAAAAAAGATTTGTTATTGTTTAGCTTGGGTAGACCAAAGCCCATTCAGTCACTGTCGGATACAGGATTACTTACTAAGCATCTATCCAGTGTTTTGGTATAACCACCAGTCAAAATCTCTTCTGAACTCTTCAGCCTGATTAAATCCCATGTACGCTTACAGCTTTGGCACTGGCCACATACACATCAGCACTGACAGTGCCAAAGAAATAGCTATACCCTTACAAAATTGAAAGAAAACAGGTTTCCCCTATCTCTCACTCTACTGATGTAAGCATGGTTTGTCCCTACAGAACGTAACCAAATGAAATAATGCCTTTTTAGTTAGTGGTTGGACAGCTAGACATGAAAGAGTCTGAATCACCATCTCCTTTGGCTTATATCCACTAGGCTCTGGGACATTTACAGATGGAGGTCTTTTGATCCCTCCATAGCTTAAGCTGTTCTATATTGTCAAATTAAATCCTGAAAGTATGCAAATGCAAGGGATCAGAAGGATCTCTAGGGATCCAGTGCAACCCTGGTGGCCTGAGGCAGAAATAACTACAACCAGGATACCAAATATAAAAAAAAAAAAATTATCTAACTTGTTTATAAAAAGCTGCAATGAAGGATACTCTCCTTATGTAACAGATCCTGGTACTTCATTACTCTATTATTATGAAAATACACAATATAGATCCTTTCCCCTGCAGATGAGAAGAGCTATCTTCTCTGTAAGAGGCTTTTACATTGTGAAGATTGTTATATCTGCCCTCAGTCTCTTCTAGCCTAAACAAACATTGTTCCTTCACCCTTCCTCAAAGTTCATATTTTCTAAACTTCTTATCAGCCTTACTGTTCCTATTTGTACTCTAACTTGTCAACAACTTTCTTCTGTTGTGTTGTGCCTAAACTGGATACAGTTCTTCATTCAAGGTCTCACTGGACAGAGAATAAATTTCTCTGTGTGTTGTCCGTGACACTTCTACTGATTTGAAGCTTGCCATTTTTGCACTACAGCCAAAATGTGTATTCATGTCTGACTTGTCACCCATTACAATCCTTCATCCTCTTCTGTCACCAGGTCAGCTATTCCCTGTTCCACATTTGTCTTCCATACACAGGTCTTTAACACAAGTTTCCTTTCTCAAAGAGATTTGAATTCTAATCCTACCCTCAGTAGTGCATTTAGCCCCTTAATTTTCCATCATTGGCAAGTTATAGACATCCAGATTTCTTCAAAACATGTAAAAAGGCCCCAAATTACCTCTCTGAAGGCTGCTGTTTGAAATCCTTTCCATTTTGATAGTATGAAGTCCTAAAAACTTATTTTCAAATTTTTAGTAAATCACACATTTCCATTATGCATTCTTATACAAGAGGATGTATGATGTGACACTGTTTTACATAGTCTGGCATTTGTTACTTCACCTTCATCCACTGTCCCATTAAAGGACTTATCCTGGCAAACTCTGCCAGTTTACCATCATCTTGGTATTTCCTACTGCCAGTGGCATGCATTGTGCCTTGTTTTTATTAAATCCCAGTCAGAGGTCCTTGGGGTTCCAGAAGAAAGGTGATTACCTTAATGTTTGCTACGGATTTTGCAAAGTATAAGGATAGTGGTAATCTAGGAATTGCAATGTCATTGTCAAATCCAAACCGCAGAGACTGTGCTTTTCTAGTGGGCTCTTTATATTAATAATGAAGTCCATCCAAGAGTAAGCTCTTGAGATTGAACCAAATTTGGATGTTCTTTGGAAAGGGTGTGTGAAAAAATATGTAACAAAATCTTTTATTTTAATAAATTCAATTATAAGTACATAAACCTATTTCTAAGTGATGATTTAAGCCTCTGTAATAAGGAAATGGTTTATTTGCATGGTGAGTTCTTCAAGACACTTGTATTAGTTTGTTTTTAATCATGAAAGATGAAGTTAAAGAACGAACATGATTTTAATGTACAGTAGAGTATGGACTAAATGAAAAGTGATACTTGACTCCACCCAGCAAAGAAGAGCCACCACCCCTTAATGGACTGAGCATTTGAAAGGAAGAAAATTAGCTTCAGGTTATGTTCAGATGTTTTCTAAAGTTGGATGAATGTAATTCATTTTGTTTCCCACCATTTATTCAGAAATATTGCCTCAGGATATGGGTGATTTTAAACATTGATATTCCACCACACCCTGTAATATGGGATACAGCAACTAAGCATGATAGTAAAAATTCAGATGTTGGCCAAGATTGCGTGCATATCTGAGACATTTGTACTCGGCTGACTGAACCTGTAGGCCTGGGCACCTCAGGGGTCGTAACTTTGGTACATTATTCCATGAGCTCTAACAATGATCTTTGTTTTCACATATCTCTTGCAGTGTCTCAATCCTCCTTCTACTGTATGAAAATGAGTTCAGCAGTCACTTTAAGCAAAATAAAAAAAGGGCTAAAATCTTAACATGAATTGTATGTTTGCAAAAATACAAACACGAAGAATTTCTGAGCTGGAGTAAAGGAACAAAAGTACCTAAGATCTTGAAAATAGATTTATTATACCAAATCTTCGTTCTGCAATCATCCATCTTTTAATTTTTTTTTTTTTACTTTTTCTTGTACATTTTGTGCTTTTTTGAAACGTGATTTTTACCAAGAACTGCACATGGGAATGTAGCTAATGAATGCTTGAATCTTACTGGCATACACATTCTTCAGTTACCAATTTGAGCCTCTTTGCTTAAACTGTGGTACGGGTAGTACAGGAGTGGGTTTAACGGCCTTATTCTTTAGTTGCTATGGCATAACTAATCAATATAATGAGAAAAAAATTATACTACTTTTGAAGATGCAATGAAGATATTAAAGATTCATTGCTCTCCCGTGCTTGCCCAGTGCAGAGATTTAATTTTTTCCTGTAGTCTGAAAGGAACTGCTGCATAATTTATTCTAGAGATTATGCTTGATTTTTTGTGGAGTAGAAATAAAGTCATTAAAAGCAGTGTAGTAATGCTGTATTAGATAAAAATGGAAAAAAAAACCAAAACCAACAACAAAAGGATCTCCAAGTGTCATGAGACTGTTTTTGTTACATTCAAATTCTCCAAACTACTTTGACCACAACGGAAGAACACTGCTGAATATCCCACACACATTGTTACTTCAAAAAAACACCAGATGCATATTCTGTTAGGTGCTCAAAGACTATTTTAAACTAGCTGAGTGACATCGAAAATATATCTGCTTGCTTAATATGAACCTTTCTATTAAGCTGTTTCAGCTTTAAGTTAAAATTTCTGAAACTACAAAAGAATATGAGAAAGTATGCCTCGATACACTTTTGAGAAATAAAAATAATTCACAATTTCCCTTACATTTTCCCTTAATTCAGGGGAACTGAAGGCTCACTTTTACAGTTTCCTGTCCTCCTAATAGTCAAAATTAAATGCAGGATAAAGTTATCCTCCCATTGACAGTCTCTCATATAGTCTAACTGATAGACTAACTGTGCAAGGATTCTGCAGAAGGTGACAAAAGAAGTGAGGAAGATTCCAAGCAGGAATTATGAAAATCACACTCCAGTAAAATCAGCCAGGTATTAGCTTCATGAAATTGTAAATAAAGCAGACAGTATCTTGGCTTATGAATTGTGGAATGGGAGAAGTCTAATTACAGAAATATGAATCAGCCAATGAAGGATTATAGATTTTTTTCAGAAGATAAAAAGGTCTGTAAGATCTTGAACTATAAGGAAAGTGAGAGACTGGTTTTAGAGCATGAACTTGTGACCTTCTTCCAGAGTCAGACCTCTCTAATGGGTCTTATAAACCAAATCCTGTAAAATGTGTCCTACTCTGCAGCCCTCTTTCCAGTAGAACCCTCATATTTTGTAGAACAGTAAAGGGGAGGGGAAGGTCACTGAGAGGACAACCAAGAAGAAGGATGGATGTGTAGGAATATGCCAAAACTTCTGTGTCCTGTGGAGAAGTGCTCCTCACAGTTTAGTGCAAACACAGCGCTGAGGAAGTCGCTCCAGTTTGTCCATGCCCACACAACCTGCTCCCCCAGACTCTCACACGGGAAAACACAGCCACACACCAGAGCTGCTCAGCAGCTATCAGATGGGAGGAAGATGCCGTCTCTCAACCCGCGTACACTCTTTGTTTCCAGGAGTCCATTCGACTTGGACCTTTATGAAGGACCTCAGCACTTAGCTTTAATCTCCTGTGGCAAGAAAACGTCATGTTAGATGTTAGATCTTTAGCCAAATCTCAAATTCTTAATTTCTTAAAGACCCAGCTCTGGGGCTTTATTTCAATGGAGCTTAGCTGATTTATGTGAACTTAGAATGTGGCGTGTTGTCCAAATCAGAATTCCATGTCTCAGGAACTGAGTAAAATAAAACCTTCACTTGTGAACACAGAGGTCTAAAGGCAGCAATGTAAATATTTCTAAATGCTCAATCTAAGTTTATATTAGATTTAATTTGTTATAAACCATATCCAGTGTATTTAATACAGGACTAGTTTATCAAAAGTCCTTTAAAAATAGAATAGAGTTCAGAAAAGACCAACAAATACATTTGGGTAATCAAGGTATAGATTTTAAAGTGAAGTTCAGAAGCACTAAACAATCAGCTTGCAAAACTGCAGATATTTGCACATTACAAAGACCAAAACCATAGAGAAACACATTCAATGCACTGCTTTAAGTTTTACCTCTTGCCAGTTAAAAAGGATGTGTTTTGGGCTGTTTAACAAAAAATAACAGAGAATTCTGAAGCTTGTAATATATGATTGCTGTGAGTATGGGAGACTGGCTGTGATACAGCATCTTCAAAAGTAGCTCCCTTCCCACTGTTATTCATTTTGAGCAGAGGGTAAGCTTTGTTCATACTCGTAGAAACAAATTTCTTATTTTCTGTTGGAAGTCTCATAGCTTTATTTGCTTCACCCGTGTTACAGCATGAAGCGTAGGCATGGCAGAGCCTGCTCACCCCCACAAGGTGCAAGTAGCTCAAGCTTAGTCAGTAGGCATACAATTTTGGTAGCGTGTGTCAAAACATCTTTCCTATGCAAGTTGCAATTTTTTGAAAGCTTGTGACAGGAATACTTTTTGATAGGAGAAAGCCCATTCCTAAAACAACCCCACTTTGCTGGTAAATCGGTGCTCCTGGTCACTAAAGCTTTATAGAGAGCAGGTAAACAGACTTCGTTTGGTTTAAAATAAACATTGACCAATTAGTGCACTTTTCTCCAGACTCATTCTTAGAAATAGGATTGATTTTTTTCCAACATTAACTGGTATGTGGCAGACACCCAGGATTCAGCAAGGGTGATGAAAAGTCTGGCAGACCTAAACCCAAGTAAAAATGGTGTCTAAAAAAGGAAAGCAGCAGAGCAAACATAATTGGCAAAAGGTGCAATAAGGACAATGTTTCTCTGGTTTAATAAGAAAGTGCCATCGTCTGTTCAGTGACCGAGAAAATCACAGATGCAAATTTATACGCGTTGATCAACTGATAGGCAGAAAAAGGGAGCAGATAATCTAACAAAGTGATTCTACCCCAAAATTCCACTTATCTGTGAAAGAAGATGTCAGAAATAAAGACATTTAAATTAAAATATATTAGTAAAGGACAGATTTTAGGCTAAGATACTTGCTGACACACACCTTGGTTTTCTTGAAACGTCTTGTAGGTACAAATCTTTCAAGATTTTAAGAAACCTATAGTTATCAATAAGTAAAATAAAGTGGGAAACTTGAAGAATGGCTGCAACCTCGGATAATAAAGGAAGAATAATATTATAGTCATATAATTATCATTACTTCATAGTGAACAATGTATTTACTCAGCTGTATGATTGCGTGTAAGACTATTGTTATCTTTGGTATGCAGGAAGAACAGAAAAAATTACTTTTATACAATTTATAATTGACAGACCTACAGCAGAGCATAAAAGAAAAACACATTTCAGATTACTTAGTAAGCAATATACAAATGTTTTTTCTTGAGTTCAGTTCTGCATGAATTTTAACTAAGTCTTTATACTGGCTAAATCTTGACCAATATGAGACAAAGCTTCAGGATTTAAAGAAAACTGCGTTGCATATCACTTTAATCTACCAAAGAAGTAAGTACAGAATTATGCCAAAAATTAAAAATTCAAGAAGTAATAGCTTCAAGGGAATAATTTCATAGATAAAGTGGATGTATTTATTTTATTATCCCGTTCCTTTATGATTTGGATGCTTCTGCATAGTTAGTACTAACATGGTTTGAAAACTTTGAAAACACAAGGCAAAATATCCTGACCACATTTTACAATGATGCTCAGTAATTCAATTCTGAATTGAGAATATAATTGCCTCAATAAACAACAGGCTGTTCAAGGCTGAAGATACTCTTTAAAGGGAAAGTAGACTAAAAGCAATTAAATTACATTGGAATTTCAAGCAAATATGGATACTTTGCTGCATTGCCACTGAAAAACAGTGTAGCTGTATTTGGAAATTTTTGTATGCTATTAAATGGATATGAATTCCTAAAGAGAAATTATGAAAAAATGCAGAAATTAACTTGAGGGTTCAGTACTTCACTAGACCTAAGCCCCCAATTCTCCTAAAAACAGTGTTGTGTCCCCCCCGCCACCATTTATTCATCACCAATGGCCAAAATGTGCAAGAACTCCAGAAAAGGGGGCAATATTTTGGTTCAAGGTCACTTTTGGTCACTTCTTAGGTGCTTCCTTGTATGTCCTAATAGCCACGTACTGTCGCTTTCCGACGTTACAAAAAGTGCCCAGTTACACTGGTACCATGTTAAATCTCCTTCTCAAGGGACAGAAAGAAACAGATGTGTTGTGTCTCAAACACATAACTATAGCTTATATTAGAAAAGACAGGCACACAGAAATGTATCTGCACTTTAAGCAAAATATGAGCAGGTGGATAATGGTCCGTAATTCTCGATAGTCTTTCCCCATTTGGGGATGGATTGGCTCCTGAGAGGTTTCTCTCTTCCCCAGTTTATAACCTGGCTGATAGAACATAAGCATCTAACACCAGCCAGTGGTGTTAGAATTACTTCAGGAAACATTCAGAAAGAATCCATGTTATTTTTAGAAAAAGCAAAAATGCTCCATTTATCATTCTTGTTCCAAATTCCAAAAAAGTAAATATTTTCCATGCAATGGTGAAATTCCCTTCTGTTGACTTGGCAAAGAGAGGGTACCCCAAGCAGACTTTGTACATCTGCTACATCAGGAAAAACACCTGCTGAAAATTTTCGAGAGTTTCCCAGCACACAGCTCTTTAAAGTAATTCAGCATCTAAATGGTGTATAAGCTTTATGATATTGTAAGTCAGAGAGATCTTGTTTAGTTTGCCTTTTCATGCAAAGATAAAATCCATTTTGTATGTCAGTGCACTGCAAAATCAACTTAACCTGCCACTCAGTGATTAAAGTGCTTGATAGAGATAAATATTCTGGGAAATTAAACATTTTCTTCCCTTTGTTATCTGAAATGGCAAATGAAGGCAGAAAAGCATTAGAAGCAAAGTATTTAGAGGAATATCTCCTTCGCACACCAGCAGAGAGTAACAGCAGGCAGGCAATTTATATTACATGGGAAAATAGCTACTGACTTTGCTAATATCTTCGGTACATTTTCAGAAAAAGTGGTTTGCTTTGTAGGTGAAGTGTTTTGAATGTCACTGCCTAAGAATACTGTAGCACCAGGTTCATACAAAGCAATTCGTAAGGCATTTCTCTTGGCAAAACAAGCAGCTGTCAAAAGTTGACCATTTTAAACTAACACCAGCAGTTTTCAGCATGTGCCTGCCTCTAACTTCATTTACTAGGCTTCTCCTCTACCACAGTATTCTGTATTTGTGCTCCAGTTTGTCTGTTACCAAATAAAGCCACGTACTACCTCAGAGCAGCCAACTTTCTCTGTGTTGTCTGTGGGCACGTCAGTTAACAGAAGCGTCAGCATTTCAAAGTAGCTTAGAATTATTATCTTCAATTCTTTTTGCTCCCTGCAAGTGCTCTGTTCCTCTCTTGGAGCGTATTTCCTTTGCAACAGAGCACACAGATGCTTGTCTGGGCAAGACCTGCATTTCTCCTGTCCTAGTAAAGGGGCTTGAAGCCCTAGCTAGAATCTAGGTAATAATTTTTGAAGGGTTTTATTGAGTGGGTTTTGGTTTGGGTTTTTTTTAAGAGGTATTATATTTTAGTTAGAAAGGAAGGGTAATGGAAGAACAGTGTGCTACTTTCTCAGGCTTTGAATTCCTTTCTTAACCTTCTGGACTGGAGGCCACTGATGCAAAGCGAGAGAGTGCCACCGCGTGGCTAGAGGCTCTCTTGGCTGGCAAACTCTACAGCTTGGTCCTGCAAAACATGAAGTGTTAAGACTGAATGGATTAGAATCATAGAATCATTAAGATTGGAAAAGACCTCTAAGATTAGACCCTGAAAAGAACAACATAAAGCAGGCTTAACATCTGAGGAGGCCAAAGTTGCAAAAATGGGGACAGGAGAAAGCAGTGGAGCTCTTTAGTACAAAAAGAAACTAATGGAAACCCAACAACCAGGAATCCTGGTGCCAGTTTCCATTCCACAGACTGTATTTTAGGCAGTTGCTTAATGCAGACCTTTCAGAGCATGGGTGATGGAGCCCAGCCTTCCTTTACTGTGAGTGAATTCCGTAGCCATGAGAGGACAGGGCTGCACTCCCTTTTACACATACCCAGAGAGCATGCAGCGTTTGGCATGCCTTTTTATCCAACCAGGAGAGATGGAGAGGACGACAGGCGCTGAGCCTATGAGGAGGATACGCTCTACTTTCCTCTTCAGAAATGTGAGCTTCTACAGGCAGAGGAAAGCACAGGGGTTGAGGTCACCCCTTTCCCGTAATTAAGTATTCTGTACCATGGTAGCATCACTACCATTCCCTTCTTTGTAATTCCATTTTAAAAATGAAGGGGTGACTCTTGGCAACATATGTCATTCCTGACAAACCACCACAAGTATCTGGCTCTATATCTGATAGGGTTCTACATATGGAGCTGCTCATGGGCATCAGTTCATGGCTTCCTGGAAGCAGAAATACCTACAGTGCATCAGTACCTGCAGAGCTTTTAACAGCTCAGCATGGCTTTTTTAGCTCATTAAGAGTATCAAACTTTTGCTGCTGACTAGCTATATAACTAGTTCTGGTTAGAAGCCCTCTGAATCTACATCTGCTTCCTATGCCCTTTTTTCATTTATCATTTAAACATCCCATCCTGTGGGGGATGAATTTGCAAGTAACTTAGCACTGTTTGACACATCCTTGAACTGAAGCAATGCGGCAGTAAAAGACAGAAACAGGAATTTGGGAAATGCCAGGAAGAATTTAAGTAAGCAAAACCAAATGAAGTAGCGCAAATAGAACAGCCTATTAGAACGTAGCATAAGGCGCGCGCTTAGAGCTAGCTGACAAATAACAGAAACTGTTTGTGCGCGTGATCGCGTGAGGAATGTGTCGAAGAGATATATAAGCAATGAAAAGCTGACAATAAAGGTCTTCTGCAAAACATCTGTCAGGAGTCCATGACATTCATCCCTGCACCATCCCTCACTGTCTTTTCTAACAAAAGCATAACACTGCAGTGGTACTCTTGTTACACCCTATCCAGGAAACATCTAGACTCCATGCTGTTCTGCCTTTTTGCTTCATTAAACTAGAATAATGTTCTACCAGATATCTAGCTAAAATTGATCATTTACATAACAGCTATGGGAAAACAGAGTTTTATAATATCTCAGATAATCAGACTGCCATTTATACAGCTTGCACCAGGAAGCACGCTAGCTAAGATTAATCTCACCCATCTACAGAATTCTTCATTGTAGACAGTTGACCATTCTCTGAAGCTGAGAGAGTAGGGCCATCTGACAGGTGTCTCCTGAAGGGAAGATGAATCCCACCACTCCTGATTGAAGGGAACAGAACTTAATGGTAAAATCCTTTACTCAGATTCAGTTCCTCCCAGAATCTGTAAATTCCAACTTTGCTGTCCAAGTGCATTGCATTTGTTATTGCAGAATCATAAAATGACATCATGCTTCCTGGAGAAAAAGATATATTTAAAGGCCTAACAGGTTTTGAAGCCTAGAAGAACCTAAAATGCCATTTATATATCTAAAAGGAATGTGGTTCTTTGAAACCCTATGCCTATGACTCACTTTAAGCACACTGAGTAGGAAAACATAGAATTGCTGTGTCATCAGAGCAAGGAGAGAATTCAGGTACTGTCTTTTCAACAGCGACATACAATTTTTTTATGCTGTTAAACTGGCTTGAAGGGAATGCCAAAGAAATTCAGTGTGGTATACACTGCCCAAGCACAATTTAACAGTAAAGGGTGAATTAATAATAAAGGCCTGGATTGCTATGAAAACAAAAATTCTGTGGAATCAGAACAACAAGATGAATTAGTAATGCAAGAAAGGTAGGTCTTATCAGCAGAATTGATTCTAGATTAGGAAGTGCAGCCTCCCTCCCCAGAACATAAAGAGACTGCCTGTGATTACAGCAATCAGAACGAGACAGATTATAATTTTATCTACTTGGAAAGCCAAATGAAATGGAAAATAGACTGCCAAGCACTGAAAAGCAAGTTAATGAACGGAGAGCAACACCCACAATTTTCCCAGCTCCGCAGAGATTATACAGGACTTTTGTTGAGTTTTCAGGTCAAGACAACGAAGAGAATATGGGATAATTAGTTTCCCATGCTTAGTGGGACACTATTACACCAGTCTGAATCTGAGTCTTTAAGCAAGTTCCTAAGGCACCCTAAAAGTAAAACTTTCAACTCTAATGCTTAGTTCAAGTCTGATTGTGAGTGTCCAAAAAAAATTGTGTGCAGAATTGCTTTGAGCAGTACACGCATTTCTACAATCAAGACATTAGAGGTCTGATTCACTGCCCAACATAAAGCTTTATTCTTTAAAAGCAAAGTGTCAGATATATTTAGCGATGTTGCATATTTAAAAGCAAGGCAGTATCACATTCATTATTTTTAGCCATCTAATCCTCAGCATGAAACTGAAAACACAGGAGCACTTCAGTTCTCTTTACAGTATCAAAAGAAAAAACAAAAACAAAATGCTTACTGTACAGGGAGCCTTCTAGAAATAGTAAATATTAAGTGTTTAACCTCAAAGGTATAGAGCTGAAACCCCAGTACACTTTCTGGACCTTCAAGCCCAAGTCCAGAGCTGCAGAGAGTTACCCTGTCTACCTAAGACATCAAATTTTCTCTTCTAGGTAATTGACAGGTCACAATTATCATGATAGTGGCAACTATCTGTTATATAGACTAGTGCTTACAGTACTCATGGAGGAGGATGATGCACTTCCCTCCTCCCTGGAGAGTATCCTAAGTGTCAGTCTGTCTAGATTATATAGATATTATATATATTATACTAGATTTATATATGAAGTATCCTCTCTCCTTCTAGGAAGTCGAAAAACTAATGAAGAATGCACAAGGTCAAAAAGACAAAAGCCAGATAGCTGAATCTATATATGGGAAGTGATCAGAGTGCGCTGTGAATGACAGATTTTAGGAAAAGAAAGATTCTTAGGAAAAGAACCAAAGCAATGGCACAGACCGGAAAAACAAAAAAACAGGTTGTGTTTCCCCCACCCCCACCCCCTTTCTCCAGGTTTGACAGTGTAAGCAAATAAAATATAATATGTAGCCAACAACCCCTAGCTGGTTTCTGAGTCTGTGTGTGCATCTTCCAAAGACACTTCCGTACTTCTATTCTGTGTAATGTCTCTTAAAAATAAACTGAACTAGCAGTTTCTGTATGAAGTTACACAGAACGAAGAGGCATCATTTCAAAGTGTATCTGAATATTTAATTACAAGATTATCAAACTTTTCAGATATTGACCTTCCTTCTCAAAATATACAGCATTATTTAGTATTTACTGTCTACCATAGCTTTGGTATGAAAATGTTTTGAGGCACAAAGAATTTAGAACTATCAAAATTAACAATCGAGAATCTTTGCAATGAAAGTATAGTATGTTTTCTGAACATAATTAGTTATATGTAAGATGGTAGGAAATGCTGTAAAATAAGTCATTGCAGACAATACTGGCAGTTCTGAAAAGGGTCAGTTTAAAAAAAAAAGGATAATTTGTCTTTGAGAAGAGGGAAAGAGGGCCATCACACGACAACTGAAATCCGCAGAACTACAACTTACGTATTACTAGATACTTCAGTTCTAGTTATGCACATGTTGTAATAAGTGTTTTCAGGACTTTGAAGATAAATCTTAACTAGTGCCCGTAAGTACTGCAGCAGATGAACTTCATAGGAAATGAGGGGTGATGTCTGGGGAATGGGGTCAAACCAATTCTCAAATACCCCGCATACTTTTTTGACATCAAGTAAATACACTAGAGCTAGGTCATACAAGAACTAGATCATGCATAGATAGTCACAATTTGTGTAGCGAAAAAACACTCCATAACACTTTATTAAATATTTTTCATTGCATCTATGCATTCATCATTTTCTAGTATCCATCTAGGCAGAAACTGATAGCAAAGAAAAAATTAGTTAAAAAGACAAAAAGGCACTATTGGGTTTTGGGTTTAGTTCACAGGCTGATTGTTAAACAACAAGTACAAAGCTGTATATCTTGGAGACAATGAAATGTAGTTCACTGTCACATAAACTGGTGATTTACTCTGGGATGCTGAGCTCCAACTTACAGCACGTGCATAGTGACACATTGAATGTATTCTTCATCCTCCCACAAAGCCAGTGCAATATTTCTCTAGGTACTTCTGTAGTTAGAATGCATTTTCCAAATATGCTTATGAGCTCTTGTAGCACTGATCAGGAGCTAGATTTATTCTCCTAACATTCAGCTCTGTTGCAAAGGTTCTTGCCTTTTGATAGAAGAAGAGAGAGAGTTCCCGATCCACAAGGAAGTTATGGTAGATAACTGCAAGTCTTGTGTAAATCTTGAGTTGAGCTTTTTTATTTCCCAGGTCCATGGCAGCAGCAAGTGCCAAATGATAATAGCCTGCTGCATCAAAGGGATCCTGAAATAAGAGACACAAAGATAGTACACTATGTAGTACAACCGGTGTAAGAGGACATCCAAGCTCAGTTGATCAGGTATCACATGAGAGTAACAGAACTTCAGGAGGTTTTCCCACTTAATTATTTACATTCTAAAGGCATAAAACCAGAATGTGGTAAAACCTGATATTATGAAACATTAGTCAATGTATTGATTTTCTGCAGTTTTTGGTATTTCTTACCTTGAGGTCATAGAATATAATGTCTCCTAAGATCAAGTACACCTTGACGTAGTACAGTGTTTCCTCCTCAAACTCCAGAGGAGAGGAACAGAGGGACAAAGCCTTTAAATAAAAGTGTTCAGCTAGTTCACAGTGACCCAAACGATGATGGATGGCAGCCAGCCGATGATAAGCTATTCGTTCATTTAGCTGATTTCCTAATAAGATAATGTATGAGTCAGGATAAAACCAAAGAGGTAAAGCAGTCAAATTGTCTCAAACCAGAATACATCTATGCTATTTTTTTGTTTTACTTCTATATGGTATTGCTGGTCTTTTATGGATCAAAACTAATTTTGCTCAGGAGATGCATTGCCAAAACTTGCTCTTTAAGAAAAATCCCACAGAATTCTTGAATTTCCCAGGGTAGGATTTGACAGTGTCTAGGATTTTCTTAAGAATTAATAACTACATTAATCTCTCCTGTAGATATACACACCCTGCACATACTTACAAAAAGTACAAATAGATTCTTTTGAAAGTGTAGGAGCTAATGGAATTAAAAAGACTCCCTCACCCCTCCTAGGAGGTACTTTACATCAAAAGCTTTGACAAAAAGGATGAATTTTAGACTGATCAAAATGACCTGTCTCTGTGTGTATGGAAGGGTGAGAGGGTTCTTAATCAGTTGAACTGCTCTCAGATTCAAAGAACAGTATTGTTTTGACCACTTTTCTCTAGGTCAGTTCACCAGCAAGGCACTGTGCAAATCTGAAAGAAATATATGAAGCTCAAAAGCCTCTTGATACAATATTATTCATTAGTATTAGAGCTTAGCTGTGAGAACACTCAGTTTGGACTTTGAATCCCAGGTTTAATTCTGTGCCCTACCAAAGGTTTTCTAACTCCAAGATCATATGGAAGAGAGAGCAATAAAAGTTGTCATTCTGGAATAGAAGCAAAAATAGCAGTGATAGTATCATTATGAAATCCTGACAAGGAACCTAACTGAATTCAAAGGAAGAAAGCTTGTTAGCGTTCTGCCTTATTTTGGAGATATCAGTAATATTCAGCTGTAACTGAGATTGGTCTTACCTAAAGTTACACTGAGCATAAGAGATGCTCTTGCATATTCCAGACTTTCCTCATAAGCCTTCAGATTCACCAGCAGTTCCACTAGTTTATTGCATAATCTGAGTTCAGCGTTTTTGTTGCCAGTTTTAACAGCAAGTGGAAGAGCCCTGTCCTGAAATGCATAAAAACAGCTTAGGTACTGCTGAACACCAAGATGTGCACTGACAGGCTTCCATTTATGTCATATCAAGCAATTTCTGGTTTTACTTTCCTCTTTGCAGAAGGCATATCTTATACCACAGTTGCAGCAGGTGAAACCTACTAACACCATGACAAAGTACTCAGCTGCCATAGGTTATAAACTCCTGAGAGGATCAGCTTTTGGTTCAGCATTTGTAGAACACCTGCTGTGATGGGAAGGTAGTCAACTATCAATGCAGTAGAAAAATTGCACAAACCCTGTAGAAAGTCACTGCTTTCTCCTTTTCCCAAGTACCATTGAAAAATATGTCTCCAGCAGCTTCAAACAATTCCATTCCTAAATTTGGATCTCCTGTGTGAAGAGCAGCATTCTGAGCAACCTGAAAAGAAAACAAGGAATGGGAGAAGAAAAAAAATCTTGGTTACTCCTTAGTAAAAAAAATTATAAATATTAGGAGCTGAAAAAAGATCTTGTAAGGCCACTGTAAGACAGGAAAAGCTATATTTTGAGACCATGCTTGGTCTTCTTGGTACCCTGGTTTTGAGGAGGCCAGTGGCAGATGCTGAAGAAGGAACATAAGGACCTGGGCGCACGGTGTTACGGTCTCCCCGTTTCTGGCAACAGCACCCTGCCCCCTTTGTCAGCACATGGCACTCTAGAAACCAATAGCACATTTGATAGCTGCAACATTAAACTTGAATTAAATTGCACTTATCATAGAAATAAATTCTGATTGCAAGTTAGATATTGCTAACAGTGCAGATTTAAAAGCCTTTGAAGTGAATTCTGTAAATAAATACAGCTCCACTATCTTGTTATTCTGAAGTAAATATATGCCATGTTAGCAAAAAGGACTTAATGAAAGGCAGTATGCATCCTCCCCAAAGCAAGGATACCAGGACACTCATAACCGATAGGATAAGTAGTAATGAGAAAGGGAACTTGGACATGAAACAAGCTGAAGAATCTTTGGTTTTGGGATCTTCAGTTTTTGAGTTGCTTTTAATTAATACAAGGCCAGCTCTCTACTGAAGCGCAAAGGCAGCAATTCTTTTCAAGCCTATTTTGGCTTCAGGCATGTAAGGACTCTGTTGTGTCACACTTTTGGAAGTTATTTTACATGCAAGTTAAGATGTGATGACTTGCACAAGTTACTGGCAGAGCAATCAACCTTTTCGTGGGCAGATTCCTGCTTTGAGGCTTTCCTCATGGAGAGGCACTGACTGCTCTAAATATCAGGTTCCGTACATGCACAGTATGGAATGCCCATGCATGTCCGTGGCCCACTCCTGCTCTTGGAGGAAATAAAGCAGATGGAGAAAATCATCCCACATGCCGATTTGGCTTTTGTACCAACCAAATGACTGACCTGTGGGCTATCAGCTAAGATCATTTAGTAAAAGAAAAAAAAAACCAACAAACAAAACTACAGACCTATAACACAGTCCCTTCCTGTAAGCACATTTATTCAGTTTCCTGATAAGAATTGAAAAATTTAACTTAGTGGTGAGAAAAAAAGGTCACTAAAGTAGCCCTAAATATTGTGTCTGAGTTTGTTCTAAATGTGAATGTTTCCTATGTTTTCCTGCTTCTTTGTAGAATTTTTTTCAAAACATCTTAACAGATATGTGATTATTTTACTTAGAAATCACGTTTTTGTACCACTCACACACCAGCCAAGACTCAGACCTTACTGTATCAGGTTCTGTATACTTCCCACACAAGGCAGCACTGTCCCTTACAGCAGGAGAGAAGTATTTTTAACCCCTTACAAAAGCAAGAAACTAGTTCTGCAAATACTTCAGTGAATGGCTAGAAGCTATATAAACAGAGTCAGATCTGGACTGCAGTGCATCTCTGAGGAAGACTCCACATCATCCAGTTTCAGCAGCCACCAGGGCTGGATTGCATTTCAGGTCACCTTTCAGCCTGTGTTAGCACAGCAGTAAAAGCAGCAGCAGATCCAAGGTTGTTGCGGGGGGACCAAGGCGGGCGAGCCACATGCCTCCTGCCTCACTCTTGCAAAGGCAGCAGCAGCTCCAGCTGGCTCCATGCCGTGCTATGCACAGCCACAGAAGGAAAGCTTTAGAAGCTTTGTAAATGCTTCCTCAAAAAGCTGCTCTCTTTTTTCCTGGGGATCTGGCCCACAAGCCAGCATGCTAGGATGATTATTTTCTGTTATCCACCAGCAAGTAGCATGCATACATGGTTCAACCACTGTGGTGCTGTGGAGCTGCTGGACAATGATGAAATACACAGAACAAACAGAGCAGGCACTAAGGAAGGTCACTGCCCAAAATCTTTCCAGAGTGAAGCAACAGCTTAAAGTGGAACCAGTCACCAGAAAATGCTGATGCTTTCAGCTGTTATGCATTACATAAATGGTGCTACTATATGTTCAGAACATCAATTAGCAAAATCTCTGGGATTGTTATATTGAATTACACGCTCTATTACCATGCCACTTGCACCATGTTGACAACATGTGCATGACTAAGTGTTGACAACATACCTGAATGTAAAGATCCACAAGCTCATTCTGCCTCAGAATATAATATATCTTTCCTGCCCGTAGCCAAGCATATGCCTCTTTCTCTTTTTTCTGGAGATCTATAAATATTCCAAGGCTTCTTTTGGTATATTCCAGAGCTGACCTGTAAGCCCTGAAACAGGGAAACTGCTGATGACCAGGGGTTCTTCAGAACTGGGAATGTTTTTCTTCATAATGAAAAAAAGCTTTATGTTAATGCAAAAAACCAATCTGTTTCCTCTATTCAATGCACAAGTATGATTTGTCAGCTATATTCCATTATAACTAGCAAGTCTGGAGAAAAAAAAGAGGAGGAAAAGACCAATCTGTGTTTCCTGTTAGATCATTATCACATTTTATTATTTCAGGATAGTGTATTTTAGATGCGTCCTTCACCTACACCTCAGGCGAGTGACAGATGGGGAGGAAAAAAAAAACCAAACTTTCTTCATCTTTATCATTATCTTTAATGATTATAATTTATAACTTTTTTTCTACAAACCTCAGAAAAACTGTGTCTGTAAATATTTTTTTCTAAATATCACCTAGACCTCAGACTTAAACACAATTCTAACTAATCAGCATTTATGGAAAATCTTGGAGGAGGACAGACAAGACATGATCACTTTTAGAAGCATCTAAAATTATCAGATGCTTGGGCAGAGCAAACTTCTGTAAATGCAAGGGCACTGTGTTCTCTGAAGAGTGGTCATACTTTTCATTAGAGAAATCTGTCAGACTGATTGAGCTTACGGTGCTTTATACCAGGCATAGGAGCCCCACACTTCTGTATTAAATCCTTCTCTAGCTGTCTTGTGATAGACCCCCATCACCTCACCATGACTTGGTGCATTTTCCTACAAGCACAAGACACAAATATATTAAAATAACATGAACTGCGCAGTTACAGTGGATCTTTACACAATGCATCTTTAGAACAGCCTACTTAGACCTCCAAAAAGATCCCAAACAAATCTAAAATTAATATGCTCCCTAGAATCTCACACTACCAAGACTTCAGTTCTGTCTTCACAAGGTATCTTATATGAGGGTTGGGGGGCAGTTTTTACCACTTGCTGATTCTTACAGGAATTGAAGAGACCTGTCACTTTTTATACTTGTGAGAGGAAGATCTACTGAACAAACCTGACATTTCAGTCTTCTCTTCTTTGCTAACAAGCTGCTAACATGAGGAAAGGCAAAATATTTAAGAGTAGTCTAACTCATTCTAATTACTGAATGCCACTTCCATCCCTCCGTCAGAGTTTTTGCTTTTACAGCAGACAGAAGCATGTACCAATCCATAACGCAGCACAGCAGCTAGAAGAGGTCAGGCTGTGGCCCTGACATGGCCACAGTAATTTACAATGGAGGTGATGACACCAAGGACCACGCTGTTTTCATTACTTCATCATAGACACGTATCCTTATTACTTGGGACTGTTAACTCAGATTGTGAGACTATGGTCTAATATCATATTGAGTATATGCTATTATCAGGTAGTCTAAGGTTACACAGCAAACATTATTTGTGAGCCAGGCTTTTAGGCAAGGAGCAGGGAGTCAATGATCCTTATGGGTCCCTTCCAACTTGAGATACTCTATGATTCTATCAAACTCCATGCACTACATGCACACAAAGCAGCAGCTTCTCCAGCTAGTGAAATCCTTCTGCAAATTCCAGGTATTTTGAAGTCTTAACCAACAACTTTGTCTTCAGCCTCTCCAAAGGATTTTCACCAACTATCTCATTGAACATCAGTGAACAAAGCAAAATAAATTAGGTGACATATTAGGAAAGTAGAGATGCTTGGACTGCATTCACTTAAAGCTAAAATAAGTGTCTACTCTTCCCACAACTAAGGATATTGTTTCAACCTTTAGTGGCATGCTTGAAAATACCTAAATATAAAGTGACTCCCTGAAGTGAGGTACAGTAAGAAAAAAAGTCAAAGCTTCCTTAAAAAGCACTTTAAAACTTGTCTAGAGAAACCTGTAAATTTCCCCAGCACCTGTTAGTTACTATACATTGATTTGTGCAGTCTGTTTTTTCAATAAAGCAGAGCAAAAAATTGGTATTCTGAAAATAAGAGCAGTATAGAAATTGCTAGACTGACACTATGCAGTTTTGCACATAGGATTTGTGCTCGCTTAAGTTTTGAAAATACCATTTCCTCAAAGAAAAATACTTACAGAAAATTTTGTCTGACTTCTTTGCAATATGTCATTTGGTTTCTAACTGAAAAATTGTCATGTAAAAATCAGCCCAAACAAGTCACCTGCCAGCAATAATCCTAGAGCTATAGCAATCATCAAGAGTTGCATAAGTCTGTATGTTGTATAACGTATAATTAACATGTATAATTGTGTAATACTTTTTAACCATATTTACACAGATTTTTAAAATAATTTGCCTCTTGAAGTAGTGCTAATCCCTGCTGCACATATTGTCTCTCTCTCGAGATAGTAGTTACTTTAAAAGGAAAAAAAAAAAACCAAAACCCACAAAAAAACCACCAAAGCAAACCCAAGAGAAGTCTTCACCACCACTGGACCTTTCAACTCTAATAGAGTGTATTGGAAAAGCAGAGTGAAAAGAAAAAAAATCTGTCATATTCAGCTCATATCCAGCTCTGGAGCCCTCAGCACAGGAAAGACATGGACCTGTTCGAGCATTTCCAGAGAAGGGGCACAAAAATGATCCGAGGGCTGGAGCACCTCTCCTGAGAGGACAGGCTGAAAGAGTTGGGGTTGTTCAGCCTGCAGAAGAGAAGGCTGCAGGGAGACCTTATTGTGGCCTTCCAGTACTTAAAGGGGTCTTATAAGATGATGGGGACAAATTTTGGCAGAGCCTGTTGCAATAGGACAAGGGGTAATGGTTTTAAACTAAAGGAGGACAGATTCAGACTTGGTAGAAGGAAGACATTTTTTACTGTGCGGGTAATGAAACACTGGCACAGGCTGCCCAGAGAGGTGGTCAATGTCCCATCCCTGGAAACATTCAAGGTCAGGCAGGACGGGGCTCTGAGCAACCTGATCTAGTTTAAGATGTCCCTGCTCGCTGCAGGGGGGTTGGACTGGATGACCTTTAAAGGTCCCTTCCAGCCGAAACCATTCTATGATTCTGTGATTCAGCTGTTGCAAAAATTGAGATCCTTTAGCATGACAGAAAAGTTACAATCAGAATAAAAGCAAAGTCATCCAGCATGTCTTACCTTTCTGTTCCTAAAGACAAATAGAGCTGACTTATGGTTTCCAAAATTTGTCCCTCCAGAATTTTGTTGGACATCTTTCTAGCTAAAGATAGTTGGTATTCATTGTAGATGACACACTGAGCCTCATTGGGAACAACTGTACTGTAGAACTGACACAGCAGTTTAATTGCTTGTAGTTGACCTAGGAGAATAGATTGGAAATACTAACACGAATCTATATTTTAAAATCAAATTTCAATTAGTTTTAAAATACTTAATTTTCACTGTTTCACAAATTCAGCACTGTCAATGAATAAAAATATAGAAGTCAAAATAAGGAGATTCCACTGCCAGTTTCTTCACCCCTGAAGTTAAAAAAAGAGGTCATTTCAAATGATCTCCAAAATAAAAGAGTAAAACAGTCACCTTACCTGTATAAGCTGCTTTAATCATGGTAGCGAGAATAAATAAAGCATGGGTCTTCTAAATACAGCTATTTTATGCAAAAGTAATCCAGATTACCAATTGTTTTCATACCTTTCAACTCAAGTCTGGTGCTGTCTGTACTACCAATGATATCATGACTATTGTGAATATTATTAACGTAGAAATCCCTAGACATTTTACTAATTAAGTTACTTAGAGAAAATGAAGTGGTATGAAAAAGCTGTCATTTCTGACAAACCTAAGTACCACTAGAAGAGCAAGCCCACATGTATTTATTTCTTCACCATTACAGGACAGAGCAAAGATTTCAGCTATTGAAAGTGATTATCACATAACTGGACATAAAACGTTTAAGGAACAACTATAACATACCTATATAACAAACACTCCCCAATAGGGTACATTTCGTAACTTTCAGAGGAAAAAATGTACTTACTTTCCAGGTGACTTGTCTCCATTGCAACTAAAAAAGCCCATTCATAATAAAACCTTCCTTTTTCTCTTTGAGTTCCACGAACATAGTAACATCCCAGCTGAAGGAGAACTTGGGTAAAGTCTTGGCCACAGTCTATACTTGGAAGTCTGGAGAATAGCTTTACTGCCCTGATATAATAACGTTCTGCCAGCTTACTGGCAGCTGCCTGCAGGCAGAGTGCCCCAAAATTAGCCAGGGCTATAGCTTGGTTATGGGTCATATTAGTCTCTTCTGAAAGACGCAGTGCTTTGTAGTAGTTCTCAGCAGCTTCTTTTGTATTCTTTGTTCTTTTCAAGGCAATAGCAAGCATATTGTAAGCACTGCCTAATTGTTGAGGATTGCTCCATGAAGAGTCTACAACAGCATTTAAAATGGCTAAAGCCACATCATGTTGCCTGTAAAGAATGTATAGCCAAGCAAGTGAAACCAAACAGTTGATAGCTTCCTCTGGCTTAGCAGAGACAGAGTCCAGTGCTTTTGTCATGTAAACAATGGCTTTTCCATACCATTTGTGGTGGCTGTACACTTTTGCTAAGCTAAGATAGATAGTGCTGCATAGTCCTTGCTGCTCATTAGTAAACACAGAGGGAAGTGCTTGTATGAGGTAAGGTGCCGTCTGGGATGGCAGTATTTGTCCCAGTTTTCTCACGCTGTAGAGCTTGGGTGCATTTCTGATGACTAAATCAATCCTTCTCAAGGAATCCATTAAAGTTCTGGAGCTCTGGGAGGAGGCAACCTTTATGCAACTTAACACAATGTGCGGCAAACACTTTTCATTGTAGGACTCCGCTAGTTTGAAATAACAGTTGTTCGATAAGTTGTTTTGTAAACCCAAGTCATTAAGCAACAGTTGAAACCTTTCCAAGAATGGTAGTGCCTCTTCATGCTGTTTGCGTGCACTGTAATGTTTTGCCAGTAGAAAGCATGCCCTTGCCTCTGCATGTTTGTTCTGGCTCAAAATTGTCCTCTTCAGAGCATACTTCAGAATATCTGACTCCAGGTCAGCACTGCAAACATAGTTGGGAATTCCCATGAGAAGAGATGTAGCCTTGTCAAAAACATGAGCACATTTTTCTTTGTTCTTCTGTGTCAAGTAGATGACCGATAGGTTTGTATAAAGAGCAATTATGAAGTACAAATCACTAAACCCTCCAGCTACTGCTCCCAGCGCTTCCTCAAAATACACCCGAGCTTGAGAAAACTTCAGCTTTTTAACACTGAGCCTGCCTAAGAGAAAGCATAGCCTTGCTAGTGCCCAGGACATACCTGCCTTTTTTGCTGCTTCCCTTGCTAATCTAAAAAAGCTAACCAGTTCTTCTTCTGCTGAAAACCCGTAGAACATGCTATTGATAAATGTATAAGAGAAATCATACAGGTTTTTGAAGTTTCTCACATACTCTTTCCTATTTAAGAAGGGTAACAATGACTCAAAGACATCAGATGCTTGAACATCTTGATGTATGTGGAAGCAAGGTCCTTCAGGTGGAGGAGATCCAGCTTCCTTATTTGGAGAGCTAGCAGGATCCTTTCCTTCAGTAGTTGGCTCTTCTGCCTGAGCGGCCTCCAAATTCTTTAAGTTCTTCAGGAATTCTTCAACCTTGCTATTCTTGCTAGTGGATCCTGTACTAGAATGTGAAGATGGAATTTCTGAAATTCAAAAATAAGTTACAGATCACAACTTCACGCATGCCTACAAAGATCTTTGATAGTCCAACATAAACATTTAGCAGTAGAAGATGCTGTTAGGAAAACATTATGTAAACATACTGCACGTTAACAGTATGTCTAGGAGACAAGCCAAAGGTGGGGAAAGAGGGAGATCGAGAAGAATCAGGGAGGAACAAGAGTGGGAGGCTAGAGAAGTAGGGGTAAATGGGACTTTCCACATGTAAGCAGGTTGCTGATCAGTATGCTTGCCTAGCCAGGCCCTGTGCCCGATCCAACACTAATCCAACTGAAGTCCAATGTTAGTTCAAACTGGTTTGTGTCTGAGTGTATACTCAAAAAATATACTCTGAGTGTATATTCTTTGCTCTTTCTGTGTGTGTATATGAACAAGAGAGATCTTCCAATGACTTGCAGTTCAGACTAGCTGGTAATCAGGAAAAGGCCAGAATCTGGAAAGACCCAAGGTCTGAACTGGAGGCTGGATAAAGGGCCCAAGGTCAGGGCATGGATACTGGATGGACTTAAGGTTTAAGGGAAATGTGATTTTGAGCATGTATGCGAATTGAGTAAGGGTATGCCCATGTCCTGACAGAAAGCTAAGGCAGGTTAGCTAAGGGGGGTGAGTAAAACTGAGCTATTTGAGTTGTTAAGTCTTGTGGGGGTGCCGTGAGGGTGCCTGCAAAGGTCCTGTTCTCCTGTCCACATTATCTCTGTGTGGCCAGCCATTCCTGTGTAATATAAGATTTCTTCTTTCAGTCAGATACCAACTTGATTCTCTGCTGGCACATCTTAACTTTCTAAAAATTACTAGGTTTGTGGTGATTGATGTGGTCATTGATCTAAATTCTCCTAGTATTGATATTGTTGAATATCTAACAAATGTGAGAGAGACAGACATGCCATCACTTCTTTAGTCCTCCCACTGTTATCCAGCCAAAGAGGGCAGGGACTAGGGATGTAGTTTGCAGTCACAGTCAGTGTAAGGCTTACAGCTGCATATCAACAGGAGCTTATTGAAGTTGCAGATTTAGAGCTCAGTTTCCTTAGAATCTCATTTCTGAAACTGTTCAGCAGAAAAATAAATATAAAAATTGGTATTTAGGAAAATGTAGTACAATACAAGTAATGATAGTGACAGCTTAGCAACTAAGTGACAAAGGGAAATAATTCTGCATCCTCATCAAAATATCTCCTTTAGGAAATATAATTATGGGATGAAGTTTTCTAGCAGATGGAAAATTTGCTGGAATTCAAAGTCAGCACTTGCCAGGTGCCCCATAAACAGTATTTTGCCCTGTTGAACAACATGGAGGGGGGGTGTCAAGGGGTGGTACGCATGTGTCACAGCAGTAAAAATAAGTTATACAGTTTGTAATTGGATAGCAAGGTCCAAGGAAGACATCTGATAGTGAAAACCCACAATGACTTGCAACAAAACTTAATGAGAAGCAGTTACATCAAGATCTAGGAAAGCAAACAATGAGAGAAGAAAGTTAGAATGCAAAGACACATTAGGAAGAAGAAAGCTGGCAAAGATACCAAAAATACCAGAAGTCACATTAATTTTGTGTAAATACTGTATGCATATGAAGTATTACCACATTCACAAGCTTTCTGAAATTCTGGTTCTTCTAATTGGTCTGTAAGAAGGAAAGAAGTCATATTAGTTATGGTATCTTAGCTCTTTTTCAGTTTTAAATATACTAAAATAAGGCTCTCTTAGTTTAGAATTCATCATGTCAGAAGAATTGGCTGCGTCCTGGAAATTTAAGAGAAGAAATTTCTAAGTCTGACCCAAAGCTAAGAGATACAGGGACTTACCCTCCTGCTGATGCGATTCACAGATTTCTACATGGTTATCATCATGCACCTACCACCGCTCAGTACGGTGAGGAGTTAGAATTAAAGCCAACCTGTTCTGCATGAGGGATGCATCACTGCTGCATTAAAATACAAGTGGGCAGCATAGATACAATCATTGCCCACAACACACCCCTAAAATGAGGTAACTAAAAGCCCTTAATGTTACTGAAATAAGTTTAAGCGTCACTCCCAGGATGGGAGGGGAATAATTATTTAGGGCAGTTTGCATAGGTAAGAGTGTTAGACTTCTTGGTGGTTCCAATGTACTGTTTTGTGGCATGGCAGCGAAAAATCCCTATGTCTATCTTTCCTTTTAAAAAGGTTTATCTTTAAATTCTGTAGACATTACTACTAAAGATCTAATTTTAACTGTTTAACATAGCACATCTGTAGAACATTTAAGAATTACAATTGTGTAGAAGATATTTCTCAAGGTATTTCAGTTGTCATGTTGCATTTCAGGATTATATTCACTGTCTTTCATACGCTAGGTGCAATAAGTGGTACTGAGTGTATGAAGGATATATCTAAAACTAGAGACTCTCAGAACTAGGTCTATTTAAGCTAATGGAAGGCTATTTTACTAGCCTTTAAAAATGACCTTTCACTGACTGTTTACTTCTGGATCTACTTTTTTTAGATGCATTCCAGACTTTGGTGGACAAATGCCAGAGATGTTTACAATAGTCATAATTTAATGCTCTGAATGTCTAATTGGGGAAGTGCTCAGAAGTAAATATTTCTCCTTAGATTGATGCAGATGGAAGGAATTGAAAACCCATTTACTCAGATCTCACAACAGAACATCAAGTGAATATTGAAAACACTTCCTCTGGGTAAGTCAAGTTATATTGATCAATTGTGCGATTTAAGAGAAAAAAGTGGTAAAGATAGTACTATTAGCTGGGGAAGATGTGAAAAGAAGTTGGCACTTGTAAAGATTAGGGAGGAGATGAGATGTGGTGAAAAATGTGCAGCAAGCAAAAATAGCAGTATGTCCTTTAAGCCTGTGAGTTTTAGTAACTAAGAGATCTGAGTTTTTGTACCCAGGCTTTTCATTTGGGCAAGGAAGGTGAGACATGGAGTTATTTTGCACACTGACGTGAGTTGCATTTTGCAGCTCAGGTCTAACATGCCTTATTGTTCACACACACACCGACTTGCAGAATTAAACCAATGCACCCAAGTCAAACCTACACACCAGCTCCTTTCAGACTGAAGCCCACAGGCCTGTCTCTTAGGATGCCACTAATGGAGATAAATCTTCATTAGCTATTTGGCAAGCATATGCATCACCACAGAACAGCTTGCGGTGGGATAAGAAATTGCTGCTCCTGTTCAGTTCAGCAAGAGAATTATATTACACTACCTTACACTAAGGCTGTAAAGGTGAAACCCCAAGATATTTCAAAGCAGGTGTAAAGGCTGGAATCTCATTGAAATAGGAAAAAAACCCATATAGCAGGGATGTAGGAACAGCACATGTATCTTCTACAGTAAAAAGGAGTAAAACTCATACTTACCTATTCGATACACAGAGCAAACATCTGTGATGGAGGTTTGTTTCAACAAATGTATCACTTCTTCCAGATTTTTTTGTTTTGAAAAAAAAGATAGCTCTTCTGCTTCAAGAAAATCCAGGTCTTGTGGCCTGAGAAAGAAAGGAGTGACTTTGAAGGTGTCTGAAAGCAGATTTGTCTTGAGGAGCTCACTGCATCAGTCGAATTGGAGCTTGTTAGAGAAACTAATACAGTCTTTACATTATAGGTCCTGTTGTGTTCAAAGTTAGTATCAGTCATATTTATATACATACAAACTGATAGTAGCTATGATTGCAGCTAACAGTTTCTGCCATATCAGAATGTTTTCTGCTTATCTGTGTCATGGTATAGCATTTTATGAGAAAGATCTGTGCTTTTAATAAATTCTAAGAACATTATGATATTGGTTAAAGTTACACATTAAATGGACCTGCAGATGACATTTAAGAACTCCTTGTTTCAGCATGAAACAGTCCAGAGATAAATAGGAGAAGCCTATTTACATGGTGCCAATGTATGCTGAAATGCACACTTTCTAAAGGTTGCTTTCTGCATTAGGAGCAATTATTTTTAAGAGGAGCCACATCTGAAAGAAGTTATGGCCTGTAAATGAGGGTACTAGCAGAAACAGAACTTGGACATTTGATAAAACAGTAAAACCGGAATCTTCTGCCATAGTAAAACTTCTTGGATCTTGTGATCCAAAGAATAAAGACTGAACCAGGTATAACTACAGCAACCCCTTTTCACAGTAGGGAACTCAGGTACAGGCTGACAACATATTCCAACATTTAAGCAGACTTCATATTCGAATTCCTTTGCATTTTTTTTGCCTGATACACATTATGACAATTCTCAAAAAAAAACCCAAAACCTGAGTTTAACTTTCAGCACTTTAAAGCTCAAGAGACTAAGTCTTCTTTTGTTTTTTAGTTAAATACATATCACTTACTTATTTTTAGATAATTCCAGTTTAACATGAGCTGTCTTCACAAAACCTATTTGGCCAGTAAACACATGTCTTCCCAGAAACCATTCCATGCATTCAATGAAGTAGCCAAGGATCTCAATTTTGTCCCCTTCCTGGAAACTCATCTCTTCCAACACAATGCTTTCATAATTCATCACAGCTAGACAGGATCCCATTGCTGTGTAATAAGGAGATTAATATTTGCAGATAAAGTAATTTAACAATACAAACACACTTAATAGACTAGCAACTCAGCAGAACAACATATTTAGCAAAAGACATTCCTGGAACTCGTGAGCTGCACCATCTGATGTGGCAAGATTTAAAGCATCCAAACCTAATCGGTTTGGTTTGAGCCATTAGAATTATAAATAACAGCATAAAAATCCTAATTTCCCAGCCATTAGAAGGCAAAGTCTAAAATGTTTTCAAAATTCTAGTGAATTCCATCATGAAGCAACAAAAAGACAAGTTTTAAGTCCCTACTTTCCCTCTTCTAAAGGGCTCTGAACAAGGGCCAGAGTAAGAATATTTGAAGCAACTTATAAAACCCCTGTTGGATAAATACACCTGTCAGTACAGTATTAAAACTACACGTGTGGCAGAAAATAAGCTATATTTACTCTCTAACCTCAGATCCTCTGTATACATTTTATTTCTCTGGCAGTATTAGATAAAGCAGTACACATATGAAAGATCCATTATGGTTACATTGGTGCATCTTCTTATTTTAAAGTTTGTCATCAAATCTACAGATGCATCCTCAACTTACTCTTTACTATTTTGTGCACCTACTTAATACAGTATTTTGGAGGAAAAAGGGAAGAGATAAGCCTTTAGAATTTAAATCAACTTAGGCAGATATTTATGCTCTCACTAATTTTACTGCAATGTAATTTTGAAAGATGCTTTCCCATCCTATACAATGGAAAAAAGTTACTGAACCCTTTGGACTCTGTCCTAACAAAAGCAAAGAATAAGTCTGGTAGTTTTTTTAATGCTGATGTTTGAATGGAATTTCTTACCAACTTTCATGGTGGATTTAGATTCAGTTTTGTATGTAAAACCAATAGGATTAGAATATGCTTTAAGAAACCATCTGAAAGGAGAAAGAGAAATTGAAGTCAGCATATAAAGCACGTCGCTAAATGTTGTGACAGTAACAGTGACACTTTAAATCCATTTGAAAACAGATTATCTTGCTCCAACAACCAACAGTTATCTTTGAATTTCAGCACTGTCCATGCTGTAGGATTGCTTGAGGATATGGTTTAGTGGTGGACTTGGCATGATAGGTTAGCGGTTGGACTCTATCTTAAGGGTCTTTTCCAACCTTAACAATTCTATGATTCTATGTAGGCAGAGCTATGTTTTGAGTAATATTAGTAGTAAAAGAAGTGTTACTTCAGTTAAACAAACCTAGCTGAGAAAGTCATGCTATTTTTCCCTGCCCAAGGACAACAGAAAAATTCCAGCTTTTTAACTACCAAGAGCACCAAGAATTAATGATTTTCTGGTTATTCCTGAAGCGAGTCCATTGATAAGTCCACTGATGTAATTTTGGCTTTTGAGCAATTATGAGCTTGGACATGAACTTGAAACAAACTGCATTAAGGAGGTGGATGGGTCCTGTTAATAGTGTTGAGTAAAAACACTGCTAGCATGTTATCATCCACATTTCCAAGCATCCCACCTGTTACTATCCATATTTCCAAGCATCCTGAAAAATGAACATTCTCACTTTATATTATCCTTGAAACATTAACAGATTTTATTCCAGACTCAGGGGAAAAAAGCAACATCTAACCCACAAGATGGTAAACCACCTTTAAATACTGCTCCGCAGGCATCTGGATTAATTTCAGTTGTGTAGTATGGAAGGAGATAGAGCATTTGTTCCCAGTCCTAATGGAAGATGGATGGTAGCTTCTTGTTAGCTACCATTTAGAGACACCTATGTTAAGCAGATATGTACATATGAAACATTCATATGAAATAGGTAGCTAGAGTCAGGTACCTACTGATGAAAAGGGATCAATGGTTCCAGAGAAGGATTAGATGGCACAGTCATGTCACCATTCACAGATCCACCTGTTACATCATCTGTAAAAGCCCCGGTCTCAAAAAAAGTGTTTATTTCAGTGTCTGAAGCCAGTATCTTTCTGATCAGGTTGTCAGGACATAAAACAAAAAATGCCCCTAAAAAGCAAGCAGTGGAGCAGATGTCACTTTATGTAATGTTTTAGTGTCATACAAGCTTTAAAACTGGCTTTGAGAGCATCAGTAATATTCAATTAGAGATTGAAAATCTGAGATGTCACAAGAAGTTTCTTTCTGATTGTCAGATATTCATACTCTTCTGTCTAGTTTCTCTTTCAGTTAAAAAAATGCAGAGCTGAGGTGTTTGGTGAAGTGTAGAACCTTCTTCTGCTGCAACATTTTGCATGTTCCTGTTGCAGTAATCAATGATCCATCTAGCCTGTCTTTCTGTCTCTGACAGTGGCAGCAGGTGATGCTATTTAGGAGAAGCACATGAGCCTGGCAACTATCTGTAATCCCTCTCCTGTACATTTCCAGGATCTGCAGTAATATTAAGCAAGTTGGAATGTACATCCCTCCTTTATCCTTTTGATATCCACTTACGGACCAGTTGCACATGAATTTCTTTAATGCCCCTATGATCCTACTGAACCCATTCTGTTTGTTCCTTTCTCTTCTTTGGTGCATTTGGAGTGAATAGATTTAAATTTCAACTTCCTTCAGTATTTGAATAGGTCTTAATATTTGATTTTAGGATTTTAAAGAAAGGTGCTTCTCTAAATATAGCCATAGCATGTACAGTTTTCCTTACCTTCCTGTACTAGCAGGCTTCTGTACATCAAATGTAATGATTTTTCATTTATACAGACTTCAATGCCTGTTTCTTCCTCTTCTTGAGAGCAGAGCCAGAAAGATTGATCTAGGAATAAGTTCTCCATGCAATGATTTATAAAACCTAGAAAAAAAAATCCAATTTGGTTTTTTTTTGCTGTTTTACAGTATTATACAAGAAAATAACCTTTTGGAAAGTCAGACTGGGATGGGCACTCTGATAACTCCATTATTGCTTAACTCAGAACGCGTAACTAGTATTGGCAAAGTTACATCCATTAAGTCATGTGCATAACAGCTACTTTTAATGCTTAGCTCTCACAAACTACACCTAAAAAGGTCCACAACTTTTCTGTGCCTAATCCTGCTGAAAAAGCAGACCATGTCCTCCCCTTATGAGGGTTCCCCATAGTTTAGCTATATTTGAAAGGTTTGGAGTCTGAAAGAGGTAATCACTAGCAGGCTTTGAGCAACAGATGCATAGCACCACTTAATAACAGATGACTGGAAATAATCTCAAAAAATAATCTCTTCATAAATTTCTGTTGCCTGATTCAGCTGTGCCAATTTATGCAGATTCTGTGTCTGGGTATCAGATTTCTGGAATTTCTTTGGGACAGAGAGGATGCTGCATACCAGAGTCATGCAAATCACAAGAAGGTAGTACTTGATCTTGGAAACTAGGACTCCTCACATCAGGACTTAGGGTTTGCAAAGCTATATGGTAGGTATAGGGAGATCTGGATTGGGGTATCATAATTAGCATGGTATAGATAGCAGATTATTCCTTAAGGGGCCAACATTAATACATTAGCAAATCCTTTGTGCAAAGAGTTACGATGAAGAAGAAAGGTGGGCAGATCAGTAATTAAGGTGCTACTCTGCTATTTGGAAGATGCTGAATCAATTCCCTGTTAGCCACAGCCTTGCCCAAGAAGAAACAACTACTTCTTGTGCTTTCTTTGCAAAATTGGATTAAAACGGTATTTTTTCTGGTTTTCTAAGAGCATTTTAAAACACAAAATAGCAAGTAACATGAAACTAAGAATTAAATTCATTATTTTATATTGGCCTGATGGTAACAGGCAAATTCATAGTAATGCACACAAGCTCTCCATATGCAGAAAAAAAATCAGGTGAACAAAATGGAGACAAAGATCTGATTCAAAAGCTATTCTTCAGAAAAGACCTGGGAAGTTAGATATTAAAAATGGAACTTAAATCAGTGACATCACATTGTTAGAAAAGGCATGCTCAGATTTAGAAACAGAACAGAAGCATGCAAAGCATATGAAGCAATCTTTGCTTTACTTGATACTTCCTTTGAAGCCTTACCAGCTCTGTCCAGTTTGCTCACTATTATTCGGGAAATATGTGGAACAACTAGAAGAGTCCAGTGGGAAGCATGATCAGAGGTCTAGAAAATACACTCTGTGAAGGATTATAGGAATTAGGGTTGATTTGCCTAGTAAAAACAACACCACTGAGTGGAAGTGCGGGTTAGAAGTCTCCAAACAGGTATTAGCATGGTGCAAAGAAAGAAGAGTAACCTCAACACATCTACAGTGAGCAGAAAAAGCTGTAAAAGCATTTAAGTTGCAGCACAGGTTAGACTTTAGGAGAAAACCATGTGGGTTGGCATAGACTGCTTAAGAAAGAAGATCTAATCTGATTAGGGAACTTGGACAAGACATCTGCCAGGAACAATAGCTGTTATCTGCTTTGGGACAAAGGCACGTTCTCCTGGATGTTGGAGGGTCTCTCAGCCCTATCGCTAGTACCCAATTCAGGAACATTACTTACTGCAATTAGAAGTTAAAGAATCTCAAAATCTTGTTCAACAAGTTCCCAGTCAATCAGGAATTATGAATGAAAAAGTATATTGAAATGTTTTATGGTGAAACAGCTTTACCCAGTGAGTAGTAGGTTAGGAACTTCCATATTTCTTCAAAAGTTTTAAATGTCACCACAATTAGATCTTGATCACTATGAATAGACAGCAGTCTGGCAGAGAGCTCCTAAAAGATCAAAACCAATATTTTAATTACAAATATACTAGACTCAAGCACAACTTCTCACTAGGTAAAACTTATGCTAAAATGCTACATGTTAAGGATTAAAAAAATCATCCAGGATTTTACCTATATGAGATATCTGCTCTTTTCTACCTACCTACAATATACAGTGAGCCGAGTTTTAATCTAATTTCCTACCAATTGTACCAACAGTTCCAGTAAGATTAATTTACAGAGGAATTAAAACCTCAGAACTGACCACACTGAGTGAGACTAAAAGCCTGTCTGGTTCAGACACATCTAGGTAAAGCAGCCCGTATTCTCCATTTACAGCATGAAAGCCAGGCAAGCATCTAGTGGTACTTTCCAAGAATACTCTCCTAGCACAGAGCAATTTGCAGCTTGGGAACTGCCGTTCCCTGGTATGTGGGTGTTAATATTAAATCTGGAGTTTTTTTTTTTTTTATAAAGGCACAGTAAAATCCTTTTCTCCTCAGAGAATAAACAAGATGCAAAGCTAACAGGCATAATGCTACTGTATTATTTCCCAGTACTGTACCCTTGCTCCCCTCATATCAAAATTGAAATGCATCTTAAAACAATTTAAGGACTGGTCAAGAAACTGATCCTAAATCTGGGGAAAGAAATTGTCCCTCAAACATTTTCTGTAATCTGAGCAAGATGGAGCTGATCCACTATTTTGATGACTGTTATGTCATGATTTTACAAGATCTTGGAATTAATTCTGTTTAACTTCCATCTTTTCAATTCATCAACATGAACAGATTAAAATAGTAATTCCTTTTTGAAAATAGAAGTTCAGCTTAAGCCTCTTCAACAGGCATGCCTCACCACTGCTTTGATCTTCTGCATGCCCCTTTCTACACTAGATTAAATATTAATGAGAGCCTGAAATCTATTAATAAATTGCCAACACATACTAAAATATCTCAGCCTCAAGGGCTTTATGCACTGCTGAATATCAAAACAATATTCTAAGGAAACTTATTATAAACCTTGCTTCCTTCAAAGTCCTTCTCCCAGTCTGTTTCTAATAAGGCCACAAATCTAGTCTATTTATAGTCTAGTCTAGTATATTTTAGGACCTGGAGGTGTTGGTTGGCAGCCGCCTGACCATGAGCCAGCAGCGTGCCCAGGCGGCCAAGAAGGCCAACAGCATCTTGGCTTGTATCAGGAACAGTGTGGCCAGCAGGAGCAGGGAGGTGATCGTGCCCCTGTACTCGGCACTGGTGAGGCCGCACCTCGAGTACTGTGTGCAGTTTTGGGCCCCTCAGCACAAGAAGGACATTGAGTTGCTGGAGCGTGTCCAGAGAAGGGCAACGATGTTGGTGAAGGGTCTAGAGAACAAGTCTTATGAGGAGCAGCTGAGGGAGCTGGAGTTGTTTAGCCTGGAGGAGGCTGAGGGGAGACCTTATCGCTCTCTACAGCTACCTGAAAGGAGGTTGTAGCGAGGCGGGGGTTGGTCTCTTCTCCCTAGTAACAAGCGATAGAATGAGAGGAAAGAGCCTCAAGCTGCACCAGGGGAAGTTTAGGTTGGACATTAGAAAAAAGTTCTTCACCAAAAGGGTTGTTAAACATTGGAACAGGCTGCCCAGGGAGGTGGTGGAGTCTCCATCCCTGGAAGTATTCAAAAAACATGTGTAGATGCAGCACTTTGGGACATAGTTTTATTCTATTTGTATGCTTTTTTCCTTCTTCTGATCCCTTCTCCCTTTCTCTCTCTCTGCCTAAACAAAAGCCAGAGCAGAGCAGCAGGAGTACAGACTGCTTTCACAGCCACAAAATCAGCAGGCTGGTGATGAAAAGTTCACAGCACATGAAAAGCAAATCATGTAGAAACACATGCATCTGAGACTCTCATAAAGCCATAACCAATTAAGATTTCAGTGTTTGGCTTGCTAGTGAAGGTGGCCAGAACTCATGGCTCAGACAAAATGGACACCAGAGGTCAATTGGTATCATCCTGCTTTTTCATCAAGAGGAAAGAGGAGGCTTTAAATTCTATTTGTAGCAAGCCTCATTGTATATAGGAAATCCATCCTCTACAAGCAAACAAATTAAAGACACTAATAAAAATATGCCGACCTTCTTGTATGCTCTTTAAAGCTATGGTTGTTTAGCCCTAGGAAGTCCAATATTTATGCTATTCTCCTTCAGACTTCCTCTTTGGCTTAGCAGTGGGCTTCCTGGGTAACCCACATGCCAAATGACTACAACTGACTGGACACCAAAGTGAAAGAGTCAATGAGGGCAAATTAAAAAAAAATAAAATCAGAAAACCATGATGTCCTTTGATGTAAATCAAAGCAGAACATATTTAAAATAAAAGCTTTCAATGCCTTATTTAGCTGGATTCATTTATTTTACAACAATCTGGTGTTCCAGTCTTTGTCAATGATTTAATATTTCTAATGTCTTTAGATGGTTTGGGGCCATGGGAAACTCTGGTCACTCAAACTCAAACATATAGAATGTAGATGGAAATGGGATCCAAATATCTCACAGATTATTCCAGTAGCACAGAGTGCACTCTCTGAAAAAATAAATTCATTCCCAAGCAATTGACTTACACTGAAAACTGCCATCACCTCCCTGCTGTCATTTTCCAGAAGACGGAGCTGCCCTCTGAGCTGTCTTTGGAGTCTGGGATCAGGACATCCACTCTTCCGTCTTACCATTGTTAACTTCAGGGAGATGTCTGGAGAAGGATATCCATTTACAGTGCTGCAAGTTTTGTAAATCAACCAAAAACTTTGGAGAAGCAGAAAATCCCTCAAAATCATAGAATCCATGTTAAGAACTACTTATTCAGCTTCAGAGACAGACACATGGAAAACTGACTTACTGAATGTTTCTTTTTCATTTTTATTATCCAGTAGAGAGTAGCCTAGCATGAAACACAAGATTTTTTTCAGTTGCATAATAAATGCTACAGCTATATAAATGAGAGTGATGTGAAAGCCTGTAGAAGTTTTGGGAGCAACTGACATCCTTGGGGATGGAGAAGAGAGGAGAGAAAAAACAAGCAGATTGGTAATTTCTCAAATTAGACAGCTCTTTGGACCTTGGGAACAGGCACAGATTTCCAAATATCCCATGCATATTTTAAAAATCAAGGCAAGTAGATACTGGAATTGGAAAAAAAACGTAGATAGTTCAGCATGTTACAACTGTTTATGCTAATCTTAAATTCATGGTTATCTGACACATCCCCCCCACTACTTCAGAAGGCTTCTATAAATTGAATATTGAAACAGCTGTTTCTCAGCTAAGCTGGTTGAACAGTACCAAGATAAATGGTCCAACTAAAAGCTCACTTACCTGATTTCCCCAGCACATCTGAAAGAAGCCAGATACCTGTTCTCAGATCTTGACATCTGTTTATGAGAAGCTTTTACTACAACTAATGGTACAGTTTCAGATAGCTTCTCTCAGATAAAGAGAATCTTCAGTGAAGCTGCTTTCATTCTGCATGTCTGTTAGTTTAACTCAGTAACAGTAAATCATATTCACAAGTTTTCAGAAACCAAGATGGGCACATAATACCCACTCAAGAAAAATTCCAATTGCGAGTGTGTAGAACAGGTCACACTTCCAGCAATAAATGGAGGAGTTGTACATCCTAATGTATTCCAGCTCCTGAGTTTCACCAGGTAAAATAGATATTTTTCACATTCTAGTCTAATATGCTGCCCCTTAGTTTTCAGAGGACTTCCTATGTATGTATTCAGGAGGTTTTTTTTACGACTTGCGCCTGAATTATTCGTTACTTTAAGGCCAAGAAGGGTGGCTCAGAAATACAAAGCAGTGCTACTGAATTACAAGACCTCTCTGTTTAAGCTGTGGTCATATAGTCAGTTGTTAGTACAAAGAACACAAGCTTGAGGCCTTGAACGTTACTTGGATCACCATTAGGTAACAGTATTGTTGACCTTTTCACTTTACCTGAAGCCATAAAAGATACTGGCACAGAAGACTATTACTTAAAAACTTAAAATTTTTTATTACATAATCAAATTGACTCCAAGTTAATTTTTTTTTCTACAGTTACATATGTAAGTCATATAAAGGTTCATATTACTGAAATAATTACATTGAATTAAAACAACTGAAATTTGGCTGTTTCTGCCAAAAGAACTATTAATAATCCCTTTTGGAAATGAAACATGGTCCAAAAACCCATTGCACCTATGGTAATCTTCCTGTCTGCTTCTGTGAGCTCTGATCCATACCCCCGGTTAAGAATCACCCAAACTCTGTACAGAGTGAGACATACACATATATAAGCAAAAATAATAGAGCTACAAATAACCATATTCCTAGGGAGACTGTCTACCACTGATGAGATTTGTTAGGTCAAGCCAGAAAGCAGAGTGGATCCCACTGGTTTTTTGATGGTTATTTCTCTTCCCCCACAAGAAAAGAAGGGAAATGTGACTAGACACTCAATGCACAGAGCAGGCCATGAACCCTCCAGAAGGGAAGCCTGTGGTACCTACTTACTGAGGAACTGCACCAATTGCAACTTCATTGAAAATACAGCATTAAATAAAATTTACTTGGAAAGGCCACAAACTTAAAAATACAACATTTGAAGAATTGAAACCCATGCATAAAGTAAGCAATAAACTTTTTATTTGTTTTTTTTTTTCTTCATTAGCAATTATCATATAGTACATAATTGTTTCTGGCTTTTATAGCAGTTAATAAGTTATTTCTCTCTTTTTATGAGAGATTCTCAAAAAATCTTATGTAGAAGTTGGACACTTCACAGGTGAAATATGTTATAAAGTTACAGGAGTGATGACTGCAAGTGTTGTTGACCTAGCTGTCTCAATTTAAAAAAAATGTAAGCAGTGAGAAAAACATTATATTTATAAGATATGATGAAAACAAAGGTCTTACCAGTTGGAAAATTCTCCACTTGACTGGGAAGGGTCCTTGAACTGACATTCATGCATTTTTCACTTTGAGAACATTCTATTATGAGAAACAAAAGGAATGGGTTAAGTGCATTTTCTAAGGCCATATAAATCACAGTGGAAAAACCCAAAACTAAACACCCCGCACTTTCAAAGCATTTGACAAATTGTATAGTTACTAAAAGAAAATAACTATATTTTTTTCCCCTTCCTGCTATATAATTCCTAAAACCCACAAAAAGTATCTGAAGATCATTTCTCTCCTACTGGGAGGAAGTTAAATCTTGATTTCGTCATTTGGATGCGAAGCTTCAAGATGATGGAGACTTGGTGAAAAAGTTTCTCAGGAAACTGAAGTCTCATTTGGGAGGGAGCAAAGATCAGGCTTCATCTTCCCTGCCCTTACACCTATACTAAAAAGCAGCTTCCGCTGAAGCTTCAGTGATATAAATTGGCAATGATACGAGTGCCTTGTACCAATTCATACATAGAGAGAAATAATCCTTCTCTTTGTTTGTTTCAAGCTTAATACTTGGGAGGGGGTAATGTGAAAACAAGTGATTTGAAGTTTCAGAAAAATAACACAAATTAAGTACATTTTATGTTAAACTGCTTTTCTTTTTTTTTTTGGCCCATATTTCTTCCAGTCCTTTTGGAAATGATACATTTTCATGCTAAAGAAACACAATGCTCCAACGAAATCCATTTTCTCAAGGTTCCCTTGGCAAAAGACAGTGAAGACAAGACTTGATATTTCTATGAATAGAAGTGGGAGAAATAGATCTTCAAGTTTTCAAAGAAAATTTCTGAGGCAATTTTCACGTATCCCAAGACATTTTCCTCTGCAGCTCTGCTTTTAAGATAACACTTGTAATGTAGTAGCACACAGTAATTTCTGAGTCTTCTGCATCTTCCCTCGAGTGCATCTGTTGATGTTACATGAAGTGTCACACAAATAAATAAGGATACATAAACACAGAATTCTCCTATTTCAGAAAAAAAGTAAGCAGTAAAAACAATCTTCAAGGCCTATTATTAGCATATAGTAGAATTAGAAATTTGAGTTCCCTAGCACTGTTTTCTGTTGGGTGTTTGACAGGTGTGATGGGTATTTTTATTTGATTCTTTTTAATCTGGACTCAACAATATTCATTTTTTTTTAAATTGAAATTTGATAGTAAGCTCACTGCAGTGTAGGCTGACTGTATTTAAGGAACATTTTAAATTTAAAGTTCCGCACAACTTCTGGGACCATACTTGTAGTTCTGTTTTTTCTTGTTTTAGACACAAGTACAAAGAGAGCAATTGATAACATATTGTCAAAGATTTGACAATCACTTTGATGATCGTTCAACAGTTGATAAGGACAAATAATTAGCATGTTTTTAGTATGTGAACTTGCCATTACTTTTGATATTACCAGTTATGGACTTTCCTTGAAAGGTATTTATCGAGACATGAATATCAAGCAGGTAATATTTTATTTAAAAACTAAACCTAATTTCTATGACATTTAGGAGAAAGCCAAAACTAAGAGCAAGCATTTTATTACTCATGGGAGTTTAATTACAAGTAATAGTTTGCTATTAAATTTGGGTAAAAGCATGAGTTATAAATAAAGTGCTATAATTAGATTCAAAGACTTAACGTGAACCCCATGCCCCATTCCTAATTAATGGTATGACTTGCATACTTCTTGGCAAGTTGAAGAGAAACTTTACACTGCCCTGGGATGCTTGTACCCCTATTCTTTGGTGTCAGCAGAGCTGCAGTTGTGAACAGAAAGACATTGCCTAAGCCATAGGACATATAATTTAAGATGAAATAGTTTTTCCATGATTGCTTGAAGTATTTTCACATTCAGAAAGCTCTCAGGCCTACTACAAAGTAAGAGTGTGGCCCCTGGTTTTGAGACACAGCTACCTAAGCCACTCCGCCCTTCCACGGAAAAATTGTTTCCAGCTTGCATGTTTTTACTGCATGACTATGTTTTCATTTGCAGAAAGATTATTACGTCTTTTGATGAAAAACAGAAATCTAAGAATTTTAATTAAAATAGAAGCATGCAGTCTAACTTATCTTTTTTTCTATAATTTCTAAGATTCAGAAGCAAAGTGCTAGACAAAGAACTGGTATTTCAGTATCCTAGCTCTTGGGTTGTGATAATTTTCATCTCAGCTTGTCTTCAATAATAGATAATCCACTTGTCTACCCAAAGCTAATTTCAACATAGGTCTAATCTATATTCCAACAGTCCACTTCATGCAGCATTGTCATGGAAGAAATATAGCTGTTTGTTTTGTTGCTTTTAACAGTTTTAGATGTATTAAAAAAAAGCTCAGCTGAAAAACACGTGACAGTCCTCTGCTTGTGCATAGCAAGCAATGTTTAAAGAACACAGTAATTTAAATACAAAGAAAAGTCAAGAGCAGAGTGACCAGGATATATTAATCGAGGTCTTACCCATTTGTTCATGCAACGCGTCCATCCTGACTCCATCTGGGACAGCGCTGATGCCAGCATTGGCCTCCGCATGTTTCCAGTCAGACCTTCCCTGCTCCATTTCTTTCCTCTCCAAGTTCCTGTCTTGATTTCCCTCTGGACTAGGGATGATAGCATTAGCGCCGAGCACGGACGTGCTGCCTGCCTCTGCTGAACTCTCCATAATTTGTAACTCCTCACAGTGATGCAGTTAACATTATTCAAAATCTGAGGGAAAATTCAATAATATATTTTTTTAAAATGTCGGAATACATGCACATAGTCAAGAGCTGTCCCACTCCTGCAAGATTTATTTTTTAATTATAATATACATTAAAGTATTTTCTTTAGACTTCTTTGAGAGGAATTGTTGTGCGACACCCAAATTCATCCCAGAAAAAGCTCCTGCAATCAGGTGGCATCACTGCTTTAGCAACAAAGCAATAGATTTGACTAATAGGAACAATCCAAGGCCTGAAGAGAAATGTACTTGTGCCCACTTGCAATTATTCTTTCTTGGCCGGCTTTAATGCAGAGCCTCCAAGGGACAGCATCATTCACATTAACAGAGGCAATGCAGCGGAAAAACATCATTTTCTAAAGGTGATGAGAATGGAATGGGTACTGCATGCTTAATTCAAACAAGCAGGAAGGTTTTTATAAATCCAGCTTTTTATAAATCAGCCAATGCATCCACAAAGGATGTGACTCATGTAGCCAGCCCATATCCCACTGATATTTAGACCCTTTTCTTTAGTAGGCTCTCACATGCCCCCTTTAGTTGATTTCATAAAGCCACAGGATATATTTTGCTTTAGTCCTGTCACTTGGACTTAATCCAAATTCCTCCATGCTTACTGCAGCCATACTCATTAATGGTCTGCATTCATTATGAGTATACAAACTCATAATCTTTGTGAAATTTCCTCATTTGATTTCCAGCAGAAATTGGTGATAACCAAAACTGTTGATGGAAATCTGCCAAAACCTCAGACTAGTGCCCAGTCACCTAGTGTCCCCTTACAATCTGCCTTTGGACTGGTCTGGAAGTTTCTTCCTTCTCTGTTCACCATGCAACGGGGTATACTGAAGCACATTGTTCTGGCTTGCTCCTTCACATACATGCCTTCCAACACTTCTCGCCCACCGAGCTTCATGCCATAGATCCCTAAACCTGAGCAAACCGAGTGCCAACAGCAGCATGAGCTCCTAGCTGTCTGCCACGGTGGGCAGGAATGCAGGACAAGGCAGTGACCTGCTCACACAGCTTTCACACTGTGCTTGCAGTCATTGAGACCTTTAGCCCATGGAGCACCTGAATAAACAGTGAACTCTATATAGACAGAAGCATGTTATGGAATTATAAAAAAATAATGAGGTATACATACAGGTGGTATGACCAACACAGAATATTGAAGCCTAACCACGTTTGCCACAAGCACATAAGTTAACGAAGTATGAAGAAATCTAGGCTGGATATTGTCTTAATGTTTTCATTGTCCCATTTTGCCATTTATTCAGAAGTGCCTATCAGAGTGGTGAGGCTGATTTTTCAAAAGATGCTTTGTGGTATAGCATCACAGTTCTCCATATAAAGTTGTGTGTATAAATTCATATATACCTATGAAATACAGATAGTAACTCAAACACAAGTGATTTTGATGCCTTTTCTCTGAAAAGAATATTTCCACTAATATATTTAGTTAACATTCTAGTTCTAACTTCAAGTCTAATCACACTTTTTCAGGCAAGTTAGCAAGAGAAACTGAGATCTGATGACCTAGTTATAAATTATTAAAAGTAAAGGCCTGCCAGAAGCCAAACTCACTTTGCTAGAGATATGCTTTTCCATTCATATAGCTGATCTTTTCCTTAAAGTAATGACAGTAGCTAACACCATTCTTTTCAGTACTGTACCAGGATTGTATCTAATGCATTGCAATTCTCACACTTCAGAATTAAACACTCTTCTGCATATATTTTGCAAATACCGGTATCTCCTGTTGATGAAGATGTAAATATTGTGGTATTAAGGATAATTAAACTCCAAAGGTGGTTGTTTCAATTAAATTGTTCTATGAACCCAAAGCCAGTTGTTATTTTTAGACCAGGATTACCCTTAATCCCAGAAATGAAATTCAGAGTTCAGAATTTTTTTTTTCCCCATCAGCTCCTATCTAAAAGAAGAAATATCATCCTCAGCAAAATTTAAGGAAACAAATGTACTGTGACTTGAATTCTTAGAATTCCATCGAGTTGGAAAAGAGATATTGATTAACTTTTCATGTCTTCTGCATCAGTACATGTTGGTAAGGGTAACGTATATAACAGGGTTGTGAATGAACCTATAAGTATGGTGTGGCAAGAGCAAGGAGGACACCTGAACAGATCAAAATGGGTATGACCTGTTTAAGAAGATTCAGTCATAGTACCCTGGAGCCTGTCAAGGGAAAAAAAAAAAATGAGTGAAAGAAAAGCAAAAGTTCTTATCAATGTTTCCTCTTGGCTTTTCCAAGATACACAGAATGAAAATTAAAATCGCAAACCCATTTTTAACAGTCATGCTCCCCCCTACAGATTCCTTTCCCATCTTTAATGTTTGCCTTACCTATCAAATGTCAATTTACGCAGCTCTGTATAAGCACCGAGAACAAGATAGTGAATAACTTTCCTGTAGCTAGGCTCCCAGTCTACCTAGGCCCTTTTGAATTTATTTAGCATCTAAATGTATCCCAAGTAATAGAAATTTGGTCCCAAGTGACAAAGACATCACAGAACTTTGCACCACATCTCTGTCCTTCTACTATTCACCTTTGACCATCTTATAAGTATCCCAAGGAGCAAAACTGTAACATACAAGCAAAGGTGTGGTACAACCACCATATTTATTATGCTGATGCTTTCTCATCAATTATTAAACCATTCCAGTACAAATTGAAACAGATTCAGTGGCACCAAACCAGAGAAAAACATTCATCCACTATAAAACAGATTTAAAGAATATTAAACTTCAGTGCTTAAGTCACTCATCATTAAAGACTTTTCATAAACCTATAATGCTGACTTACCATTATACTTACTAGCAACAAGCCATTTGTTGATAGCAACAAATACAGGATGAAGAAATGAATTAAAGATCTAACACCTTGTAAAGTAAGTTTGTCTTCTAAACCTAGTTCTTACAGTCTACATTTATGTGCACTGACAAAGCATTTTTATTTATAATTTAGACAATATTATTTTATATCACACTCTGAGGCTTGACCAAGAAATTCATATTTGCTGGACATTATCCATAAAACTTAATGATCTTCCCATTTTTTCCAAACCAGGAGCCAACCTTTATTCAAGAGCCATGCAGGCAAGAGGTGGCACTCCTCACCGGTCTGGGGGAGCCTCACTTTCTAAGGCAGGCACTCACAGTGGTGATGAGTAGTGAGAGAGGGGAGGCAGATGCTGGACAGCTCAACAACTCCTATGGGAGTGCTACCAGGTTCACTGGTGTCATCCCTCCCCATGGCCTGAGCTCCTTGGACATGCTGCCCCACACAGAGCCATTGGTAGCACCTGTCCAGGCTTACAAGGCTCAGAAGGTCACTCCACCTTCCCCATACCTTCTCACAGGGCACCACAGGTGGGAAAGGTCTTCAACACCCGTTGAAGATGTTGAACATGAGACACTTTTTTTCCTACTGGAAGTTAAATAGAACAATTTCATTATCACACTTTTCCTTCTGTTGCTGCTTCCTTTTCATTGAGTGCTTTATCTCTGTTTTTAAAGAACAGCTAACCAGAAGAAAAAAAAAAAAAAACATATAGCTTGACATTTTCTATTTCCCTAGCTATGCAGGTTGAGTGTTGTTTTTTTCCTCTGCTTTTTGTTGTTGTTCTAAGAGGAATTGTGGATGACAGGAACACTTTCTCTCTCAACTCCTTCCCATTAAAAGGGGTTGAAGAGGAAAACTAATAACATCCACTCAACACGTTCTGCCTCTCTCTAAAGGTGTTTTTTTAAGTATGAGAGTAGGACCCAGTATATAAAAATGGGTTATATTTGAATTAGTTGCCTAAAACCTGCATGCAATACAATATTTACCTTTCATTCACTATCTTCCCTCTAGGAGGCTCAGGACAACTTACTAACCCCCAGCTTCAAGTAATCAATGGCAACTACAAAAATTGAAGTGTTTACAGAGATGGAAATCGAGACAAGGATTATTTGCAGTCATACAGGAGTGCTATAGAAGTGCTGGAGAAATAGCCAAAGAGCCCATAGGTGAATGTAAAGTTGAATTAATTGATCCTAAGATTATTTGTACATATTGGAAACATCCTGGACAGGACAGGGTTACTGCCATTGCTCCTCTGTGTATCAATTCCTTTCTCACCCAAAGAAAATGAGTATCAGCTGCTGTTTGTTTCTCTCCTTATCTCATCTCACCTGAGCCCCTGGAGGATCAGAGGCAGCTCCTAAAATTTAAGTCTCCCGATTCTTTTAACCACTACTGCTGTACCTGAGATAGTACAACTCTGGTTGCCCCCAGATTGTGACTCATCTCATGCGGTGTGTTGCATTCCTCCAGGGCTCCAATCCAGGCAAGACAGCTAGGGGTACCTGCAGTGCCTCCATTTAAAGGACATTTGACTGTGTGTGCACCCTTGATCTTCCGCTCTGCTTCATCTCCTGTACATCCCACAAGTCATGCAATACCTCAGTCTTGCAACAGTAATGCCATAAGGTAATCTAGGTGATTTTCCCAAACTGATGCTAGAGTAGTCACTTTATTATTCCTTCTCCCCAGTTTCAACTCACATTTGTTTCTCATCTTCTGTATTAGTCTACAAATATATTACAGCCAAGATCATTATAAACTTTGTCCTCAGAGAGAGTAAATCACAGCCTTGATCTCTATGAAATTCAGTGGCAGGCATGGATTTAAAAAAATCCACACTATGTACTGTGTAGGCAACACTTAACACTTTTTCCTCTATTGCTGCTATGTATTACACAAAAAGTAAAGCAAATCTGTAATTAGGGTAAACAGACTTAGGAACCTGAATACTCTCCAAAAATGGAAGATCGACTCCTTTATCACTGAAGTAACTTTAGGTTAGTTAGCAATTCTTAGTAAACCATGTTGCAAGCTCACAGTTTGCCTGCAAACAAAAAAGTCCTACCAAGCTTCAAAGATGCAATAAATCCCCATAGAAGTTTTAACCCACTCTAATTTTCCTCATACCTCAGTAGCACTGAAATATGCTTTCCACTCTCAATCCAGCTCTGTAAGCACCACAAGTCCAAAATTTCCAAGTTTAGATATTTAAAAAATGTAGATTAAAATCCACAATTTCATAGCTGATTAAAAGTTAGCCTAAACTTTAGGGCTGCTTAAAAAAAAGGCAGATCACTATTTAAAAACTACAAAAGGCATCTGTGAATCTCAATACTTCATTCTGAGGACTAGATTTGAGAGAGCTCAGCCTGTGGCAGCTAATGTAGAGGAATAAAGTAGGAGGAATGCTTTTGTTACTGAACAGCAGCTCAGCTTACAGAACACTACCCAGAAGAGGGAACAGAGCAGCACAGGAACTCCCAGCACATACTCATAGCCACGACAGATCATATTTACACATGTTTTCCAGTCATTTCATTATTGGCACACCAGTACTGAAATTATGTCCCTTTGGCTGCAGTTCTAACATGCTGACAATAAACCTACAGTCACCACAAGTACATAAAATACAGCAAAAGAAGGACATGCAGATACAGAGCACAGGAGTTCTCCTACCTTTTCCAAGCCTGATTTGCTATAACATGCTGGTAAAGAGCAAACAGATCCGTGCCTTCCTCAGCTCTGCTCAAAACTGACTCGAGCAGAGCTCTTCCTGTTTGACCTTCTTATCTTTCCTGTTGATTGCACAGCCTGGCTTGGATGTGGCAAGGACAAAAAGTTGTCTATTAACCTATACTGTTAATTCAAAACCTATTTTTTTTAACAAAAACAACACACACTCATGAGCGTGGAGTTGAGCTGCTAAAGCTCATTAGGCAAATCAGAAATGTACCAAGTGTGTTGGAAGGTTCATTCACACACTCCTGCTTTTTAAAGCAATAATTCACGTTGGCATTTTGCATTAGTGGCTGAAAGACTGCATGGGACACATCCAGGCCATTGTGCTAAGTGAGCATTGTTCAGACAAAGTAACAAATAGTCCTTCGATGGAGTACCAGGCTTTGTTTCCCCTTTGCTTTTGATCACAGAATTAGATTTCTTGCTGTCATTCCAGCTAGAAAAAGCCTGATGAAGAGTTGTTTGACAGCAAATTCACTCTGATATGCTTGCTTTTAGATTGCAGAAGTATAGAGTTCTGCAGATCTATCATGCACTATGCAGCCATGTAGTATTAAGTATCAGGTTTTGGAGTTAAGCAAGTCTGTTGTGGAGCAAGTGCAGAGCATATTTTCTGTGTCACAAGGCTTTAGCACTGATCCAGATGCCATATCCTAAATGACCCACAAAGGCAAGGACAAGAGAAACTGAAAATACTCTATCCTATTTCAGACCTGCTTGCTTTTTGTCCTCCACACCTTGAGATGTTTTTATATTCTCTTCCTCCCTAACAGACCGAAAGTTTTAAATACAGTTAGTCACAGTTATGCTACTCTTCTTATAGGTAAGCACTGAGTACCCCACATGCCATCAGCATGGGCTGCATCGCAGCAAGCGCTACAAGAGAAGAGAACGAATAGCATCCACCCCAATACTGTACAACCTCATCTGTACGTCTCGGGCATCTCTAGTCAGCAAAATCCCAACGTTTGAGATACCAGGCCATTGGACTAGTTGTGTGTATTGGCAAGGGGGGTGTTGTCCTGAGACACATCATACAGTTGGAGAGAGCCTGTGAGAGTGGGCAGCACTGGGAGAACATAGTTCGAGGTGACGGGTTGTCCTGCACAGCACTGCTTGCTTCCCTCCTACAGCTCCTGCCAGAGGAATAGAAAAAACTGACCCTTCAAATGCCTTAAAGACCTTAGTCATGACTCCTGCTAATCTGTGTCAAGGAACACGGACTTAAAAGCTGGTTTTTGACTTTATAAATTAAGTATTAATTACAAATCATACCCTCATTTACCCTACTCCATCCCGTCACACCACGTTAACATGAATTATAAATGCTACTTCACACTGATCGGGCAATCTGTTCCTGCAGTACAGGAACAGTTCCTCCACCTTTCCAGATATTTTTAAGTTGGAAGGTATTCAAGTCATTGTATAAATCACAACTAACCAATCATCCCACAGGGCTCTCCTCCCACTGGAATTAATTTGATATTGCGTTATAATGCAGTACACAAAGCATGCCACTTCAGGTTTAATTAATTTATGTAGTAGCTATGCCAACAGCGCAAAATGCCACACTTCTGTCACCATTTGTGACTAATTTTCTGAGTTTCATAATTGTCTAAATCTTTTAATCACATTTATTTAATTTGTATATTTAAGGGTAATTGTTGGTCACATTTTATAACCTCAGTTCTTCACTGGTATTCCTACCACCTCTTTTATGTGGACTTAAGGTAGTTTTGAAAACAAACAAACAAAAAAAAACACATCAAAAAATCATCTAACCCTATATTTTTCCCAATGAATACCAGTCTTCTATCCTCTATTTCTCTGGCCCAGTCGCTGTAGAATCCACCACCGATTAGTGTGTCCCTACAATCTTCAAACAATACAACCAATTTTTATTTGAGAAGTGAAATTAGGAGATGCGCAACTTGCTTTAAGGAAGCAAGTACCAAAATAGCAAAACTGAACTTCAGGCTCCTTAGCTCCCTTTTCATTTTTTCATTACTTGCTTCTTCAGCTGCCCTCTATGATTTTACTCCGAAGTATATTTCCTCACACCATGTGTGGCACTTTGATTCTTGGGGCTGTCTTTTAACATATAGTTTAAGGGGAAACAAGGAAAACAAAGTTTTCAGCTTCAGGGTAATGACATCAAAAGTTGGCCCTAGAGTGGCTGTTGTCTTACTAGAACAGCACCAATCTGCATTACAGAAAGTTAAACGAGTGACCTTATTGAAGTGAACAGCTGCTCTCATGAAATAACTCCAGAGACCAATATATTGTAGCAAACAGGAAAAACACAAAGGCAGCACAGAGTGGCTTCCATATTAGTAATTGTACTCCTTATACTACATTTTAATCACTAGAAATTGTGCTGCCTGTTCAGGTTTCCTTATCCTAAAAAAATAGGCTTGAGAATACTTCTTTAACTATTAAATTTACATGAAGACTTGATCTCCCTGTTTATGTTTGGTTGTCCCTGATCTTTTCAGGATTAATAAAAGAAGCTGCCAGGCGGCTGAGGAAGACATTGCATGTTGAAACAAGACACTTCCTCTAATTGTCTCTCTCTGGCATTGCTTTTCGTCATCCTGTTTGTCTGCCCTTCTGCAGCTGCGTGTTTGTCTGACCACTTTTCATGACAGCGGCTTGTTTTAGGAAAACCAACACATTTTAATAGTAAGGCCAAGTTATACCTTCCAATGTAACTATTATTCCATCACAGTTGGGGACATACCTATGAAGGAATAGTCCACTGCCAAAGGGACTAACTTTACCATGTGATCACATTGAAATGTGACTCTGACTATTTACTGATAACCGTATCAGATTTACGCAAGAAGGGGTCATCCTACCCACTTTACTAAATTCTTGTCTGCTTTCTTTCATCTCAAGTCCACTAAATGTTAAAAAGCTTGTTTCCCCTTGCTGAACCCTATCATAGAAAGATCCTCTTCTGCTTAATCTTTTGCTCAAATTAGCATTCTTCACTATTTACAGCTGGCGTGACAAGCTTGAAGTCACACAAGATAATACTTCCTTGGCTAAATTAGTCTCTATCAGTTCCTATTTCATCCAGTGTTTGAGGTACACTTACTTAAAAAAAAAAAAGTTTAATGCAAGCTGAACTGCAAAGTTCACTGAGAAGTATCAGCTGAGCTCCTAGATGTGAAATCTATCCAGATGGAATCGTGAACTTGCAGTAGTAACCTTTTACTTAGCAAACTTAACCAAATAATTATATTAATTTTAGCAGGATTAGCAGCAGGGATGAGTATTAGTTGTGTTATCATGTTCACACTATAGTTACACAAAACTTCCACAGAAATAGCTTTAGCCATATGTTTCCTTTTGATTAGCATGTTATCTCTCCACAAGAACTGTAACATATAGTTAGCTAAAGAGTTAAAGTGTTTTCTCATGGAGTCCTGACATCTTTTCGTCTGTCTGGTCGGAACCCAGATAGCTTTACTTCCCCCAGGTCTTGAAAACACCACCCCAGCTCCACAGCCTGGTTCAGAAAGGAAAAACAGAAAACATGAAAAGAAAAATATACTGCCATCCATCTGTACGGAAATGCTGTCGCCTTGTAGTCTGCAGGAAAATGCTGAGTCAAAACATCCAGCTGTTACACCACTTAAACAGCTCCTAAACTACGTACCCAGCTCACTGAATAATAGCTAAGCTTACTTACAATTAACAAATGTTAATAATAGACGTTACTGAGCTTGTTATTTCTCAGCACAAGCTGTAACACAGTACACACCTGACAAAGGATCATCCTATATTTAGCAGCTCCCGAGAGTCACTGGTACTTACTTGAGGATATTTTTGGCCATAGCCCAAAAACCCCAACATGCTCCTACCGAGGAAATGATTCGGGCTGATATCCAAATCCCAGCAGGCAAGAAGGTTGTGATAGGGTTCCCTGTTCTGTCTCAGCCATTACACGGACCATAGGCCTCCATGTATTAGAGAAAGAAAAGCCTTCTAAAACAGTTTCATCCACTCAGAATAAAAATTGATAATTAGTACTTACCACTTTGAAGAACAGTCATCTCCTTCCCTTACTCTCTGGGTCACCAGGATTTACTTCTGCCCCACAAGGATAACAACCTCCCCTAATTAGGCACAAGCTGAGTCACACGTGGCACAGAAAGCTTTTGCTTCTCCATAACCAAAAGCAAAAACATTCAGAGAGCGTATATTCACAAACTCCAGTGCAGGGAATGAACTCCCCTCCCCACTCCACTTTTTTTTTTTTTTTAATTTGAAAGTGAAATTGATTTCCTTATACTTCCTCTTATCTACTGGGATTAACAAACCACCTGGTAAACAAGGCTTCTAAAACATCTGATAAGGCCTTAAAAATTTAGGTAATACATGTTGATACAGAAGCAACAATACTGTTCCACAAACCTCCAACTATTGAAAGGGCAAAAAAATTCTACACACAGTTCAATTTACACATAAACTACCATAAAACACCTACTTTAAAAAATTGTGTTTTTTTTACACTCCTCAGGGTAAGACCCACCTTTTATAGCCTTGTATGTGATTTAAGGGAAAATGGGTATTTCCTTTGATAATCAGGTGGATTGATTTGTCATTAAAGGTTAACTTTTTCCAGCTGCTTGGAGTTTGCAAGTAGAAAGAAGAGTTTATGCCTAAGGAAAGATTTGTACTCTTCTTCTTATAGATAGCCAGGAAATACTTATGTAATGATATATTGATTTGAGATCATTTATTTTGTTGTTTGAATTAATTTGGTATATTTTTTCTTTCTGAGACATCTTTTGTTTTACATGTTAAGCAGTCAGAAATGGGCAGTAATCAAGTTTTTTTTCCTGGGTGAGATTTCTGTCACAGTTTTCCTGTTAGCTTTTAGAACAGTGAAAACTATGTCAGTATATCTGAAAACGTTTATTGTGAGGACTAGAGCAGAAAACCATGGTTCCATGATTTAAAAAAAAGAAGGGGGAGGAGCAGCAGCAATGAATATTTAGCTCTGCTTCAATCCTTCTCCCTTCTAAGGATTTGCATAAATGTATACTATTTGAAATATATATTTCTATATACAAACTCACACTTTGTTTTTTTTTTTAACTGGGGTGCTAAAGCACTTCAGGGATGGATAAAAAGGCTTTCAACAGAAAAGCACTTACAATCCTTAGCTGTACACTGAAGCACGTAATTTGCAGTACTGAAATTTTACCCATCTGCTTGGTGGTTCTGCTTAGTGCTAGAAAATGCAGAGCGAGGGAACTTTATTTATGGCATCTTGAATATACATGGAATACAGATATTGCCTGGCTAGTTCTGGTATCGAGGAAGTAAATTTTACTTACTTAGGTATCCAAAGTGGAGAAAAGATATTTCAGTATGGATTCAATGGAAACAAAGGCTCGCTTTTGCCTCTGCTGATGCTCTGTAGAAGAGCATGCCTGAAGGAATAGCTGGGGGGCCCAAAAATATAGATAGCCACCAGGCCAGAAACGATCGTAGAATTGTGATTTGTCATCGCAGAATCTCTGTGCCATTCATGAGGTGCAACACAGTTTAGTGTCAGTAGCTTCTGTGTACAATGGAACGAATAGCGGTGGTAGGCATGCCAGGTGAGGGTTTTCCCTTTGTTCAAGGTAGCCCAAAGTTCTGTCTTCCTATAGTTTGGGCGTAACAACTCCAGCCACTGAAATGTCTACAGGATAGAAAATCCTATATTGATAATTTTGACTTTAACAAATAACTGTAAAAGTCTGCGTCCGTGTAAAACTAGCAAAGTAATCGGGATTTTTCCAAACTACTGCTGCCCTCTAGTTGAGACCTGAAGAAGGGCTCATGTGTGCAAAATGGTCTCCATTTTTTGCAGCTTTATCTGTAAATTGAAGTTACAACTTCTAGTAACACCTTTCTTCTTATCTGTGTCTTTTTAGAACACTTGGCCACAGACACCACAACTAAGTATATAAAAAAGATGGTAATAAACATAACAAGCACAACACTTTTTGTTTCTTAAGTATCCAGCCTTGGCACGTTTGATGCAATATTTCTTAGAAGAAGAATAAAGTCTTTAAAAGGTTCAGTGCAATCAACAATCTTGAGAAATATGAAGAAAGATTTTATATTTATTAGAGAAGATCTGAGGCACAGTGGAGCTTTTGTCAATATGGATCTGAAAATTGTCAAAACTCTAGATGCTTCCAGTTTAAATTTTGGCCTTTGAGCCACCTTACAATTCCATTTATGGACTTCTGATTAAGTGAAACATACTTCCACTTCCCGTCACAGACAATAATGATGTTAAGGTGTGAATGTGTGGGGGCACGCTACAAAAAGATTCTTAACAGTTTTAAGAATATGCAACTAAAAAGAAAAATTGTAATAAGCTCCGTTAAAATGGAAAGTATGTGCCATATCCATTCATTATATTGAGTAATATTTTTTTCCATTTTTTCCCATGTTTGGGAAAAATACTATATTTCCATTCCTCCTTATTTTCTAGTTGACATCTGTGCTTGTGTTATCCACAAACCTCACCTAAAACCTTTAAGTTAGCTTTTAGGTAGGCTTGGCCCAGGCCATTACATCCAGACTGGAAGGCAATACTGATAGTATGAGGCAGCTTTAATGCAGCTGGAGACATAGACAGGAGCACTCAGCCACAGCTGTGTTTTTCTGGGGACTGATGTCTTCGTGCCCAGGTATGTTCCCTGGCAGAGCATGCTGAAAGCTTCTGTAAACTGTTGTGCATCTTACTGGGCAGAGCTTCGCTTACAGATAGTGCTGTGTGGGAATTTTATCACCCAGGAAAAGTCTAAGTTCTGCTAACGTGATAGCATGATACTGTGATACTGTTTTGTTGGGTTTTTTTTGTTTGTTTGTTTGCTTTTTGTTTTTACATAGAAACAGTGTTAGAAATGCAATGTAGGACAAGCAATAGGAAATCAGCATAATTCATTTTGTACTGCAAAACAGAGCTAAACTGACTCAGGGCCAATGGATTGTAACATCATTCACTTGAAGTGAGACGCTCCAGCTTCACATAAGAGCAATTTTCCAAGGAGTCGCATTTGCAAGAGATCACGATATGCTTAATAAGTGTTACTGTCTTGCAACAGGCACAAAAGGGACAGTATTATAGTTCTCGCTTGTTTACTACAGAAAGCACAACATTATTTACATATTTACAGTCAGGAGTACGGGTATCACTGGTTACACAGACTGTGTAACATTGCACTGAAATCCTTGCAAGCTTCATCTGCCGTTCTCAAATTAAAATTAAATTTTTGCCAATGTTTTTGCAAGTGTAGTGATTTTTACATTATTCATGCTTTGTCTTGGCTCTTCCCCAAACCACCCTTTGCATTTGTATTTCTGCACATTTCATTGCTGTAACCTGGGTGCTTGTCATTCTTGTGTATAAATTATATATTGATGCTAATCATTACCTGGTAGACTTCCTGTCATATGCAGCAGTCTGTGATATCAAAATTTATTTGTTCTGACCAACTTCCCAAAAGCTGACCGCTGACATCAGACAACAGTCCTTGATTGTCTGACTGTAACAAAGATTTCTTTCATCCTCTGCCATTGTTCCCTTTGATGTTATTTCATTCTTTCTGTTTTCAAAGTTTGCCTGGGAGTTTTGTTTGACCTACTGATCATAATGCATTTAGGCTTGTAATGGGTAACTGATGTCTAAGTTATAACTGCTGATGCAATATTTGTACTCAGCCTACGATGTGAGAGGAGCTTTGCGTAAAAGTTGTTACAGACATCCTCATAGCGCGATGCAGACATCTCAATATAGTGCTACGTTATTATTTCATTACAGCTGCTTCATGCTAACTCATTATTTATAAACGTGTACTTCTGGCTCACTGAATAGTTGGCAATTTATTTGCATACCCAGAATCTCATTTTAAGATCCCAACCTGTTCTTCTGAAACTTCAGACCTCACTTTTATTTGCTGACAATGTCATATCAATACGACAGACACAGTAAAGTGGTAGAAAAGTGACTACCGTCACACAAACAGGTTACAAACGCAACTGTGGCTTACTTTGGCAGCTGTCCCAGAACCAGTTATTCCCTGATATAGTAGCTTTAATGCCAAAAAGTCATAATTTAGATTTGGGATTGGACATAAAATTACACTAGTTCACGCTAGTTCAGGTCTAATTACAGGACTGTAACCCAGGCAAAGTAGTCCAGCCCTGAATTCTTGAGAGACATATGACTCAGAAGAAAAAAATAAAGTAGAAATGTTTTTAACATAGAGATTTTTAGGGAGGTTTCTTCACACAAAAAAGAATCAGTAAAATCAAGAGGGATCATGATAGAATGTCATGCCAGGTTCTTAGTCTTCTGTGATACAAAAGAATTGCTATTTCTGAAGTATAGGAAAATGACACATTTTTGGAAATTTATGGAACATATTTGTACAGAGTTTGCATGGCAAGGTTTTGGTAGCAGGGAAGCCACAGGGGTGGCTTCTGTGAGAAGCTGCTAGAAGCTTCCCCTGTATCTGATAGAGCCAACACTAGCCAGTTCCAAAATGAACCTGCCACTGGCCAAGGCCAAGCCCATCAGTGACGGTGGTAGCACCTCTGGGATAACATATTTAAGAAGGGGGGAAAAGCCCTGTGCAGAAACAACTGCAGCCAGAGAGAGGAGTGAGAATATGTGAAACAACCCTACATCACCAAGGTCCGTAAATAAGGAGGGAAAGGAGGTACTCCAGGTTCTGGAGCAGATATCCACCTGCAGTCCATGGAGGTTAATGGAGGAGCAGATATCCACCTGCAGCCCATGGAGGTTAATGGAGGAGCAGATATCCACCTGCAGCCCATGGAGGTTAATGGAGGAGCAGATACCCACCTGCAGCCCATAGAGGTTAATAGAGGAGCAGATATCCACCTGCAGCCCATGGAGGTTAATGGAGGAGCAGATATCCACCTGCAGCCCATGGAGGTTAATGGAGGAGCAGATATCCACCTGCAGTCCATGGAGGTTAATGGAGGAGCAGATATCCACCTGCAGTCCATGGAGGATGCCACACCAGAGCAGGTGGATGTGCCTGAAGAAGGCTGTGACCCTGTGGGAAGCCCATGCTGGAGCAGGCTCCTGGCAGGGCCCATGGAGAGAGGAGCCCACACTGGAGCAGGTTTGCTGGCAGGACTTGTGACCCTGTGGGGGACCCATGCTGGCGCAGTCTGTTCCTGAAGGACTGCACCCCATGGAAGGGACCCATGCTGGAGCTGTTCATGAAGAGCTGCAGCCCACAGGAAGGACCCACATTGGAGCAGTTCATGGAGGGCTGTCTCCTGTGGGAGGGACCCCACACTGGAGCAGGGGAAGAGTGTGAGGAGTCCTCCCCCTGAGGAGGAAGGAACATCAGAGACAACATGTGGTGAGCTGACCACAACCCCCATTCCCTGTCCCCCCTGCACTGCTGGTGGGGAAGAGGTAGAGAAATCAGGAATAAAGTTCAGCCTGGGAAGAAAGGAGGGGTGGGGGAGAAGATGTTTTTAATATGTGGTTTTTATTTTCTCATTATCTTAGTCTGATTTGATTGGTAATAAATTAAACTCATTTCCCTGAGTTGAGTCTGTTTTGCCCATGACAATAACTGGTGAGTGATCTCCCTGTCCTTATCTTGACCCGTGAGCCTTTTGTTATATTTTCTCTCCCCTGCCCAGCTGAGAAGGGGAAGGACAGAGCAGCTTTGGTGGGCACCTGGCATCCAGCCAGGGTCAAAGGGTCAACCCACCACAACATTTGAGGGAAAACTTCTCATTTAAAACATAAGCACTTCAAAATAAATTACTATAAATTGTAAGTTTACTTTTGTCTTCCAGAAGGTATAACAGTTGTCAAAAGACAGCAGCTTGGAGTGAATATGAGCCCAATAATTAGAATTCAGTTTAAAAAATAAAGACTACAAAAGTTTCTTATGAGCTTAAGCTCAGTTTTCAGGACTCTAATAAAGGCATGAAATACAGAGATGCACAGTAGGATTTACAAAAGGAAATCTAATTGATGTGGGTTTTTTTTCTGATTTTTTTTCTTCAGATATCCGTTTAGGATATTTTTAGAAGGTTTTGAACAACTAATAGTATAGCTGGTGTGAGCTGACTAATCGTTCTTTAAGTATTGCTCCAAGTTGTTGTTTGACCTGAATATCTTGTGATACCATGTTATCTTTGAACATGGAGCCAAGGGCCAACTTCTTTTCCTTCATCAGGTTAAACATCTACTTGAACTTGTGTTCTCTATACTCTGTATCTGGATTATATACTCTAAGGAGAATACTCTGCATTAGCATGTAAATCACTTCTGGCAACTGGCTGTATGACAGGGTTTTTTCACGGGTGGTTTTTTTTGCTGAAGAGAGAAAGGTGGTTCTTCATTCCCAGTGCAGAAGTACTAGTTCCTCTCCCTCTTGCTGGACCCTCCATCACTGAGATGCTTTCAAAGTATGACCCCTTTCATACTCAATTGGCAATGACCTAAAAAGATTTGCAGGCAAACAATCAAATAAAAACTAATTTTTTTTTGTACTGAAAGCCCATGGTCTCCCCACTGTTGGAAAGTTCAGAAATATTAGAAACAATCCTTTTTGCTTGCTTTAGCTGGACTTTTTCAAGAAAAGTAATAAAAAATATTGTATGACACTCTGCTGTGAAACTGAATTTTAAAATACCAGTACTAGTAATTGAATATTACCCCAGGTGAATTTCCTGAATTTTGAAGGTAATAAAAGGAGGAAAAAAAAAAAGGGAAATATTTTTGATGTGGTTAACTTCACTTAAATATGCAGGGGGGAAAAGGCCCCCAAGCTTCCTGGCTGCTTGAGCTACAACAGCTTCTGCAAGAATGTATATTTTGCCAGTCCATAAATCTGCAGTATACTTAACATACAGAAGCACACTGTCAAATATAATGCTAGTATATATTAATGAATATACACTATAGTGATTGTTCTGGTTTGGTTTATATTTAAAGTGCTTGCTTTTTTTTTTTCCTCCTTTAAATGAAGCCATATACCCTTACTTGTCAAGAGAAGATATGTGAAGGTACATCCCCTTACTTGTCAAGGATGCATTTCTGATAACTGGGATGGTTAGCCATTCAGTAGATACTGAAGATCTTTTTTTTTTTTTTTTTTTTCCATTACAGCTAATGTAATAGAGAATGATGCGTGAATGTACTTAGCACGTGCAGTTTAAATATACCGGGACAGTAAAATGCAGTATAAGTTCTTCCATAACACTGTCCAAATAACATTAGCGCAGAACTATTAGAAACTATTTGTATACTAAAAGGTAAACTTTTTTGCCTTGCATAGAGTTTTCTAAGCTCTTCCACAAAATGATGATGGTCTTGAATTCAGGATGACATTGAGGATGTGGAGGAGGAAGCAGGATCATCAGGATTGCCAAGCGCCAGTTCAATTCCTGTAATGGCAAAAGTGGAGCGAAGTGCTGACAGTTTAGAGGCTGCCTTTTCAGCCGCCTTTGCAGTGGCTGGACAAGCTGATTGCTTTTAAAAATGAAAATCAGGAGATGACTGCCTACTGGCCTGGGAGTTGGATTGGTAACATGAGACTGAATCTTACACTCATCAAGGCACAGTATCTGCCCATTCTCAGGATGGATCATTGTCCTGAAAGGTTTCGGCTGTTTTGTCTATGAGACTGCATGCTCAGCATAAACTGTTGAATGTAAAATGCCTTGCCAACTCATTCTGGATGGTTTCCTTTTGCTATCAACCCTTTCAAACCAACCTCCTTAGCAGAAGAGGCAATGTCTTTCTGGAGAGCAAGGATATAATCAAATCCAACAGAGTTCAGAATAAACTCTGGCAACTATTTTTGCCATAGATATTCTGAATTGTAGCCTCTTCCCAAGTAATGGTAATGCTGTCTGTGCCATCCATGATCTTAAACTGTCTCCAAAAATCATTCAGGCAGGGCTTTTCCTTACATCTTGTCTCCTGGGTAAGCTTGGAGAAGGTCTCTTTTAGACAGTAGGCCC